>NC_086451.1:452000383-452303716 GCF_028390025.1 Pseudophryne corroboree
GTAAGCTGTATCTATAAACTGACGATTGCATTAATACAAAGAAGATGCTAATACTGTAAGTTACACATATCTTCTTTGTGTTCTTCCAATCATTTTTATAGTGAGAACTCTGAGTATGATAGGGAGCATGACAGGGGAGGCTCTGCCTCCCCGGCCTCCCCTGACTGCACGTCCCTGGTCCACACCAGTCTTTACCATTAGGGGCAGTCAGGACATTCATTGGTCATGCAGCGCCTTCTCCGTGCACTTATACAATGAGAAACAGAGAAAAGTCTGTAAAAAGTACACTGGGCCATCCTGAGCTGCTTGGCGACCCTCGGGTCACCACACAGCCTATCCCCATTTCTCTGGTTAGTTCTGGTGTAAATGATAAGAATATGAACATACTGTAGGGCCTGGTTCAGAGTTGTACGATATTGGGCAATACTGCACAGCTAATATACTAATGCAACAGGAGGCATCTAGTGTAAAATTACGCCTCCTGTCTGCTTCAGTGATCCGCTGTTGCATCTGAGGACACACCATCGGATCATTCTGCGTAACCATGGGTCATCTGAGTAATCTTCAGGCTTCTCAGAATTCCATCTCAGGTCCGCAGCAAAGGTTAGTACATCTACACCGCCAGATGCAGACACTGACTTTGGTACTGCCACAAAACGGAGGCGACACACCTCCGTTTTGAGGAACAAATCGGGCGCCGCCCTCCAAATGCCATCAGTTTGTCAATCAGGCTGGTGCTTAGGGGGTACTGCGTGCAAGGATGCAGGACCCATTCTGCACATGCGCAGTGTTCCCACCATCGGACTCGTATGCTAACCATCGGGTTAGCGCATAAGTCTGTATCAGGCCCATAGCTAATTACTAATTTTCCTGTTGAGCAGGAAACTGCAATTAGCCCCTAAGTGAAGATATGGTGTGAATTGATTAATAGGATGAAGTTTTGGAGGAGAGTCCACAAACTGTGGGTGGGATAGAGATTCTTTGTAGAGGATGAAGGTATGAAAATGGTTGTCTGAGAAGGAGAAGATTTTGTAGAAGTTCCACAAGATGAGTGTTTGGTGGATATTGTGTCAGCGGGATGAAGGTTCCTTGGTGATTGTTTGAATGGGATAAATATCTGGTGGAGATCTGTTTGAACAGGATGAAGGTTTTTTGGGTGATTAAGCAGGAGTAAGGTTTTGTGGAAGTTCCACCATATAACTGTTTGAAGGAGATCGTTTATAGCCGTATGAATGTTGGTGGAGATGTATGAGCAGGATTACGGTTCCTTAGTGACTGTTTGAACTGGATGAATGTTGATGGAGATTATAAGAGCAGGATGAAGGTTTGGTAGAGATTATTTGTGCCGGAGAATGATTTTGTGGTTATCATGCAGGATAATGGTTCTATTTAGATTTTTAAACAGAATGAAGGTCTGGTGGTAATTGTTAGAGAGGACAGAGGTTCGTTGATGATTACTTGATCATCATGAAGGTTTGTTGCTTGATCAGGATGAAAATTTCGGTGATTATTACCGGAGCAGGATAGAGGTATATTAATGAAACATCGTGCTAATAGGAAATAACTGATTGTGGCTTTAGAAGAATTACTTTTTAATGGTGAAGGCTTGAGAGGAATGTTGTCATATTGATGATGACATTTTAGACACAAAGAAAATATAATGGTTTGGACAAATTAACCTTCATTGATACAAGCATGAAAGATATTATAGGAAAGGTGTGAACGAGCTGAAGATATAATCCATAAGAAGGTAGAATCTTACCACTTTGAGCAGGATAATGAAGTGACGAGCAGAATATGATTATGAAAGGGTGAGCATGGTGGAGAGGAACTTCTGATTTAGATTAAGCTGTGATGACAATGGAATGAACAGCGTGAAAGTACAATGATAAATGTGAGAGTGTAATTATGAAAGCTTGAGCTGGATGAGAGCATAACAATTAAGACGGGAAAAGAAGGAAGGCATTGTGAATAAGGTATGAGCTAAACGATGTGAGGATGTAGCTTTGAGCAGAATGGTGACGGTGGGTATGAACGGCAGAATGAAGGGGTCGTAGACAATCTGAGAATGTGGGAAAGTGAAAAAAAGGTTTGATCGGTAGGGCTGGAAAGGTGGTGATACAATGATGATTTCAGAATGATGATGATGATCATGAGGAATGTTTCATCAGCCTAAAATTTTCTAAGGCAGGCACAGAACATTGGCCACCGGTTGCAAAATGCTTGAAAACCATAATTAATAACACTGAAAGTGGAGTTGTGGATTGCCTTCATGCAAATGTATACAATTCAAGTACGTAAAGATTGCCATTTCATTGTAATATTTCTATTAATCCCCAGGGTCCCGATATTCCAACCAGGAGGCCAATTGTAGTGCCAGATGAGACTTGTTTAGTTCATATGAATAAGATGGGCAAAAGCAATAGGTAGATTGCCACAATAATGTCAGTGGCATATTTATAATTTGTTGTGATGAAATGTGGTTTAACAGTAGCAGCTTCAATGATTAGTATGTTGTAATAATCAACAAAAATTGGATTCTATTGATCTGTGGAACTAAATAGAATGCTCTGTTTTCCTATCTCTTTCTTCTAGATGTTCGAGGACCTCCCATGCATCGGATGCCCTACGTCACCTCTCCGTATGACCGCCCAGCGTGGAATCCCCGATATTGTGTTATCTCTGGAAACCAGCTTCTTATGCTTGATGAGGAGGAGGTAAGAGCTCCCAAAATGTGGCCTTCAGTATTTGTCTCCTTGTCCTTTGTCAGACTGATTGTGGCAATGTGATCAACTACATGCTTTTCTGTCCATGCTATCTGCCTCATGAAACAACAAAACCTTTTCTAGCAAAATAACTGCATAGAATATAAATTAATGTTAAAACAATGTCAAATATTAGTACCTTGTGACCACAGATTGTCAGATTTGAGGAACATACCTAGGGTAAATGCCACCTCCTACACCATGTCGCATATTATGGTCGGACAGACAGAAATAAAGTTTGTAGATGGTCTTGCTTGCCAAAATGTTCTGTTTCGTGAGGGATGGAGGTGTAGGGCAGGAGTTTGGAGACGGTCTAGCTTGCCAAAATGTTCTGTTTCGTAAGGGATGGAGGTAGGGCAGGAGTTTGGAGACGGTCTAGCTTGCCAAAATGTTCTGTTTCGTGAGGGATGGAGGTAGGGCAGGAGCAGCGCTTTACACCTAACAGAGGGGCGACTGACCCCACAGGTGCCACCAAAAACATCTTCAAGTGCCACCTTGTGGTACTACTGTCAAAAGTTACCTACGCCTGACTAAGCGTTTTTTCCCTGGGGAAATTTGACATTACGTGCTATTAAATGTGCTGTTTTTCCTTTACACAAATATTTGTTTTTATATATTGTTGTTAAATTATAATTCAGTTGTTAAAGAATTAGGGTACACTTGCCGATAAAATGAACAATGTCGCTAATTTTCACACTTCCTGAGCGACGTTGTTCACTTTCTTGGCAAGTGTGTATGCCGGCGACGACGAACGATGCGCGGCCCCGCGAGTCGTTAACGACCCTCGCGGTCAGCCGTGCATGCATGCTCAATCTGGACTGTCGTCCAAGAGCTGCCTGCACGGCCCGGCCTCGGCATGACGTCACTGAGCGATATGGTCATCATTTCGCTCCGTGTGTATGCCTGGCCGCCGACCGCCCGGCCCGGGGAAACACTAGACGACGTCGCTCATAGAGCGCATCGTGTAGTGTGTATGCACCTTTATTGTCAGTAATGACTACTGGTTTATGCAATGTCATGAAGCATGATGTACATTGGCCGGGCATGATACAGTCCTTAGAACTCTTCCATAATCCAGAGCTCATGCAAACCTTCACTATATGTCCGTTGTTCTTATTTTTGTAGTTTGTCTCTCCTTCAAGTTACCAAATTGTCTGGTGGTGTTTAAAACAACCGGAGTTGTGTATTCTTCCGCAGCCATGTTTAGATGGAGATCATGCCCATGGTGGGTAAAGGATGCCTTGGTCCGTTAATCACTTGCTTAGTGATCTGAGGGGGGAGATGTATGAAGCAGTGAAAAGAATGGAGAACAGGGGCGTTTCTACAGAGGAGGGGGCCCGTGTGCACCTCCGGGTGGGCCCCCTCCTCTGAATGTTGCTGTAGACTTCGGCACTGTGCCGGAGTCTACTGCACATGTGCAGGCCTTCGGAAACATGGCGCCCGCCATGATCCGGAGACCATTTTGGCTACTGCGCATATGCAGCAGCCATTTTGGTGGCGATTTTCACACGCGACCGCACCGCCCGGTGCTGATTCCCGAATGGTAAGTATTAAAATGGGCGCAGTGTGTGCGGTGTGGGCCCTCTTCCCTGGACCCATGTGCACCGCACTCATTACACCCATTTCTCTTACGTCCTAGAGGATGCTGGGGACGACATCAAGACCATGGGGTATAGACGGGATCCGCAGGAGACGTGGGCACTCTAAAGACTTTTCATTGGGTGTGAACTGGCTCCTCCCTCTATGCCCCTCCTCCAGACCTCAGTTTTAGAAATGTGCCCAGGCAGACTGGATGCACTGTGAGGAGCTCTACTGAGTTCTCTGAAAAGACTTATGTTAGTTTTTTTATTTTCAGGGAGACCTGCTGGCATCAGACTCCCTGCTTCGTGGGACTGAGGGGGCAGAAGCAGAACCAACTTCCTAAAGAGTTTCATGGCTCTGCTTTTGGCTGACAGGACACCATTAGCTCCTGAAGGGAACTGAACACTAGCCGTGTCTAGATGCTCACTCCCTCAGCACGCCGTCACCCCCCTCACAGAGCCAGAAGACAGGTGAGTATGAGAAGAATGATCTTCAATCAAGTAAGTGACGGCTGAGGTGAAGCG
The DNA here is from genome assembly GCF_028390025.1 of Pseudophryne corroboree. Taxonomy (NCBI): domain Eukaryota; kingdom Metazoa; phylum Chordata; class Amphibia; order Anura; family Myobatrachidae; genus Pseudophryne; species Pseudophryne corroboree. The sequence goes on from NC_086451.1 coordinate 452,005,254, forward strand.
CGGCTGGCGGGAGCGCAGCGTGCCATTGCTGCCCACACACACAGGCACTGAAGGGTGCAGGGCGCGGGGGGGGGGCACCCTGGGAAGCAAGAAAAATACCTCAAACTGGCTAAAGGGGGCATAAGATGCCACTGGGACAGCCCTACCCCGCCAGTATAAATATTAGAAAGTATACTGAGTGTAAGGACGCGCCATTGCGGGGGCGGAGCTTCTTCCTCAGGCAGCCAGCACACTGCTCAGCGCCATTTTCTCTCTCTCCTCAGGCTGCAGAGAACACGCTGGTCCTCTCCTCCACTTCTGACAAGTATAGGGTGCTTTTAAGGGGGGCACAAAGTGATTGTGGTGCATTTAGTAGTGTAAATTACTATTTAAAAGCGCTCTTGGGCTGTGGGCATACTGTGTTCACAGGCAACACTGGCGCTGGGATTGTGAACTGGCTGCTCCTATCCTGTGTCCCTCTGACAGATTTTACTGTGGGTCTGTCCCCAAAATAAGTCCCAGTGTGTCTGTGAGTGTGCTGTACACGTTTGAGGCATGTCTGAGGCAGGGAGTTCCTCCCCGGAGGAAGACATTTTAGGGACACAGAGTTGTAATGTGGTGGCGCTTCCGGCACACCAAGAGCCTGCATGGGTGAAAGAGATACGTGACAGTATGCATCTGATTAACCGAAGGTTAGATAAGTCTGAATCTAAGGCTGCATCCTGGAGAAAATCTGTGGAAGATGTGATTTTTCAGGATGCTGTTATTCCTTATGCGGGTGGCCCCTCTGGGTCACATAAGAGACCATTTGCAAATGTTGTAAACACTGATACCGACACGGACTCTGATTCTTGTGTCGACGATAGTGAATCCAGAGAGATAGATCATAAATTGGCAAAAAGTATACAATACATGATTGTGGCATGATTGTACCTCAGGAGAAGGCTTATTTATGTAAGGAAAAGAAATCCAAAGTCACGTTCCCTCCTTCTCACGAACTAAATGCTCTGTTTGAAGGGATGTGGGTGAATCCTGATAAAAAATGTTGTATTCCCAAAAGGATTCACATAGCTTACCCTTTTCCAGCTGAGGACAGGAAAAAATGGGAGTCACCCCCTGTGTTAGACAGTGCACTTTCCAGGTTGACAAAGAAGGTGATTCTCCCTGCTCCTGGCACGGCTTCTCTTAAAGAGCCGGCAGACCGCAAAATGGATACGACATTGAAATCCATTTATGTTACCAATGGTACACTGATCAGGCCCAGTATTGCCTGCGCTTGGGTGAGTCGCGCTATTGAAAAATGGTCAGAAAGTGTGTCATCAGAAATTGACATGATTGATAAAGATGAGATACTCCTTAAATTAGGGAATATCAAGGACGCTGCCGCCTACATGCTGGAAGCAATGAAGGATATTGGACTCTTGAGTTCACAAGCCGCTACCATAGCAGTATCGGCTAGGCGGGCGTTGTGGATTCGCCAGTGGAACGCGGATGCGGATTCCAAAAGAAACATGGAGGCGCTCCCATATAAAGGTGAGGCCTTATTTGGCGATGGCCTAGATGCGTTAGTCTCGGCGGCTACCGCAGGTAAGTCGACGTTTTTGCCCTCTGCGCCTGCACCTGCAAAAAAGACCTATCACCCGCAAATGCAGTCCTTTCGACACAATAAATACAAAAAGGCGAGAGGTTCCCCCTTCTTTGCAGGTAGGGGAAGGGGAAAAAAGCCCACAGCGGCTCCAGGTTCCCAAGAGCGGAAGTCTACCCCTACTTCTGCCAAATCCTCAGCATGATGCTGGAACTACCTTGCGGGAGGCCGCTCGGGTGGGGGCACGACTCAAACTCTTCAGCCAGGGTTGGATTCTGTCTGGCCTGGTTCCCTGGGTGGTTCAAATAGTATCCTAGGGATACAAACTGGAGTTTCAAGACGTGCCTCCATGCCGATTTTTCAAATCGACCTTTCCAGTTTCTCCGCCAGAAAGAGAAGCAGCTTCAGCGGCAATCCAAAAATTATGTCAAGACCAGGTCATAGTCCTGGTACCGTTGTCACAAGGGGAGGGCTTTTATTCAAGCCTATTTGTAGTTCCAAAGACGGACGGCTCGGTCAGACTGATCCTAAATCTAAAAGATCTGAATTGCTACCTGAGAAGGTTCAAGTTCAAGATGGAATCACTTCGGGCAGTGATTGCCAGTCTAGAGGAGGGGGACTACATGGTGTCGGTGGACATAAAGGATGCTTACCTGCATGGTCCCATTTATCCTCCTCACCAGGCTTATCTGAGATTCGCGGTTCAGGATTGCCATTATCAATTCCAGACGTTGCCTTTCGGTCTCTCCACGGCGCCGAGGGTATTCACCAAGGTGATGGCGGAGATGATGGTCCTCCTTTGTCAGAAAGGAGACAATATAATTCCTTATCTGGACGATCTCCTGATAAAGGCGAGATCCAGGGAGCAGTTGTTACAAAACATATCACTCTCTCTGTCAATACTCCAACAACACGGGTGGATCATAAATTACCCAAAGTCACAAATGGAACCGACGACAAGGTTGTCTTTCCGCGGGATGATTCTGGACACAGAAGTTCAGAGGGTATTTCTTCCGCTGGAAAAGGCTCTGGAAATCCAGAAAATGGTAAAACAGATATTGAAACCATCAAGTGTGTCGGTCCATCAGTGCATTCGGTTGTTGGGGAAGATGGTGGCGGCCTACGAGGCCATACAGTTTGGCAGGTTCCATGCCATAGTATTCCAGTGGGACCTGTTGGACAAGTGGTCGGGGTCACACCTACACATGCACAGAAAGATAATCCTGTCGTCAAGAACCAGGATTTCGCTCCTGTGGTGGTTGCACAGCTCTCACCTGCTAGAGGGACGCAGGTTCGGGATTCAGGACTGGGTCCTGGTAACCACGGATGCAAGTCTCCGAGGCTGGGGAGCAGTCTCTCAGGGAAAAAACTTCCAGGGACGTTGGTCACATCAGGAAGCCTGCCTTCACATAAACGTTCTGGCGCCATTTACAACGGCCTTCAACAAGCGGTACATCTTCTTCATGACCATCCCGTGCAGATCCAGGCGGACAATGTAACAGCAGTCGCATACATAAACAGGCAGGGTGGAATGAAAAGCAGAGCAGCAATGGCAGAGGCGACAAAAATCCGCTGGGCAGAAAAACATCTACAAGCTCTGTCGGCAATATTCATTCCGGGAGCAGACAACTGGGAAGCAGACTTCCTCAGCAGACATGATCTCCATCCGGGAGAGTGGCGCCTCCACCAAGAAGTCTTCGCAGAGGTGACACGTCTTTGAGGAGTTCCTCAAATAGACATGATGGCGTCTCGTCTCAACAAGAAGCTTCAGAGATACTGTTCCAGGTCGAGAGACCCTCAAGCAGTAGCAGTGGATGCACTGGTGACCCAGTGGGTTTTTCCATCAGTGTATGTCTTCCCTCCACTTCCGCTGATCCCAAAAGTACTCAGGATCATAAGAAAAACAAGGGTTCGAGCAATCTTCATTGCCCCAGACTGGCCAAGGAGGGCTTGGTACCCAGATCTTCAGCAGTTGCTCATAGAAGATCCTCGGCCTCTTCCTCCTCGAGAGGACCTTCTGCAGCAGGGGCCATGCGTGTACCAATACTTACCGCGGCTACGTTTGACGGCATGGCTGTTGAGCGCCGTATCCTATCCAGGAAGGGTATTCCCAAGGAAGTCATCCCCATCCTTATTCAGGCCAGAAAGGGAGTAACGTCGAAACATTACCACCGTATTTGGAGAAAATATGTGTCTTGGTGTGAATCCAAGAAAGCTCCTACGGAAGAGTTTCACTTAGGACGTTTTCTCCATTTTCTCTAACGTCCTAAGTGGATGCTGGGGACTCCGTCAGGACCATGGGGAATAGCGGCTCCGCAGGAGACAGGGCACAAAAATAAAGCTTTAGGATTAGGTGGTGTGTACTGGCTCCTCCCCCTATGACCCTCCTCCAAGCCTCAGTTAGGTTTTTGTGCCCGTCCGAGCAGGGTGCAATCTAGGTGGCTCTCCTAAAGAGCTGCTTAGAAAAAGTTTTTTAGGTTTTTTATTTTCAGTGAGTCCTGCTGGCAACAGGCTCACTGCATCGAGGGACTTAGGGGAGAGAATTTCAACTCACCTGCGTGCAGGATGGATTGGATTCTTAGGCTACTGGACACCATTAGCTCCAGAGGGAGTCGGAACACAGGTCTCACCCTGGGGTTCGTCCCGGAGCCGCGCCGCCGACCCCCCTTACAGATGCTGAAGATTGAAGGTCCGGAAACAGGCGGCAGACGGCTCTTCAGTCTTCATGAAGGTAGCGCACAGCACTGCAGCTGTGCGCCATTGTTGTCACACACTTCACACCAAGCGGTCACGGAGGGTGCAGGGCGCTGCTGGGGGCGCCCTGGGCAGCAATATTTTAATACCTTATGGCAAAAGAATACATCACATATAGCCATTGAGGCTATATGTATGTATTTAACCCATGCCAGTTATCTAAAACTACGGGAGGAAAGCCCGCCGAAATAGGGGGCGGGGCTTATTCTCCTCAGCACACAGCGCCATTTTCCTGCTCAGCTCCGCTGTGAGGAAGGCTCCCAGGACTCTCCCCTGCACTGCACTACAGAAACAGGGTAAAACAGAGAGGGGGGGCATTTTTTGGCGATATATTGGATATATTTAAGCTGCTATAAGGAACAACACTTATATAAGGTTGTTCCCATATATATTATAGCGCTTGGGTGTGTGCTGGCAAACTCTCCCTCTGTCTCCCCAAAGGGCTAGTGGGGTCCTGTCTTCGATAAGAGCATTCCCTGTGTGTCTGCTGTGTGTCGGTACGTGTGTGTCGACATGTATGAGGACGATGTTGGTGTGGAGGCAGAGCAATTGCCGATAATGGTGATGTCACCCCCCAGGGAGTCGACACCGGAATGGATGGCTTTGTTTATGGAATTACGTGATAATGTCAGCACATTACAAAAATCAGTTGACGACATGAGACGGCCGGCAAACCAGTTAGTACCTGCCCAGGCGTCTCAGACACCGTCAGGGGCTGTAAAGCGCCCTTTACCTCAGTCGGTCGACACAGACCCAGACACAGACACTGAATCTAGTGTCGACGGTGATGAAACAAACGTATTTTCAAGTAGGGCCACACGTTATATGATCACGGCAATGAAGGAGGCTTTGCATATCTCTGATACTGCAAGTACCACAAAAAGGGGTATTATGTGGGGGGTGAAAAAACTACCTGTAGTTTTTCCTGAATCAGAGGAATTAAATGATGTATGTGATGAAGCGTGGGTTAACCCAGATAGAAAAATGCTAATTTCAAAAAAGTTATTAGCATTATACCCTTTCCCGCCAGAGGTTAGGGCGCGCTGGGAAACACCCCCTAGGGTGGATAAGGCGCTCACACGCTTATCAAAACAAGTGGCGTTACCGTCTCCTGATACGGCCGCCCTCAGGGATCCAGCGGATAGGAGACTGGAAACTACCCTAAAAAGTATATACACACATACTGGTGTTATACTGCGACCAGCCATCGCCTCAGCCTGGATGTGCAGTGCTGGGGTCGTCTGGTTGGATTCCCTGACTGAAAATATTGATACCCTGGATAGGGACAGTATTTTATTGACTATAGAGCAATTAAAGGATGCTTTCCTTTATATGCGAGATGCGCAGAGAGATATTTGCACTCTGGCATCGAGAGTAAATGCGATGTCCATATCTGCCAGAAGGAGTTTATGGACGCGACAGTGGTCAGGTGATGCGGATTCCAAACGACATATGGAAGTATTGCCGTATAAAGGGGAGGAATTATTTGGCGTCGGTCTATCGGATCTGGTGGCCACGGCAACTGCCGGAAAATCCACCTTTTTACCTCAGACCCCCTCCCAACAGAAAAAGACACCGTCTTTTCAGCCGCAGTCCTTTCGGTCCTATAAGAACAAGCGGACAAAAGGACAGTCATATCTGCCTCGGGGCAGAGGAAGGGGTAAGAGAGGGCAGCAAGCAGCCCCTGCCCAGGAACAGAAGCCCTCCCAGGGTTCTGCAAAGCCCTCAGCATGACGCTGGGGCCTTACAAGCGGACTCAGGAGCGGTGGGGGGTCGACTCAAGAATTTCAGCGCACAGTGGGCTTGCTCACAGGTGGACCCCTGGATTCTGCAGGTAGTATCTCAGGGTTACAGGTTGGAATTCGAGAAGTCTCCCCCTCCCCGGTTCCTAAAGTCTGCTTTGCCAACGTCTCCCTCAGACAGGGCGACGGTATTGGAAGCCATTCACAAGCTGTTTTCTCAGCAGGTGATAGTCAAGGTACCCCTCCTACAACAGGGAAAGGGGTATTACTCCACGCTATTTGTGGTACCGAAGCCGGACGGCTCGGTAAGACCTATTCTAAATCTGAAATCTTTGAACCTGTACATACAAAAATTCAAGTTCAAGATGGAGTCACTCAGAGCAGTGATAGCGAATCTGGAAGAAGGGGACTTTATGGTGTCCCTGGACATAAAGGATGCTTACCTGCATGTCCCAATTTGCCCTTCACATCAAGGGTACCTCAGGTTCGTGGTGCAAAACTGTCATTATCAGTTTCAGACGCTGCCGTTTGGATTGTCCACGGCACCTCGGGTCTTTACCAAGGTAATGGCCGAAATGATGATTCTTCTGCGAAGAAGAGGCATATTAATTATCCCTTACTTGGACGATCTCCTGATAAGGGCAAGGTCCAGAGAACAGCTGGAGGACGGAGTAGCACTAACCCAACTAGTGCTGCAACAACACGGGTGGATTCTGAATTTTCCAAAATCTCAGTTGACCCTGACGACACGTCTGCTGTTCCTGGGAATGATTCTGGACACGGTTCAGAAAAAGGTGTTTCTTCCGGAGGAGAAAGCCAGGGAGTTATCCGAACTTGTCAGGAACCTCCTAAAACCAGGGACAGTGTCTGTGCATCAATGCACAAGAGTCCTGGAAAAGATGGTGGCTTCTTACGAAGCGATTCCATTCGGCAGATTCCACGCACGAACTTTTCAGTGGGATCTGCTGGACAAATGGTCCGGATCGCATCTGCAGATGCATCAGCGGATAACCTTATCGCCACGGACAAGGGTGTCTCTTCTGTGGTGGTTGCAGAGTGCTCATCTGTTAGAGGGCCGCAGATTCGGCATACAGGACTGGGTCCTGGTGACCACGGATGCCAGTCTGAGAGGCTGGGGAGCGGTCACACAGGGAAGAAACTTCCAGGGAGTATGGTCAAGCCTGGAGATGTCTCTTCACATAAATATACTGGAGCTAAGAGCGATTTACAATGCTCTAAGTCTGGCAAAACCCCTGCTTCAGGGTCAGCCGGTGTTGATCCAGTCGGACAACATCACGGCAGTCGCCCACGTAAACAGACAGGGCGGCACAAGAAGCAGGACAGCAATGGCAGAAGCTGCAAGGATTCTTCGCTGGGCGGAAGATCATGTGATAGCACTGTCAGCAGTATTCATTCCTGGAGTGGACAACTGGGAAGCAGACTTCCTCAGCAGACACGATCTACACCCGGGAGAGTGGGGACTTCATCCAGAAGTCTTCCACATGATTATGAACCGTTGGGAAAAACCAATGGTGGATATGATGGCGTCCCGCCTCAACAAAAAACTGGACAGGTATTGCGCCAGGTCAAGAGACCCTCAGGCAATAGCTGTGGACGCTCTGGTAACACCGTGGGTGTTCCAGTCAGTGTATGTGTTCCCTCCTCTGCCTCTCATACCAAAAGTACTGAGAATTATACGGCAAAAGGGAGTAAGAACGATACTAGTGGCTCCGGATTGGCCAAGAAGAACTTGGTACCCGGAACTTCAAGAGATGCTCACGGAGGATCCGCGGCCTCTACCTCTAAGACGGGACCTGCTTCAGCAGGGACCGTGTCTATTCCAAGACTTACCGCGGCTGCGTTTGACGGCATGGCGGTTGAACGCCGAATTCTAAGGGAAAAAGGCATTCCGGAAGAGGTCATTCCTACACTGGTAAAAGCCAGGAAGGAGGTGACTGCACAACATTATCACCGCATTTGGAGAAAATATGTTGCGTGGTGTGAGGCCAGGAAGGCCCCCACGGAGGAATTTCAACTGGGTCTATTCCTACATTTCCTGCAAACAGGATTGTCTATGGGCCTCAAATTGGGGTCCATTAAGGTTCAAATTTCGGCCCTGTCGATTTTCTTCCAGAAAGAATTGGCTTCAGTTCCTGAAGTCCAGACTTTTGTAAAAGGAGTACTACATATACAGCCCCCGGTTGTGCCCCCAGTGGCACCGTGGGATCTTAATGTAGTCTTGGATTTTCTCAAATCCCATTGGTTTGAGCCGCTCAAATCGGTGGAGTTGAAGTATCTTACATGGAAAGTAACCATGCTACTGGCCCTGGCTTCAGCCAGGAGAGTATCAGAATTGGCGGCTTTATCATATAAGAGCCCATATCTGATTTTCCATACGGACAGGGCAGAACTGCGGACGCGTCCTCATTTTCTGCCTAAGGTGGTGTCAGCGTTTCACCTGAACCAGCCTATTGTGGTGCCTGCGGCTACTAACGATTTGGAGGATTCCAAGTTGTTGGACGTGGTCCGGGCATTGAAAATATATATTTCAAGAACGGCGGGAGTCAGAAAGTCTGACTCACTGTTTATATTGTATGCACCCAACAAGATGGGTGCTCCTGCTTCTAAGCAGACGATTGCTCGTTGGATTTGTAGCACAATTCAACTTGCACATTCTGTGGCAGGCTTGCCACAACCTAAATCTGTCAAGGCCCATTCCACAAGGAAAGTGGGCTCATCCTGGGCGGCTGCCCGGGGGGTCTCGGCATTACAACTCTGCCGAGCTGCTACTTGGTCAGGGGCAAACACGTTTGCAAAATTCTACAAATTTGATACCCTGGCTGAGGAGGACCTTGAGTTCTCTCATTCGGTGCTGCAGAGTCATCCGCACTCTCCCGCCCGTTTGGGAGCTTTGGTATAATCCCCATGGTCCTGACGGAGTCCCCAGCATCCACTTAGGACGTTAGAGAAAATAAGAATTTACTTACCGATAATTCTATTTCTCGTAGTCCGTAGTGGATGCTGGGCGCCCATCCCAAGTGCGGATTGTCTGCAATACTTGTACATAGTTATTGTTACAAACAAATTCGGGTTGTTATTGTTGTGAGCCGTCTGTTCAGAGGCTCCTACGTTTGTCATACTGTTAACTGGGTTCAGATCACAAGTTATACGGTGTGATTGGTGTGGCTGGTATGAGTCTTACCCGGGATTCAATATCCTTCCTTATTGTGTACGCTCGTCCGGGCACAGTATCCTAACTGAGGCTTGGAGGAGGGTCATAGGGGGAGGAGCCAGTACACACCACCTAATCCTAAAGCTTTATTTTTGTGCCCTGTCTCCTGCGGAGCCGCTATTCCCCATGGTCCTGACGGAGTCCCCAGCATCCACTACGGACTACGAGAAATAGAATTATCGGTAAGTAAATTCTTATTTTTTGCAGGATGGTGTGGAGGTTGGTATCAATCAAGGTCCAGATTTCGGCCTTGTCAGTGTTCTTCCAAAAACAATTGGCCTCTCTTCCAGAGGTTCAGACCTTCGTGAAAGGGGTTCTGCACATTCGGCCTCCATTCGTGCCTCCAGTGGCACCATGGGACCTTAAGGTGGTATTGCAGTTCCTTCAATCGGATTGGTTTGAGCCTCTAAAAAAGATAGAGTTGAAGTTTCTCACTTGGAAAGTGGTGATGCTTTTGGCATTGGCATCCGCAAAGCGGGTGTCTGAATTGGGGGCCTTGTCTCACAAGAGCCCTTACCTGATCTTCCATGAAGATAGGGCAGAGTTGAGGACTCGTCAACATTTTCTTCCAAAGGTGGTTTAATCTTTCCACATAAACCAACCTATTGTAGTGCCAGTAGTTACTGACACATTCACTGTTTCAAAATCTCTAGATGTTGTTAGAGCTTTGAAAATTTATGTTGCTAGAACGGCTCGTATACGGAAAACAGAGGCTCTGTTTGTTCTGTATGCTCACAACAAGATTGGCTGTCCTGCTTCCAAGCAGACTATTGCACGTTGGATTAAAAATACGATTCAGCAAGCTCATATTACGGCTGGATTGCCGTTACCGACGTCGGTAAAGGCCCACTCCACTAGGAAGGTGGGCTCAACCTGGGCGGCTGCCCGAGGACTCTGCATTACAACTTTGCCGATCAGCTACTTGGTCAGGGTCAAACACTTTTGCTTAGTTCTACAAGTTTGACACCTTGGCCGATGAGGACCTAAAGTTTAGTCAATCGGTGCTGCCGGGTCATCCGCACTCTCCCCCCCGTACTGGAGCTGTGGTATAGACCCCATGGTCTTGATGTCGTCCCCAGCATCCTCTAGGACGTACGGGAAAATAGGATTTTGATACCTACCGGTAAATCCTTTTCTCCTAGTCCGTAAAGGATGCTGGGCACCCGTCCCAGTGCGTATTTTACCTGCAGTTTAGTTATTACAGTTACACAATTTGTGTTATCCTAGTTTCAGCATGTTGCTGCAATTGGTTCATGCCTGTTGGCGTGTGTTAAGTTGAATGCCATGTGTGCGGCATGATTGAGGGTGTGAGTTGGTAGATATCTCACCACTAGTTTAAGTAATTCTTTTCCTCGAAATGCCAGTCTCCCTGGGCACAGTTCCTACAACTGAGGTCTGGAGGAGGGGCATAGAGGGAGGAGCCAGTTCACACCCAATGAAAAGTCTTTAGAGTGCCCATGTCTGCTGTGGATCCCGTCTATACCCCATGATCTTGATGTCGTCCCCAGTATCCTCTACGGCCTAGGAGAAAAGGATTTACCGGTAGGTATCAAAATCCTATTTATAGGAACGCCAATGATGGAGAAGTTGCTCCATATAATTTATTAGAATGCACTTAATAAATGTTACCTCAAAGCTGATCGGTTGCCACGGGCAATTTCTCTACTGTGGGCGGGATGCATCAACACTAAAAATGCAGCCAAACCTTCGGAAAATGCAGATTTCGGCGCTTTGGCCGCTTACTGCATTATTCAATACATTCCATTGGACGCGGACGCGGTGGCTAACGCCATCTTTACATGGCGTTTCCCTATGGAAGCCTATGGGTTTCTGTCGCATTACCCCCTGAGAGGGATTATATTGGATCCCCCCCAGCAGCACGTGCCTCACTCGACACATGCGCAGGCGGACCCTCCGGGTCCTAAACTTGGAAGTCCCCACACCGCAATGGACAACTCTCCTGTGCTGAAATATTCCTGCATACGGTGTTACTAAACGCAGATATGCATGCGATGAGTGGCGGGATGCAGCACCTTCACACTGCGCCATGCATCCCGTGATACGTGTGCTAAGGGACACTTTCTGAATTTAAACAGTGTTTAATAAATGAACATATTATTTGTAGCACACTTCTGTGTAATCAATACACCACTAAACCACACAAAGAAAATGATTACTCAGGACCTGATCGCAGCAGCAAAATCTTTCTCTAATGGCAAAACCATGTGGGTAATTCAGACCTGATCGCTAGGATGCGTTTTTTGCATCCCTGCGATCAGGTAATCGCCACATGGGGAGGGGGAAATCGCTGTGCAGATGTGCAATCGCATGTGCAGGAGTTTGTGCAGTCTCTGCTCAGCCCAGGACTTACTCAGCCGCTGCGATGATCGGGGCCGGAGCTGCTGTCACGAATCCTCCCACAAAATGCCGGGTCCCTCCTGCGTTTTTCCGGACACTTCCTGAAATGGTCAGTTGCCACCCACAAACGCCCTCTTCCTGTCAGTCTTCTTGCAATCGCCGGTACGATTGGATTTTTCGCACCATCCCGGCGCTGCCCGGCGCTGTGGACCATCTCGCCTGTGCACTGCGGTGCATACGCATGCGCAGTTCAGACCTGATCGCCCGCTGTTCGAAAACGCACAGCAGCGATCAGGTCTGAATTAGCCCCCATCTGCACTGCAGGTGGGGCTGATGTAACATGTGCAGAGAGAGTTAGATGTGGGTGGGTATTTTGTTTCTGTGCAGGATAAATACTGGCTGCTTTATTTTTACACTGCAATCTAGATTTCAGTTTGAACACACCCCACCCAAATCTAACTCTCTCTGCACATGTTACATCTGCCCCACCTGCAGTGCACATGGTTTGCCTATTAGAGAAAAGGTTTGCTGCTGCGATCAGGTCTGATGTAGACCCCTTATAACCCATAGAGGCATAATCACTATTAATCTGAAATTCTGCAACTGCTTGGTCACATACTGCTCACATACAGTGTTATTGGCCCACTCCTTTATAGCCAGCTGTAGCCTTTCTCCGAAGACCTCACGGCCGTGGTTTATCGGGATGTGATCAGGCTAAGAGCTGTCACTCGTTCCCTGTCTTCTACCTGTTACTTGTTAAATGTGTGGGGAAGCAGTTTTGATTGTCTTATTTATTTCTATACAAGTACTCCAGTTATGTTATTGCATGTGTAATGTCTGTCTGTAATTGCTTTTACTCAACATAACTCACTTTAATGGCTATTTCCGAAAATGATCCTTCCCGATAATCTGTATCATTTGTTGTCCCACATCATTTCCGGCCTGCAACTTATCCTATACTGAGCTGTCTAAAGGTGCATACACACTAGGCGATAATAGTAAACAACGTCGCTCATTTCTCTGGCAGGGTCCACAGGTTATCCACAGGATAACAATGGGATATGATGGAGCGACAGCAGATTTGCACCAATCAGTCAAAGCTTTCCGGCCTCCCAGCATGCAACGGGCCCGTCCATATATCCCCTCCCCCTGGCTCAGGCAAATCAGTTTTTTGTTTGGTGCGGCAGGAGCTGGACCATGGTCAGAGGGCTGCTGGATTGTTAGCAGCCCCAAGCTTTCTTATTTTATTTTTATAGTCTTACTGTTTTTTGAGTTTTCTTTCTTAACAGCATCTTATACGCATATTGGAAAGAGTTGCTCCAGCAACTCTCCGCCGGGTCGCGACAACACTTACCTACGAGTACAGTGCTGTTTCGGCGGGCGTCTGTGTCGGATATACTAGCAAGTCCAGCAGACGTTACCAGGCTGTGGCCGGAGCATCAGGAGAAGGTAAGGCATCGGTTCCGCGTAGCACATGGAATACGGACACAGCGGCACTGTTTTGGGAGGAGACTACTAAACAGTAGCTGAAGCGTCGCCACCACGGGTGCTCCAGCGCTAGGCCTTAGGGATCAGAGGCTCCAGGAATCGTATGAGGCCGCGATCCCTAGGGTTGAGGTCAGCAGTGGGGAGTCAGACGCTCTCCTGATCGCCCCTCCCCCCGGTTCATGACCGGTTTCCGCTGAGTCTCCTGCCAAGAACTGTTTCCTCACTTTTGTCTCAGACGCTACCAGCTACACTGGGAGATGAGGGGACCCGGTCGCAGCATAGGTGGCTGTGTGACCGGAGCGTCTGTGTTCATTGATTGCTACCACGAGGGGACCCGGTTGCAGTATAGGCGGCTGTGTGACCGGTGCGGCTGTGTTCACTATAGCTTCGTGGAGCGGCAGTGTACACTAGGAGCGTCTGGATACACTCAGCAATCGCTAAGGTATTGATCGATCCTGGAAGCGGGGTAAGTCTCCCTGTATCCCACTCTACTGAGTACGGACTATACAGCACTAAATCTCTATCTACTATTTTAAGTATGAATAGTTAGATAAGTGCCTATTGCATATGAGTCTGTGTACCATTACTGTTGTTTCTGTCGCATTGCGTCTGAATACGTTACATATGTTAAACATGATTCAGTAAATGAAAATACTTAAAATATTAATGTAGTTGACGATGTCCTCATACTGCTTAATATACTAATGTATAACATGTGAATGACTGCTAGTATGATGCTGTCTTTGCTACAGGTTTCTCAGTTTGTTTTGCAGATCCTCAATGCTGGTGCATGAGGAGGATCAAATGGATATCATTTTAAAGAAAAAAGGTAAAGTGATACAGTCACAAAATTGTGTAGTGCTGATTATTTATCATGTAATAAAGCAACATTGGTGAGGACACTCATACCATGTTTGAGGCTGTATTATCCTCTTATTATCTGGTTCAGGATGGCTTGTATGTATAATGTTTAGCTCAGCAAGGCAGATGCAGGAACAAGTGTATCCACCTGGGGCTATATTTACACACGCTTATCCTGGAAGTTAGATGGATAATCCCCCAAAATCCTGTACCAGGAATAGGGTTACAAGCCCTTACATACAATAAAAAGTTTGAATTCCTAAGAAATGGAATTCCTATGATCTGCTTCCAGCTGGGGATTGTTTAAAAAAAAAGGGAGATGGCTCCTAAAGTAGATAAGGAGAATCTACAATAGCTTTGCTTTCAATTTTCCTGTCTATGGTTTGGAATGCAATGGAAGGAGATTTTTTCAAGAACAGGAATCTCATATGGCTCATATAAACTGCAATGTTCCTGGAAGCATTGGATATGGGCAAAATATTTAATCCAGGGCATCAGTCCTAACTATACCTGCTCATAGAGCAGTTTAGCTGGGTACGTGGAAGATCTGTAGCCACACCACACTGGATATGCCCAATCTCACCAGATCTTGGAAGCTATGTAGTGTGGGGCCTGGTGAGAAATACCAGGTGCTGTAGATGGAATCAATGTCTTGTTCTAAAAATATTCCTTTTTGGTAAGAATTGACAGATATTCCGGAGTCAGAAGCAGACTCCAAGAAAGCCAGGTTCCTTCCACATACGGTTCACGTGTTAATATTATAATATCAAAAGACACCTGTCATGGGCTGAATCCCACATCAGTGTGATTTGAGACTAAGAAACCATTGAGCTACCAGAAGATCTACAGTGTGGGCCTGGTTAGTACTCGGATGGCTATCGGGGAATACCAGGTGCTGTAGAAAAATTAAAACCATCAGCGGATGGTGTGGGCTCCACCTGGGAGATCCCAGGTTGGGGGGCCGACTTCATCAGGTCACACAGACCTGGCATGGTATCTCTAGTTATGTTTTGCCTTCAAAACAGCCTATCTCGGCTATAGATGAAGGCCTGACTTTGCAAGAAGCTTTGGTCAGGAATAGTCATTCCAGTTTCTGGCAAACAAGGACAAGGTTTTACTTCAACCTGGCTTAATCGGAAGACAAATGAGTCATTTCGGCTCATGCTAAATCCGAAAAATGCTGAGCAAATACATTTGGAAACATGGAATCATTATGTTCCTTATGTGTGGCATGGAGCCTGGGTTTTTTTATGGATCCCTGGAGATACAGGAGGCTTACCTACATGTTCCTATACATTTGTCCATCAGTATTATCCAAGGTTCGGCTATTCCTCCAGAAAAGCATTTTTCAATCTAGGCTTTACCCTTTGGGTTAGCCACAGTCCCCGGAGTATTTACCAGAGGGGTTAAGGTTTTTTTCCCATACCTAGGATCTTTTATACCTGGCACAGTCACAGAGATTGCGCTTGTCATCGGCAACAGCAATAATGAGCTTGCAGGGGCAAGTGACTCATAACTTGGGGAAAATCGTCTCCAGTTTCATCACGTCGGATGACTCACTTGGGGGCTGTACTGGATCATGTCTGCAGAGAGTAATTTTTTACTTCGCAACAATAAATCCAGGGTTCACTATAAGATTCAAGAATCGCCACACAGTCAAACGGTATCCATTCACGCAGCAATGCGGGGATGGGTTTGATGGTATCTGCATCGACAGGAGGGAGTATGCGCAATTCCGCTCTAGGTCTCTGCAGCGTCTGATTCTTACCTAGTAGAATCTACAACCACACCACACTGGATATGCCTAGACTTCATTGGATCATGGAAGATTAGCAATCTGGGCCTGCTTGGTACCTGGAGGGACCAGCTGGGGATACAAGGTGTGGTAAGTAATAATGGATTGCATCAGATAATAAAAACCGTCTATGGTACTTACGATAAAAGCAAGAAGGTCATTAGCCTGATGGCTACAGACATCCCAACGGGACAAAGGAAAATCCTTTTGATATCAGATTGGGAAGATTCTGACACTAGGATTAGTGTCAGGGAGATTGTGTTCCCAAAGAGCTGTCTACCAATAAAGGTTGAAACCTCGGGCCATATGCAGGGCACCGGTGTAGGCACGGGACAGTCTTCATGTGAAAACCAGTCCAGTTCCTCTCGGACAAGACAACGGCACTAGAGTACCTCTACATCAGGAAGTTACTCTCAGCCGAAAAAGGGGATGAAGCAGGTA
The DNA here is from genome assembly GCF_028390025.1 of Pseudophryne corroboree. Classification (NCBI taxonomy): domain Eukaryota; kingdom Metazoa; phylum Chordata; class Amphibia; order Anura; family Myobatrachidae; genus Pseudophryne; species Pseudophryne corroboree. The sequence continues at coordinate 452,021,489 of NC_086451.1, forward strand.
AGTCACATACCTAAGAGGATGGATTTCATCATCTAAACCTTGTCCGCTGTTTTCAGTCCGAGAATCATAAACGGGTAAATTGACTTTTTCAAGTCGATACACCATTCAGAGGAGTGAATGGACTCTACACCCATAGATCTTCTGGACTTTAGAAAACAAGTGGTGCGTGCTAGAGATGTATCTCAGAAAGTCTTGGTTGAACAACAAAGTATTCACATATGGGTCAAGAACAAAGGATCCCAGGGCGATAGTTGTGGATGCCTTATTGGTGAGACAGGACCTTCATCTGGTGGATGGGTTTTCCTCTAAATACCCTATTACCCAGGGTGGTGAGTAAGTTTAAACAGGAAGAATAGCAGAGAATGACAATGGATGCTCTACTTCTGCTTCCTCAACGTCCAGACCTACTAATGCAGGGTATTGGTTATCACAGACATGTTATGCAGTGTTGGGCCTGGTGAGTACTTGGATGGGGAACATCTGCAAACACCAGCTGCTGTAGGTGACTGGCCCAAAGAATTTTTTTCAGAGTTCCAGGGTCATAGCTTTCCTTCAGACAGGAATGAATGGCTTCCGAGAGAAGCAAGGGTCGGCATTGACTGTAGCGTTCCAAAAGTAAATAACCAACTTACAGGATGTGCGTATTTATTTATTTTTTCCAGGGTGTGCTGCGCATCAACCTTTGGTTGTTTTTCCTACAGTGCCGTGGGACTTGGTAAGTCCTGAAAGTCCTTCAAGTTGCCCCATTTGAACCACTTAATAATATGGATTACAAATGGTTGACAACTAAAGTGTCTTTTTTGCTGACTGAGCCGTCAGCTAGAAGAATATCAGACTTAGGGTTTTGTCATATTGTTCCCCAGTTCTGTTTGTTTATCCAGAGAAAGTAGTTTGCAGAACTAGATCTGGGTATCTTCCTAAGGTGATGACTAACTTCCACCTTAACAAAGGAAATATTGTCCCGGCCTTTTAGAGTATGGACCTTTTCTGCGGGAGATGCTTTGCTGGACGTGATCCGTGCATTAAGGATCTACGTAGATGGTACCAGTGTCATCAGAGAAGCATATTCTCTTTTCATTCTCTATGGATTTCATATTAGAGGATGACCTGCTGGTAGGCAGACGCTGGCAAGATGACTTCATATGACGAAGCATATTTTCAAGCTAATCTCCCTATTCCGGGTAATGTCTCTGTTCACTCTACTCGTAAGGTAGGACCTTCACGGGCAGCACAATGTGGTGCTTAAACAGAACAGGTATGTAAGGCAGCCATATGGTCTTCCATTTACACAATCATTAAGACATTATGCTTTGGATACCTTTGCCTCTCACAATGCTGAATTCGGGCAAAGGATTCTCCTGAACATGAGGAGCGTCCCCACCGCTAAACTGCTTTGGGAAATCCCATTGTTATCCTGTGGATAACTTGTGGACCCTGCCGGAGAAATATACGTTATGGTAAGAACTTACTATTGATAACAGTATTTCTCCTAAGTCCACAGGTTCCACAGGGATCCCACCCTGACGCACCTGATTTGAGGATCCTTTTTACTCACTAACCTCTTCCTTTTTGTACGGAAGGGTGTGCATGTGTGTTCTTCTCGCCTGATTAGAGTTCTACATGATGCTCCTGCCTTGTGCTTTGGAATACAACTGATTTGCCTGAGCCAGTGGGCGGGGATATGTGGACGGGCCCGTTGCATGCTGAGAGGCCGGAAAGCTTTGACTGATTGGTGCAAATCCACTGTCGCTCCATCATATCCCATTGTTATCCTGTGGAACCTGTGGACTTAGGAGAAATACCGTTATCAACGGTAAGTTCTTACCATAACGTATATTTTGCCCTTCGTGAGCGATGTCGTTTACTGTATTTGCCAGTGTGTATGTGATGCATGGCCCGCGGGTCGTTAACGACCCTTGCTGTCGGCCGTGCATGCAGCTCAATTTGGACTGTTGTCCAAAAGCTGTATGCATGGCTCGGCCGCGGCATGACGTCACTGAGCGATATCGTTGTCATATTGCTCGGTGTGTACGCACTGCTGCCGACCGCCCCGGCAGGGTAGGGAACACACTAGACGACGTCGCTCATAGAGCACATCGCCTAGTGTGTACCCAACTTAAACCGGAGGCCACTTATTTTAGCTCGTGGGCCACTCAAAAAGTTTTGGTAAACTATAACGGCCCAAACAAAATATATCTCTCTTACGTCCTAGAGGATGCTGGGGACCATATTAGTACCATGGGGTATAGACGGGTCCACCAGGAGCCATGGGCACTTTAAGAGTTTAATAGTGTGGGCTGGCTCCTCCCTCTATGCCCCTCCTACCAAACTCAGTTTAGAAAATGTGCCCGGAGGAGCCGGTCACAGTTATGGGAGCTCTACAGAGTTCTCTTAAAAAAGAGTTTTTTGTTTCTTTTCAGGTTTTGTTATTTTACAGGGAGGCTGCTGGCGACAGTCTCCCTGCAGCGAGGTTCTGGGGGGAAGGAGCAATGTCCGCCCTGCGGGGTCTTGAGCCACTGCTCCCGCTGACTGGACGTTCGCTCCAGAGGGGTCTGATTGCGCCCCGCCACAGGGGAACGCTCGCCCCGGCAGCCAGCCGCTACCCCCTCAGGTGCTGAAGAAGTGGCGAGTGAGTCACTGTCCCACCTTGCAAGCGGGGGGACAGTGTGAAGAGGGCGGCTAGGGGGTAGCCTGGAAGGCTCAGCGGTACTGCGGTGCGGCGCTGGGGGGGGGGGGGGGGCGCCCTGGGCCAGCTCCGGACCCTACACTGGTCACATCAAGCCTGTCGGGGTCTGCGGATCCAGGCCAGCACAACTCCTCCGGCCAGTATAATCATTTAGAGAGCGGGAAGACAGCGCCATTGAGGGGGCGGAGCTTCTCAGAGCGGACCCAGCAGCGTTCAGCGCCATTTTTCCTGCCTGCACTCACTGCCAAGTGGATCCAGGTCCCTCCAGAGCAGTCTCCAGCTATCTGTATGGTACCAGGGGGTTGTAGAAGGATGGGGGGGCTGTATTGTAGGTTGTGTCACCTATTAAGGGGCACAGCCAGGGCGGGTTAGGGTCTCCCTATACTCAAATGGCGCTGTGTGTGGGTTGGCTCCAATCTCTGTGTCTCTCTGCCACTCTTGGGGGGGGGAAACTCTGTCTACATAATACCCTGTGTGTTTGTGGGGTGTTTGAGGGTGTGTGACTACATGTCTAGGGACACTGTTTCATATGTTGCAGAGGATTTGTCTTCCCAGGAAGACTCCATTCCATGTAATCAGGATTGCACTGTTTTCGCGCAGATCCCAGCTAGAGAGCCAGAATGGTTAGTCTCTCTGAGGGGGACTATTTCTCAGATTTCTGATAGGGTGGCTAGGACTGAGCATGCCTCTCAGGTCCTCCAGTCCTCTATGATTGTATGGTCTGATACTGCCTCCTCGGGGTCCCCTGCGGTACATTCTCACAAACGTGCACTTGCAATTATGCAGGATGACACGGACACCGACTCTGATGCTGCAGACGGTGACGGGGATGTATTGAGGGGGACAGCATCCCTTGCTGAGGGGGTGCAGTTGATGATTGAGGCTGTTAGGGATGTTTTACACATTTCGGACACAGTTCCGGAACAGGTGGAGGAGGCCTTATTGCAGCCTACTATAGCCTGTGCTTGGATTGCTAAAGCTATTGCCAGGTGGTCAATCACTCTACAGGAGGAGGCGTCTACGCTGGACAAAGGTGACGTTGATTTATTTTTACGTAATATTCAGGATTCTTCAGGGTTCCTGGTGGATTCCATGAAAGACCTGGGTTCCATGGCGGCGGGGATCTCCTCCATGTCTGTCTCGGCTCGCAGGGGTCTCTGGCTGCGCAACTGGTCTGCGGACGCGGAATCCAGGAAGTGTGTAGAGGGCCTACCATACAAAGGTCAGGCTCTCTTTGGGGAGGCACTGGATGCGTGGATTGCCACGGCTACCGCGGGTAAGTCTCCTTTTCTCCCCTCAGCTGCACCGGCTACGAAGAAGCATTTTTCATCTTCCACGTTACAGTCCTTTCGGCCCGCAAGGCCTAGAAAGAATAAGCCTTCGAACACCTTCTTCAGAGGTGGTCCTGCCAAGGGAAAGAAACCTGCTCCCGCAGGTTCCCAGACCCAGAAGCCCGCTTCTGATACCCCTAAGTACTCCGCATGACGGTGGACAGCTAGGGCTGGAGGAAGGTCAGGTGGGGGCAAGACTCCGGCAGTTCAGCCAAGTCTAGGTGTCGTCGGATCTGGACCCCTGGGTTTTGGATATAGTGTCCAGAGGGTGCAGACTGGAGTTTCAAGATCCCCCGCCTCACCCGTTTCTTCAAGTCAGGCTTGCCAGCCCTCCTGGCGGACAGGACAATTCTTCTGGAGGCCATCAAGAAATTGGTGGTGTCAGAGGTCATTGTTCCGGTCCCACCTCAACAGTGGAAGGGTTATTATTCGAACCTTTTTGTGGTACCAAAACCGGATGGTTCGGTACGGCCTATTCTAAACTTAAAGTCTTTGAACCCTTACCTCAGGGAGTTCAAATTCAAGATGGAATCTCTTGAGAGCTGTCATCTCAGGACTGACGGAGGGCGAGTTCCTGGTGTCTCTGGAAATCAAGGATGCTTACCTCCACATTCCCATTTGGGCTCCGCATCAAGCATATCTCAGATTTGCACTGATGGACGATCACTATCAGTTCCAAGCGCTGCCATTTGGCCTCTCTACGGCGCCGAGGATCTTCACCAAGGTAATGGCGGAGATGATGGTTCTCCTCCGCAAACAGGAGGTGAACATATTTCCATATCTGGACGATCTCCTGATCAAGGCGTTGTCCAGGGAGAGGTTGTTGCGGTCCATCGCGCTCACGACACAATTGCTCAGGAAGCACGGTTGGATCCTGAACCTTCCAAAGTCTCATCTGGAGCCGACAAGGCGGCTGTGTTTCCTGGGAATGATCCTCGACACGGAAGTGCAAAGGGTATTTCTTCCGGTGGAAAAATCGTTGGTGATTCAAACAATGGCCTGGGATGTCATAAGACCTACCCGAGTATCGGTTCATCAATGCATACGCCTTCTGGGGAAGATGGTTGCCGCCAACGAGGCTCTGCAGTACAGCAGGTTTCATGCTCGACCTTTTCAACTGGACCTCTTGGACCAGTGGTCGGGCTCTCACCTACACATGCACAAGAGGATTCGCCTGTCTCCGAAAGCCAGGATTTCACTCCTCTGGTGGCTGCCACTTCCACACCTTCTGGAAGGGCGAAGGTTCGGCATTCAAGACTGGATCCAACCACAGATTCAAGTCTAAGAGGTTGGGGAGCAGTGTATGTGTTTCCTCCACTTCCTCTGATACCAAAGGTTCTTCAGCTCGTGAGAAGAACAAAGGTTCTGGCAAACCTCATTGCTCCGGACTGGCCAAGGAGGGCTTGGTACGCGGATCTGCTGGATCTTCTGCTGGAAGATCCACGGCCTTTACCTCTTCGGGAGGATCTGCTTCTGCAGGGGCCGTTCGCTTATCAAGACTTACCGCGGCTACGTTTGACGGCATAGCGGTTGAACGCCAGATCTTAGCTCGGAAAGGTATTCCGAGTGAGGTAATTCCTACCCTGATACAGGCAGGAAGGGGGTAACGTCCAAATATTACCATCGCATTTGGAAGAAGTATGTTTCGTGGTGTGAGGCCGAAAAGTTTCCGGCGGTGGAGTTTCAACTTGGACGTTTTCTCCTTTTCCTGCAAGCAGGGGTGGATATGGGATTGAGGTTGGGCTCCATCAAGGTCCAGATTTCTGCTTTGTCCATCTTCTTCCAAAAACAATTGGCTGTTTGTCAGGAATCTGCATTCTCCATTGCATCACTTCCAGTGAACAGGCGTCTCCTGGCTTCAGTCCTCTGTTTTCAGAGTATTCCCTGTGAATTGGACCTGTGGAACTACAGGTCCCAACAGTTCCAGTCTTCAGTCTCCTGCAGCCCACAGCTCACTGTGCTCCACCTAACCAGTTCTATCTTTTGGTAACCACTGGTTTCAGCCAGCAGCCTGGAGTACACAGTGCTTCTAGTTAAACAACATTAACTCCCGGTACACTACTGATCCCAGCCAGCAACCAGCAGTGCATTGCATTAACTGTCTACGGAATTATTCTCCCGGTTAGTCACCAGCTCCAGTTAACTCTCAGCTGATCTGGGCACCCAATCCTGGAGGGTGTGTTCTCACAGAGATTCATCCAATCATCACAGAGCAAGGGGTATAAACTCCAGTTCCTGGCTCATTCTCATCGCCTTGGACAACGAGTCACATTTGGTGTGTCAAGTCTCCAGTGGTTCCCTGTGTTCCAGTCTCCAGTGGTTCCCCGTGTTCCAGTCTCCAGTGGTTCCCCGTGTTCCAGTCTCCAGTGGTTCCCCGTGTTCAAGTCTCCAGTGGTTCCCCGTGTTCCAGTCTCCAGTGGTTCCCCGTGTTCAAGTCTCCAGTGGTTCCCCGTGTTCAAGTCTCCAGTGGTTCCCCGTGTTCAAGTCTCCAGTGGTTCCCCGTGTTCAAGTCTCCAGTGGTTCCCCGTGTTCAAGTCTCCAGTGGTTCTCCGTGTTCCTGACTCCAGTGGTTCCCCGTGGTTCCTCTCATCATTTCATTCCATTCATCATCCTGCATTTCTCCTGCTTGTTCCAGACTCCAGCCACAGCCTGCCACAGTTCATCAGCAGTGAGAGACTCTCCTCAGGTGTTATTCATTGCCTAACTTGTGCACCTTATTACCAGCATTCCATTCTGTGCATTGCATCCAGCACTTAACAAGCATGAGTTAGGACTGTCTCCTGCCTGGGCCTTGCTTGGCTAAAGAACTTTTATGTTACAGAGACTGTGTGCTTTTACAAGTATTACCGGAGTTCTGTTTTCTAAACCATTTACATTTATCAAGTTATTCCACGTTACCGGAGTTTTGCTTTGTTTCAATTATTATTTACTAATCCGTTTACATCCAGCTACCAGGTTATTTCTCATTTGTGTTACCAGTGACTTTATTTTGCTTAAAACCATTTGCATCCAGTTATCAAGTTATTTTCACGTTTTGTTGTCAGAGACTTTATTTGCTTTAAACCTTCTGCATTCAGCCATCAACTTATCACCAAGATATATCCGTGTTGCCAAAGACTTTTTATCATTACCTTGGATTCAGTTACCGTGTATCATTTCATTTCTGCTACTACCAATGCTACGTACCATCTATTATTATATTATTGTTCTGTGACTTTTGTATTTATTAAACATCAGCGCATATGCGCAGGACTTTATTCAGTCTCCACGTTTCATACGTCATTCCAACACTGATCCACTAGTGCCCCCTCTGGGAACAGACTAAATCAGAATCCTGACAGCCTGACACTGTTCTTCCTGAGGTTCAGACCTTTTTGAAAGGGGTTCTGCACATCCAGCCTCCCTTTGTGGCGCCTACGGCTCCATGGGATCTTGATGTGGTGTTTCAGTTCCTGCAATCTGCTTGGTTTGAGCCTCTGCAGGAGGCTGATCTCAAGTTTCTCACGTGGAAGGCGGTCACCTTGTTGGCCTTGGCTTCTGCACGACGCGTGTCGGAATTGGGGGCTTTATCTTGTAAAAGCCCCTATCTGATCTCCATGAAGACAGGGCGGAACTTAGGACTCGTCCACAGTTCTTGCCTAAGGTTGTGTCGGCTTTCCACATCAACCAACCTATTGTGGTGCCAGTGGCTACTGACTCCTCAATTACTTCAAAGGCCTTGGATGTAGTGAGGACTTTGAAGATTTACGTGAAGAGGACGGCTCATCATAGGAAAAGTGACTCTCTGTTTGTCCTCTATGATCCAAAGAAAATTGGATGTCCTGCTTCGAAGCAGTCGATTTCCCGCTGGATCAGGTTCACTATCCAGCATGCTTATTCCACGGCAGGATTGCCGTGTCCGAGATCTGTAAAGGCCCACTCTACTCGTAAAGTGGGCTCTTCCTGGGCGGCTGCCCGGGGTGTCTCGGCGGTGCAACTCTGCCGAGCAGCTACTTGGTCTGGGTCGAACACGTTTGCCAAGTTTTACAAGTTCGATACTTTGGCCTCTCATGACCTCAAGTTTGGACAAGCAGTGTTGCAGGAGCCTCCGCGCTCTCCCTCCCGTACTGGGAGCTTTGGTACATCCCCATGGTACTAATATGGACCCCAGCATCCTCTAGGACATAAGAGAAAATAGGATTTTGGTTACCTACCTGTAAATCCTTTTCTCGTAGTCTGTAGAGGATGCTGGGCGCCCGCCCAGCGCTTCGTTTACCTGCGTTGTTTTTTATGGTTCAGTGTTACCTGGCTCCTAGGTAAGTTCTGCGTTATTTACTGTTTCAGCTGTTGCTAAGTTGTTCCGGCATGTTGGCCGGATTCGCATGTTTGTGTGAGCTGGTATGAATCTCGCCACTATCTGTGTAATTCCTTCTCTCGAAGTATGTCATCTCCTCGGGCACAGTTTCTAGACTGAATCTGGTAGGAGAGGCATAGAGGGAGGAGCCAGCCCACACTATTAAACTCTTAAAGTGCCAATGGCTACTGGTGGACCCATCTATACCCCATGGTACTGATATGGACCCCAGCATCCTCTATGGACTACGAGAAAAGGATTTACTGGTAGGTAACCAAAATCCTTTTTTTTTTCCCCCTTTCCTATCCTGGCACTACTGGAGAACGCTAGCAGTTTCCGAGGCAGTGCGCAACAAAGACTCAGGTGTAGTTAGGAAATTCTGAGGAAGTGCGGGTCTTTAGCACCCTCTTGTTGTGCCTTTTGGGAGAGATCAGGCATCCAACTCAACACTTGATCACTTCAGTCATGTGAACCAGGTTTTTCTTGGGTCACATGGTGTTGTGACAAGTGAAACGGCCATCTCTTTAAAAGTCATCAAGGTTAAAGCTTGCATGTTGGAAAATAATAAATGCGTGCATTTAATTAGAGATGAGTGGGTTCGGTTTTATTTGTATTTACTCGGTTCTCAAAACGGCATCTTATTGGCTCACGGATGTCTCTTTAGTTTTGGATAGCCAATAAGGTGCCGTTTTGAGAACCGAGTAAAACCCCGAACCCGCTCATCTCTACATTACATTGGATGTTGCTTACTCCTAACCAATGGCAGTAGCAGGAGAGCATTGACCACTTCCTCACACCGGCCCACCTCATGCAGGACAGATTCGTAATGTTTGAAAAGGTGGTCTAGACCAGTGGTTCCCTGGGGTGCCACGAGGCACTTGCAGGGGTGCCTCAGGTTGGTAGTCCAGGGCCAATTCAAAAACTATTTATTGTCAATGTAATAGGCAAAATCAGCGTTTGTGGCTGCCAGTCATAAAATATGTGGACAAACAGAAACAAATCTTGTCCCTCACCACATAATTTAACTTAAGGATGACATATAAACATCATTTACTTAATTTCCTACTTTTTCTACTTTTCTCAATAAGAAATTTTTGGCCTAGGGGTGCCGTGAAAACCATTCTGATACTCTTGAGTGCCGTGATTCAAAAAAGTTTGGGAACCACTGGTCTAGACACTAACTTTATCTGCCTAGTCTGCTCAAGTCCTGACACGCCATCTTGTCTGCATCCCATTGTAGCTCTCCATTCTGTGCAGTCTGGATCATTCTCACCCAACAAACATGCTGATGATTTATTTTATTATTGCATGGGTATGATATAGTACCATACCGTTTTTTTTTCTTTGCTGCATTTCTCTTGTTCCTGTTTCAAAATGAAATAAGACAGAATCAGTATACATCTGTATTGTCACTTTGGTAGAATTAGGCCATATGAACAGACCACTGAGCAATGTGTGGATGAGGTTGGACCAGATTTGCTGCAGGGTGGAAAAAAGGTTGGCTAATGACCTTCACCATGGAAGTATGAGGTCATCAGTCGACTTTGAAGTGGTGGGAGCATGTGTGAGAAGTTTCTCATGGCGATCTGGTAATCAAACAGAAAAAAAGGAAAAATGCAGTTGCACACTCTAAGCACTAAGAACACTGGTAATCAGAACAATTATAATAAACTCTGCAATTTAATGTGGAATAAAATTGACACTCTTTGCATAATTTGTGGCAAAAAATATGGGCTCACCTACCACGACCAGGCGACATCATGTGGTGGGACCCAAACATTCCTATGGTTCAATTCCAGGACACGGGCCAGCACAACCCAACTGCCCCAAGGCATCACACTAGTAAGAAGTAGCGGTTTGTGTTAAAAAGTGTCACATTAATAAGAAGTAATAGCTAATGTGCTAAAAGCGTTACATAAGTGAGAAGTAGCAATTAAAGTGTTAAAAAGTGTTACATTAGTAAAAAGCACTTTAAAAACTAAAAAGTGTTAGTGTTACAATAATGATTGCCCTGAAGCAGTCCGGCCACACTAACCCAGGGGGCCCCACGCCCCGAACCTCTCCTAACACTATAGTATATAAATTTATTCAGGACTGACCCTTCATAGGGGTATATGCAATTGCGGTCGAATTCCGGCTGGAATTCGACCGTTTTTAAATTCTACACATTACGACAGTCAGACACCCTCCCGCCGGGACCCGAATTCGACATATTCAATAAAAAACGGATTCGACAGTCCTGCTGTCGAAAAACGGACCAATTGATGATAGTGTGCGTCCTGGATTCGACTTCTTGGACGTCACAAAACTGTGTAAAAAATCGTGAAAAAAAATGCGTGGGGTCCCCCCTCCTAAGCATAACCAGCCTCGGTCTCTTTGAGCCGGTCCTGGTTGTAAAAATACGGGGGGGGGGGGGAATGACAGGGGATCCCCCGTATTTTCACAACCAGCACCGGGCTCTGCGTCCAGTCCTGGTGCCAAAAATACGGGGGACAAAAAACGTAGGGGTCCCCCGTATTTTTAACACCAGCACCGGGCTCCACTAGTCAGAGAGATAATGCCACAGCCGGGGGACACATTTATATTGGTCCCTGCGGCCGTGGCATTAAATCACTAACTAGTCACCCCTGGCCGGGGTACCCTGGAGGAGTATCCCCCCCCTCCAGCCACCCAAGGGCCAGGGGTGAAGCCCGAGGCTGTCCCCCCCATCCAAGGGCTGCGGATGGGGGGCTGATAGCCAAGTGACAAAAATAAAGAATATTGGCCCTCATTCCGAGTTGTTCGCTCGCAAGGCGATTTTAGCAGAGTTACACACGCTAAGCCGCCGCCTACTGGGAGTGAATCTTAGCTTCTTAAAATTGCGAACGATGTATTCGCAATATTGCGATTACAAACTACTTAGCAGTTTCAGAGTAGCTTCAGACTTACTCGGCATCTGCGATCAGTTCAGTGCTTGTCGTTCCTGGTTTGACGTCACAAACACACCCAGCGTTCGCCCAGACACTCCTCCGTTTCTCCAGCCACTTCTGCGTTTTTTCCGGAAACGGTAGCGTTTTCATCCACACGCCCATAAAACGCCGTGTTTCCGCCCAGTAACACCCATTTCCTGTCAATCACATTACGATCGCCGGAGCGAAGAAAAAGCCGTGAGTTAAAAAACTATCTTCATAGCAAAATTACTTGGCGCAGTCGCAGTGCGAACATTGCGCATGCGTACTAAGCAGAAAAACGCTGCGATGCGAAGAAAATTACCGAGCGAACGACTCGGAATGAGGGCCATTGTTTTTTGTAGCAGAACTACAAGTCCCAGCAAGCCTCCCCCGCAAGCTGGTACTTGGAGAACCACAAGTACCAGCATGCGGGGGGGAAACGGGCCCACTGGTACCTGTAGTTCTACTGCAAAAAAAATACCCAAATAAAAACAGTACGCGCACACCGTGATAGTAAAACTTTATTACATACAAGCACGCCGACACACACATACTTATCTATGTTCACACGCCGACTCGGTCCACTTCTCCAAGTAGAATCCACGGGGTACCTGAAAATAAAATTATACTCACCATAATCCAGTGTAGGTCTGTCCTCTTCTTTTTTGTAATCCACGTACTTGGCAAAAAAATAAAACGCAAAACCCGGACCACGCACTGAAAGGGGTCCCATGTTTACACATGGGACCCCTTTCCCCGACTGCTGAGACCCCCCATGACTCCTGTCGCAGAGGGTCCCTTCAGCCAATCAGGGAGCGCCACGTCGTGGCACTCTCCTGATTGGCTGTGCGCGTCTGAGCTGTCAGACGGCGCATAGCACTATGTCGCTCCATTATCTTCAATGGTGGGAACTTTGCGGTCAGCGGTGAGGTTACTTAGTCAGTCAAAAAAATTAAATATTCTTTTTAAAAATATATAAATAATACTTGTGGCTCCTAATAGACAAACCAAGTACATAATCCCTTCTAATATAAAAAGATATGCTATTAGCAATAAAAAAACACAAAAAAAAACATGTTTTTAAAATTTTTTATTAGATCCCGCCAGCAAAATGACGCGGACTGAAATTGACGAAATGACTGTCGAAAAGCACTGTTGTCGAATCGACATTCTTCAATTGAATATAATTTTGTCGAAAAGCCGCATTTTTACCATTGCAGACATGTCGACAACTGTCGAATTGCAAAAAGTCGAATTTGAAACTGACGTTTTTTTGTCGAAAAGTACTGTATTGCATTGTCGAATCTTTTTTTTTGTGTCTAAAATGCCCCGTTTTTCGACATTTGCAGCAATTCGACCGCAATTGCATATACCCCATAGTGCCTATTCCAAATTGTAGACTGAAAATACAAGGACCCATACTAATTTTAAATCACCTAAGGACAGGTGGGAGGTGTACTAGTCCAGTCTGAAGGAGTCTCCACCTTCAAATGTACACAGTGGGGTCAATTTACTAAGGTGGGAGTTTTTTTAGAACTGGTGATGTTGCCTATAGCAACCAATCAGATTCTACTTAACATTTATCTCACTTCTTCTACAAGGTAATAGATAGAATCTGATTGGTTACTATGGGTATCATCACCAGAGCAGAGGAGGATGACACTGCACAGGGGGTCACACGCACACACATCAGGGTTCACACACTCACACACACACACTTACCCACACTCACACAACACTACACACTCATCGCAGCTGCAGAGGATCGGATCCCGATGTTGGATGCAGAAGACACTGCTTCAAAAGGTGAGTAATTACAGGCTAATTAAGCTAATTGGAAACTTCTGATTGCTCAATTAGTCCTCTCGGGAAGGGGGCGTAGGGATGTTGCCTTCGGGGTTCCAGAGCAAGTCATGGGGATTTTTCCTATAAATAACAGTTTTCAGAAAAATCAGACTTGCTCTGGAGGTGCGTGAAAAAAAGACTATAGAAATCATCGCGTCCCATATTCAGTCCTCTAATTGAATTGGAAAACCCCACGGCTGTGAGAAAAACACTGTGCTGTGGGGTTTTTCAAATTTACCACCGTCAGTTGAATTCCCTCCTATGTGTATTATTTAGATTATTATTATTATTATTAAGCGTCAGGATCTAAAACCCGATTGCGTTTATGCTCTACATTTTATAGGACTGTGCTTTTACTAGTTGTATTTTAGAACCCAAAGCTTAGTAAATAAACCCGCCAGAGGGGGATATCCAATTATCCCCGTTAAAACATCGGGTCTGAAAAACTGCAGTTTTCGGCCGTTTATCTGACTTTTTTCCGATGTTTCACCGATTTTTTTTTTACAGACTATCCTGTTAAATCGCGTGTAAAAAAAAAACCTTTTCTCCCGAAAACACACAGGTTCAGTGAAACCTGTGTGTTTTTCGGGTGAAACAGCCCCTGTTTCCGGTGATTCTGCTTCGCCTGCCGAAGGCAGGTGAAACAAAATCCCCGATAAGCCGGCGCGTGCTGCCGCTTATTGGGGCTAATTAGATAGCCCTCGGCGGGACAATTAGCCCCGGTAAAAAACCGGGGATAATTGGATATCCCCCTTATAATGTGTGTAATATAATTCTCTGCATAGTATTTTTTCTGTACGTGTTATCTTTTTTTTTTCTTTTGAAAAACATTTTATTCCATTTTCAAATATCATAGATCATACAAGAACCAACAAATGATTCACATAAACATTACACGACATATGAAAGTACAAGAAAAAAATTAAATAGACCAAAGATGGCATAGAAATAAGAACAGTACGTGTATCTGACCATTTAGAATAATGGCCGTAGAAAGAGGCTTCAAGCCTTTAGAAAACCCCGACCGAACATGGTCAATATAAAAACATATATGACAGGTCATTTAAATCAGTCCACATCTGGTCCAAGCGGTATTTGAAAAACCACAAAATCAGTAAATAAAAAAAACAGAAAACAATAATAAGACAAAAATAAACACAAACAGGGGAAACAAGGGAAAATGCAGGGAAACAGGGTGGGAGGGGGGCGGGGCGGAGAATGGAGTAAGTGGATCTGCAGCAATATTCAGAAAAGGATTTAGCATATCGACAATACTGTAATAAGTCAAAGAAAGACACCACACACTTAGTACAACTAGAAAAATAATAGATTTCCCATGTAGAGTTTTCATCACAACTTGGCACTTTCTAGTTCTAACTGCCGATATAGAAACCACAATGTCGACTCAAAAAGCTTAAATACATGATCCCGTTGATGAGGTTCCAAGGAATCAATAAATGGATTCCATTTCCTATAGAATTTAATGATACCCTGTTCAATATATGGGAGTGTGGAGTGTCTATCGAAATATAGTAGTTGAAACAAAGTCTGTTTCCCTGCGTATAGGAATGGAGGAGTTTTCACTGTCCAGTTCTGCATAATGACTTTTTTTTGCCACAGTAATGATCGTGGTTAGTAATGGAATAATAGCTTGTTTTTCCGTGCCAAGATCCCAGTGTTATCTTCCTTTTAATTATTCACCCCAAAATTATTGTATTAGTTACCAACCTTGTCCTCCAAGTGCGTCTCCTGTACCCTCCGGCTTGGGTAACCTATCCCTTTGTGGGATGTAGTTGATATCCCAGCGGTCGGGGTCCTTGTTATGTCCACTAAAATGTCAGCTTTTAACTCCCTTTGAAGGATTTTTCAGTTACGGTGGCGCACGCAGGGGGGGGTTTATGAGTACCCAGAAACCCCTCCTGTCTACCAATCCATCGCCGCATTCCTGTCCGTTCCCCCTCGTCCCATCGCCGCAGCCGCACCACAATCTGTCTTCCTGTGAGCCGGAGCTCCACCAGAGGAGCTCCCGCACATGTAAGTGTGTGGGTGGAGCTGGAGGTCCAGAAGAAATTAGCGTCACGGGGATAGGACAGGAAGGGAGCAGTTTGCACTGTGGGGGATTGCTACTGCAATGTGCCTGAGACTTACTGGAGTCGCATGGTGGGGGCGGTGCGAGGCAGTGGTACCTGCACATCAGCAGGGGCCCGGCGGTAGAAGACCATAGCATTCCAAAGAAACAGATAGAGCCACAGCTGCTGCACTCAGGTGACAGGTCTCCTGTGAAGCTACAATGAACTGGCTGCAGGGATTCCAGGGGAAGGGGGCACAGTGGCTCGGAGGTGGAGAGGGGGAGTGGGGGGTGGAGGTAACACAGTCACTGGGACAGAACACTGGGGGGAGGGGGGGGGAGGTTTGACACAGTAACAGGGACAGAACACTTCATCATATGGAAACCCCCCTTTAAAAATCCTGCGTTTGCCTCTGAGTTACTGCTTTGGCTTGTACATGTCCTCGTGGAACATTTCTCTTTCTTAATTGCAATTTTCCTTTACTGTTTCCGTCTCAAAGGCATAGTAGGTGAAAAGACGCAGGAGGACACACAAGAGACAATAAAGTCATCCCCTTAATGATCAGTATCACCTTGTCAGATTGGTGCACTACTCGCTATAACTCCCTCACATTGCCTCAAACATCTCTCCTGATATCTCTCATAGCCCTGCACTTGCCTACATATAACAATACACACATTAACCTTCTCTACTAATTACAAAACCAAAACTATTTGACACATGGGAAAGCTTTAATGATATATTGTCTTCCCATATCAAGGCCCAAATTTTCATACCACACTGTTTCTGCTCCTCCGGATGATCCGGTCTCTTCCTCCTGATAACAAATAAGACTGGTTCTCTTGTCCTCTTGGGATTTCCCCCAAATGCCTGTCTGATTTCTTTTTCTGTATTCAATGTAACTTTATCTTTTTCTCTAACGTTCTAGAGGATGCTGGGGACTCCGTAAGGACCATGGGGATTGACGGGCTCCGCAGGAGACATGGGCACTTTAAGAAAGTCTTTAGAACTGGGTGTGCACTGGCTCCTCCCTCTATGCCCCTCCTCCAGACCTCAGTTTGATACTGTGCCCAGAGGAGATGGGTGCACTACAGGGAGCTCTCCTGAGCTTCCTGTCAGAAAGTATATTTGTTAGGTTTTTTATTTTCAGGGAGCCTGCTGGCAACAGACTCCCTGCATCGGACTGAGGAGAGAGAAGCAGACCTACTTCTGTGAGTTTCAAGGCTCTGTTTTTTAGGCTACTGGACACCATTAGCTCCAGAGGGATTGGTACGCAGGTCTCGCCCTCGCCGTCCGTCCCAGAGCCGCGCCACCGTCCTCCTCGCAGAGCCAGAAGATAGAAGCTGGGTGAGTATGAAAAGTAAAGAAGACTTCAGAGGCGGCAGAAGATTTCATGATCTTCACTGAAGTAACGCACAGCAGTGCAGCTGTGCGCCATTGCTCCCATACACCTCACACACCGCAGTCTCTGTAAGGGTGCAGGGCGCAGGGGGGGCGCCCTGGGCAGCAATAAAACCTCTCCATTGGCAAAATAAGTATATACATGTACAGATGGGCACTGTATATGTATATACCACAGCCCCTGCCAGTTTTCAGGAATTTTGAGCGGGACAGAAGCCCGACGCCGAGGGGGCGGGGCTTCTCCCTCAGCACTCACCAGCGCCATTTTTCTCCACAGCACAGCGCTGAGAGGAAGCTCCCCGGACTCTCCCCTGCTAATACATGGTGATGGAGGGGTTTTAAGAGGGGGGGGGGGGCACAAATTTGGCGGATATAAAGTATAAACAGCGCTACTGGATAAACATTTAGTGTTTTTTTTCCAGGGTCATATAGCGCTGGGGTGTGTGCTGGCATACTCTCTCTCTGTCTCTCCAAAGGGCCTGGTGGGGAAACTATCTTCAGATAAGAGGTTCCCTGTGTGTGTGGTGTGTCGGTACGCGTGTGTCGACATGTATGAGGTAGAAGGCTCACCTAGGGAGGAAGGGGAGCGTATGAATGTGAGGTCTCCGTCGGCGGTGCCGACACCTGACTGGATGGATATGTGGAATGTTTTAAGTGCTAGTGTGAACTTATTGCACAAAAGATTAGACAAAGCTGAAGCTAAGGAACAGTCAGGGAGTGAACCTATGTCTGTCCCTATGTCGCCGGGACCTTCAGGGTCTCAGAAGCACCCACTATCCCAGATAGGAGACACAGATACCGACACGGATTCGGACTCCAATGTCGACTACGATGATGCAAAGTTACAGCCAAAAGTGGCTAAATGTATTCGATGTATGATTATTGCAATAAAAGAAGTGTTGCATATCACAGAGGAACCCCCTGTCCCTGACACGAGAGTACACATGTATAAGGGAAAGAAGCCTGAGGTAACTTTTCCCTCCTCACATGAGTTGAACGAATTATGTGAAAAAGCGTGGAAATCTCCAGACAAAAAACTGCAGATTCCCAAAAGGATTCTTATGGCGTATCCTTTCCCGCCAACGGACAGGATACGGTGGGAATCCTCCCCTAAGGTGGACAAAGCGTTGACACGCTTGTCAAAAAAGATAGCGTTGCCATCTCAAGATACGGCTACCCTCAAGGATCTTGCTGACCGCAAGCAGGAGGTTACCTTGAAATCCATTTACACACATTCTGGTACATTACTCAGACCGGCAATTGCGTCGGCCTGGGTCTGTAGCGCTGTAGCAGCATGGACATATTCCTTATCAGCGGAAATTGAGACCCTAGATAAGGATACCATTTTATTGACCCTAGGCCATATATAAAAGATGCTGTCTTATATATGAGAGATGCTCAAAGAGACAATTAGTTTACTGGGTTCCAGAATAAACGCTATGTCTATTTCTGCTAGACGAGTCCTCTGGACCCGGCAGTGGACAGGTGATGCCGACTCAAAAAGACATATGGAGGTCTTACCTTACAAGGGTGAGGAATTGTTTGGGGAAGGGCTCTCGGACCTGGTCTCCACAGCTACGGCAGGTAAATCGAATTTTTTGCCTTATGTTCCCTCACAACCTAAGAAAGCGCCACATTATCAAATGCAGTCCTTTCGTTCAAATAAAAGCAAAAGAGTACGTGGATCGTCCTTTCTTGCCAGAGGTAAGGGCAGAGGTAAAAAGCTGCACAGCACAGCTAGTTCCCTGGAACAGAAGTCCTCCCCGGCCTCTGCAAAATCCACTGCATGACGCTGGGGCTCCGCTCGGGGAGTCTGCCCCAGTGGGGGCATGTCTTCGACTTTTCAGCCACATCTGGGTTCACTCACAGGTGGATCCCTGGGCAATAGAAATTGTTTCTCAGGGATACAAGCTGGAATTCGAAGAGGTGCCTCCTCGCCGGTTTTTCAAATCGGCTCTACCGACTTCTCCCCTAGAAAGGGAGATAGTGTTAAATGTTATTCACAACTTGTGTCTTCAACAAGTGGTGGTCGAAGTTCCCCTGCTTCAGAGAGGGAAGGGATACTACTCAACCCTGTTTGTAGTTCCGAAACCGGACGGTTCGGTCAGACCCATATTGAATTTAAAATCCCTGAACCTATACTTAAAACGGTTCAAGTTCAAGATGGAATCGCTCAGAGCGGTCATCGCCAGCCTGGAAGGGGGGGGATTTTATGGTATCTCTGGACATAAAGGATGCATACCTTCATGTCCCCATTTATCCACCTCACCAGGCGTACCTGAGATTTGCGGTACAGGATTGTCATTACCAATTTCAGATGTTGCCGTTTGGGCTTTCCACGGCCCTGAGGATTTTCACCAAGGTAATGGCGGAAATAATGGTGCTCCTGCGCAAGCAGGGTGTCACAATTATCCCATACTTGGACGATCTCCTCATAAAAGCGAGATCACGAGAGAAGTTACTGAAAAGCGTGTCACTTTCATTGAAGGTGTTACAGCAACACGGCTGGATTCTCAATATCCCGAAGTCACAGCTGGTTCCTACGACTCGTCTGACCTTCTTAGGCATGATTCTGGACACAGACCAGAAAAGGTTTTTTCTTCCGATAGAAAAAGCTCAGGAACTCATGACTCTAGTCAAGAACCTATTGAAGCCAAAACAAGTGTCTGTGCATCTTTGCACTCAAGTCCTGGGAAAAATGGTGGCAACATACGAAGCCATTCCCTTCGGCAGGTTCCATGCCAGGACTTTCCAATGGGACCTATTAGACAAGTGGTCCGGGTCACATCTACAAATTCATCAGCTGATCACCCTGTCCCCCAGGGCCAGGGTATCTCTCCTGTGGTGGCTGCAGAGTGCTCACCTTTGGGAAGGCCGCGGGTTCGGCATTCAGGATTGGATCCTGGTGACCACGGACGCGAGCCTCAGAGGGTGGGGAGCAGTCACACAGGGAAGAAACTTCCAAGGACGTTGGACAAGTCAAGAGACTTGTCTTCACATCAACATCCTGGAACTGAGGGCCATATACAACGCCCTACGTCAAGCAGAGAACTTACTTCGCGACCAACCAGTTCTGATCCAGTCAGACAACATCACCGCAGTGGTTCCTGTAAACCGCCAAGGCGGCACAAGGAGCAGAGTGGCAATGGCGGAAGCAACCAGGATTCTTCGCTGGGCGGAAAATCATTTAAGCGCACTGTCAGCAGTGTTCATTCCGGGAGTGGACAACTGGGAAGCAGACTTCCTCAGCAGACACGACCTGCATCCAGGGGAGTGGGGACTTCATCGGGAAGTCTTCGCACAGATTGCAAGTCGGTGGGGACTGCCCCAGATAGACATGATGGCGTCCCGCCTCAACAAAAAGCTACAGAGGTATTGCGCCAACTCAAAAGACCCTCAGGCGGTAGCAGTAGACGCCCTAGTGACACCGTGGGTGTTCCAGTCGGTCTATGTGTTTCCTCCTCTTCCTCTTATACCCAAGGTGTTGAGAATAATAAGCAAAAGAGGAGTGAGAACAATTCTCATTGTTCCAGATTGGCCACGAAGGACCTGGTATCCGGATCTGCTGGAAATGCTCACAGAAGATCCGTGGCCTCTTCCTCTAAGACAGGACCTGTTACAACAGGGGCCATGTCTGTTCCAAGACTTACCGCGGCTGCGTTTGACGGCATGGCGGTTGAACGCCGGATCCTAGCGGAAAAGGGAATTCCGGATGAGGTCATTCCTACTCTGATAAAGGCTAGGAAAGACGTGACAGCGAAACATTATCACCGGATATGGCGAAAATATGTTTCTTGGTGTGAGGCCAGGAATGCTCCTACGGAAGAATTCCATCTGGGCCGTTCCTTCACTTCCTACAGACTGGAGTGAATTTGGGCCTAAAATTAGGCTCCATTAAGGTTCAGATTTTGGCCTTATCCATTTTCTTTCAAAAAGAATTGGCTTCTCTCCCAGAAGTACAGGCTTTTGTGAAGGGAGTGCTGCATATTCAGCCTCCTTTTATACCTCCGGTGGCGCCTTGGGACCTTAACGTGGTGTTGAGTTTCCTTAAGTCGCACTGGTTTGAACCACTTCAAACGGTGGAGTTAAAATATCTCACTTGGAAGGTGGTCATGTTATTAGCCTTGGCTTCGGCTAGGCGAGTGTCGGAATTGGCGGCTTTGTCTCATAAAAGCCCCTATCTGGTTTTCCATGTGGATAGGGCGGAATTGCTGACCCGTTCTCAATTCTTGCCTAAGGTGGTGTCATCTTTTCATATGAACCAACCTATTGTGGTGCCTGTGGCTACACGAGATTTGGAGGATTTCGAGTCCCTTGATGTAGTTAGGGCTTTGAAAATGTATGTGGCCAGAACGGCTCGAGTCAGGAAAACGGAAGCACTGTTTGTCCTATATGCAGCCAACAAGGTTGGCGCCCCTGCTTCGAAGCAGCATATTGCTCGCTGGATCTGTAACACGATTCAGCAGGCGCATTCTACGGCTGGATTGCCGTTGCCAAAATCGGTTAAGGCCCATTCCACTAGGAAGGTGGGCTTGTCTTGGGCGGCTGCCCGAGGGGTCTCGGCACTACAACTGTGCCGAGCTGCTACTTGGTCGGGTTCAAACACCTTTGCAAAGTTCTATAAGTTTGATACCCTGGCTGAGGAGGACCTAAGGTTTGCTCATTCGGTGCTGCAGAGTCATCCGCACTCTCCCGCCCGTTTGGGAGCTTTGGTATAGTCCCCATGGTCCTTACGGAGTCCCCAGCATCCTCCCAGACGTTAGAGAAAATAAGATTTTAAACCTACCGGTAAATCTTTTTCTCGTAGTCCGTAGAGGATGCTGGGCGCCCGTCCCAAGTGCGGACTACTTCTGCGAGACTTGAATATAGTTTTGCTTACATAAGGGTTATGTTATAGTTTCATCAGGTTGGACTGATGCTACGTTGTTTTTTTCATACTGTTAACTGTTTAATAGATACACAAGTTATACGGGGTGATTGGTGTGGCTGGTATGAATCTTGCCATTGGATTAACAAAAATCCTTTCCTCGTACTGTCCATCTCCTCTGGGCACAGTTTCTCTAACTGAGGTCTAGAGGAGGGGCATAGAGGGAGGAGCCAGTGCACACCCAGACCTAAAGTCTTTCTTAAAGTGCCCGTGTCTCCTGCGGAGCCCGTCTATCCCCATGGTCCTTACGGAGTCCCCAGCATCCTCTACGGACTACGAGAAAAAGATTTACCGGTAGGTTTAAAATCTTATTATCTGTTGTTTGTCTCCCACAATTGTCCACCCTACTGGATTATATCATTTGCTTGTAGTGCTGATTGTACGTGGTTATTGCCTTCACTTTTATCCGAAGTTCTGTTCTGATGTATACGTATGATGTGGTGGTACAATATTCTTTCTCCTCTTTGCATTGCTCATATATTACACTGGGGATCACAACTTTTGGTGACGGAGATGTTAGACCTTTTTGGGGTATTTTGGGGTCATAGTGTCAGGTCTATGTGGATGTTTAGTGCTAGTTTGCGGGACTATCCAGGTACTGGTGGTGCTGTGACGTGGCATGCAGGATCCTCATGGACGGCGGGTGAGACAGCGGAGGTCTCAGCGGGCAGCACTAGCTTGTGTAATAGTGGCTTGTGTTTGGGGTAGTTTGGTGTGTGCTCCAAGTGACTGGCATTCCCATGTGTCTGCATAATGGGTGCCGCCATGTTGGAGACCATCAGATGACTGCCAGTATCCAGTGGTCAGCCAGAGGGTATTCCTGGGCCAGTCGGTGCGCGGTTATGCCTATAAAGCCAGTCCAGTCCAGAGGGGAATCGCCAGTGCAACAAGTTACTACTCCTGGAAGCTGCTTGTTACTGTGCTCCCTGCTGCTGTTATTGGTTCTGTCCTGGTGTCTTAAAGGAACCCTTGTTAGCTTTGTGCGCTGCTAGCGCTTGGTTGCACAACAGTCCACCCAGCCTATACTATTGGACTTTGTTGTTATCCTTGCTGACCGCATCTGGTCTGAAGACATCCTGTATAGCTGGAACTGCTTGCATCCCAGCACATCCTGTATACTGTAGCTCCAACTGCTCAGCATTCCAGTATATCCTGTTTAGCTAGAACTGCTCCGCATCTCAGTATATCCTGTGTAACTGGAACTGCTCTGCATCTCAGTATATCCTGTATAACTGGAACTGCTCCGTATCTCAGTATATCCTATTTAGTTGGAACTGCTCTGCATCTCAGTGTATCCTGTATAACTGGAACTGCTCCACTTCCCAGTATATCCTGTTTAGCTGGAACTGCTCTGCATCCCAGTATATCCTGTATAGCTGGAACTGCTCCACTTCCCAGTATATCCTGTTTAGCTGGAACTGCTCTGCATCCCCGTATATCCTGTATAGCTGTAACTGCTCCTCTTCACAATATATCCCGTTTAGCTGGAACTGCTCCACTTTCCAGTATATCCTGTTTAGTTGGAATTGATCTGCATCTCAGTATATCCTGTATAACTGGAACTGCTCCACTTCCCAGTATATCCTGTTTAGCTGGAACTGCTCTGCATCCCAGTATATCCTGTATAGCTGGAACTGCTCCACTTCCCAATATATAGTGTTTAGCTGGAACTGCTCCACTTCCCAATATATCCTTATTTAGTTGGAACTGCTCTGCATCTCAGTATATCCTGTATAACTGGAACTGATCCACTTCCCAATATATCCTGTTTAGCTGGAACTGCCCTGCATCCCAGTATATCCTGTATAGCTGGAACTGCTCCACTTCCCAATATATAGTGTTTAGCTGGAACTGCTCCACTTCCCAATATATCCTGTTTAGCTGGAACTGCCCTGCATCCCAGTATATCTTGTATAGCTGGTTCCTCTCCGCAATCCATCACATCCAGTGAAGCTGGTACGGCGCTACTTCCCAACAACTAGTACAACATCTCAGTTCTTACATTGTGTTCCTAGTGCCTAATACTTACCTGATTCCATCAGTACCAGTATCTAGATCCCATAATTCAGGTTGGATCGCCAAACGAGATCCAACCGCAAAAATGACAAAAATGCAGGCGCATGTGCAGCGCCCATCTTGCACATGAGCCCGTCCTGCGCATGCGCCCGCATTTTCTGCCGGGAGGGGGGGGGCAGCTGCAGAAAATGCGATCGCCTCTACCTGTCAATCAGGATCCCGAGCAATCAGATGCCCGACAGTCGGCATGCCAACTAACAGGGACTATTCCACGACACCCATGGTGATCAGTGAGCCCGCAAGGGGCTTTGATGCGCACACTTCCCCCCCCCTGCTGCCATTCTGTTGCCGGGATCCCGCGGTCGGTATGCTGATTGTCGGGATCCCCAGCGCCGATTTCCCAGCCCCAATCCCTTCTAATCATCTATATCACCTGCTTGTAGCAACTCCTGCTAAATGTATAACAACATAATTCCATAGAATTGATTCTGCTTATTTTACCTCCTAATAATCTGTAACACCTCCATAGAACCACTCCTACTGACCCTTACTCCACCTAATACTCTACAGCCCCTCCCTCTAACCACTCTTACTTACCCTACCTACACATAATGATCCACAGCCCTCCCTCTAACAACTCCTACTGACCTTACCTCCACCTGATGATCCACAGCCCCTCCCCCTATCCACTCCTACTGACCCTACTTCCACCTAATGATCCACAGCCCCTCCCTCTAACCACTCCTACTCACCCTACTTCTACCTAATGATCCAAAGCCCCTCCCTCTAACCACTCCTACTGACCCTACCTACACCTAATGATCCACAGCCTCTTCCTCTGACCACTCTTACTGACCCTACCTCCACCTAATAATCCACAGCCCCTCCTATAACCACTTCTACTGACCCTACCTCCACCTAATGATCCACAGCCCCTTCCTCTGACCACTCCTACTGACCCTACCTCCACCTAATAATCCACAGCCCCTCCCTATAACCACTTCTACTGACCCTACATCCACCTAATAATCCACAGCCCCTCCCTATAACCACTTTTACTGACCCTACCTCCACCTAATGATCCACGGACCCTCCCTATAACCACTTCTACTGACCCTACCTCCACCTAGTAATCCACAGTCTCTCACTCTAACCACTCCTACTGACCCTACCTCCACCTAATGATCCTAAGCACTTCCCTCTGACCATGACCCCACCTCCACCTAATGATCCACAGCCCCTCCCTATAACTACTTCTACTGACCCTACCTATACTTAATAATCCACAACCCCTCCCTATAACCACTCCTACTATTCCTGCTTTCACCTAATCATGCTCAGCCATTCCCTGAAACCATTCCTACAGACCCTACCTCCACTTAGTAACCCACAGCCTCTCCCTTAAACCACTCCTAATGACCCTACCTCCACCTTATAATCCACAGTGCCTCCATATAACCACTCTTACCGACTCCACTTCCCCTAATGATCAATAACACCTCCTTATAACCACTCTTCTGTCCGTACCTCCACCTAGTAATCCACAGCACCTCCCTATAACCACTCCTACTAACCCTCCCTCCACCTAATAATCCACCGCACCTCCCTAAAACTAATCTTACTGGCTCCACTTCCCCTAATGATCAATAACACCTCCCTATAACCACTCCTACTGACTCTGCCTCCACCTAATAACCCACAGCACCTCCCTATAACTAATTTTACTGGATCAACTTCCCCTAATGACCTATAGCACCTCCCTAAAACCACTCCTTCAGACTCTACCTCCACCTAAAAATCCTCAGCCTCTCCCTAAAACCACTACTACTGAATCTACTGTACCTCCACCTAATAATCCACAGCCCCTCCCTAAAACCACACCTACTGACTCTATTCTCCCTAATGATCCACAGCACCTCCGTATAACCGATTTTACTGACTGTATTCTCCCTACTGATCTGTTGCACCTCCTTATTTCCGCTCCTACTGACTGTATTCTCCCTAATGATCCACAGCACCTCCCTATAACTGCTCTATTCTCCCTAATGACCTCTAGCACTTCTATATAACCACTCCTACTGACTCTATTCTCCCTAATGATCTATAGCACCTCCCTATAACTGCTCCTACTGACTCTATTCTCCCTAATGATCTATAGCACCTCCCTTTAACTGCTTCTTCTGACTGTATTCTCCCTAATGATCGATTGCACCTCCCTATAACTGCTTCTAATGACTGTATTATCCCTAATGATCTACAGCACCTCCCTATAACCGCTCCTACTGACTCTATTCTCCCTAATGATCTATAGCACCTCCCTATAACGGCTTCTACTGACTCCATTCTCCCTAATGACCTCTAGCGCCTCCATATAACCATGCCTACTGACTCTATTCTCCCTAATGACCTCTAGCACCTCTATTTAACCACTCCTCTTTACTCTATTCTCCCTAATGATCTATAGCACCTCCCTATAACCGCTTCTACTGACTGTATTCTCCCTAATGATCTATAGCACCTCCCTATACCTGCTCCTACTGACTCTATTCTCCCTAATGACCTCTAGCACCTCCATATAACCCACCTCCATATAACCGCTCCTACTGACTCTATTCTCCCTAATGACCTCTAGCACCTCTATTTAACCACTCCTCTTTACTCTATTCTTCCTAATGATCTATAGCACCTCCTTATAACCATTTCTTCTGACTGTATTCTCCCTAATGACCTATAGCACCTCCCTATAGCTGCTTCTTCTGAGTGTTTCCTCCTTAATGATCTACAGCGCCTCCCTATAACCGCTCCTACTGACTCTATACTCCCTACTGATCTATAGCACCTCTCTATAACACTCCCACTAATTCTATTCTCCCTAATGATCTATAGCACCTCCCTATAACCGCTCCTACTGACTCTATTCTCCCTTATGATCTATAGCACCTCTCTATAACCGCTTCTACTGACTATTCTACCTATTGATCTATAGCACCTCCCTATAACCACTCCTACTGACTGTATTCTCCCTAGTGATCTATAGCACCTCCCTATAACCGGTGTTACTGACTACATTCTCCCTAATGATGTATAGCGCCTCCCTATAACTGCTCCTACTGACTATATTCTCCCTAATGATCTATAGCACCTCCCTATAACCGCGTCTACTGACTCTATTCTCCCTAATGATCTATAGCACCTCCCTATAACCGCTTCTTCTGACTTTATTCTCACTAATGATCTATAGCACCTCCCTATAACCAGTCCTACTGACTCTATTCTCCCTAATGATCTATAGCACCTCCCTATAACCGCTCCTACTGCACTATTCTCACTAATGATCTATAGCACCTCCCTATAACTGCTCCTACTGACTCTATTCTCCCTAATGACCTCTAGCACCTCCCTATAACCGCTCCTACTGAGTCTGTTCTCCCTAATGATCTATAGCACCTCCCTATAACCGCTTCTTCTGACTCTATTCTCCCTAATGATCTATAGCACCTCCCTATAACCAGTCCTACTGACTGTATTCTCCCTAATAATCGATAGCACCTCCCTATAACCGCTCTTACTGCACTATTCTCACTAATGATCTATAGCACCTCCCTATAACTGCTCCTACTGACTCTATTCTCCCTAATGACCTCTAGCACCTCCCTATAACCACTCCTACTGACTCTGTTCTCCCTAATGATCTATAGCACCTCCCTATAACCGCTCCTACTGACTCTGTTCTCCCTAATGATCTATAGCACCTCCCTATAACCGCTTCTACTGACTGTATTCTCCCTAATGATCTATAGCCCCTCCCTATAACCGCTCCTACTGACTATTCTCCCTAATGATCCACAGCACCTCCCTATAATCACTCCTACTGACTGTATTCTCCCTAATTATCTATATCACCTCACTATAACCACTTCTACCGACTCTATTCTCCTTCATGACCTCTAGCACCTCCAATAAACCGCTCCTACTGACTCTATTCTCCCTAATGACCTCTAGCACTTCTATATAACCACTCCTACTGACTCTATTCTCCCTAATGATCTATAGCACTTCCCTATAACCGCTTCTACTGACTGTATTCTCCCTAATGATCTATAGCACCTCCCTATAACTGCTCCTACTGACTCTATTCTCCCTAATGATCTATAGCACCTCCCTATAACTGCTTCTTCTGACTGTATTCTCCCTAATGATCTATTTCACCTCCCTATAACTGCTTCTAATGACTGTATTATCCCTAATGATCTACAGCACCTCCCTATAACCGCTCCTACTGACTCTATTCTCCCTAATGATCTATAGCACCTCCCTATAACGGCTTCTACTGACTCCATTCTCCCTAATGACCTCTAGCGCCTCCATATAACCATGCCTACTGACTCTATTCTCCCTAATGACCTCTAGCACCTCTATTTAACCACTCCTCTTTACTCTATTCTCTCTAATGATCTATAGCACCTCCCTATAACCGCTTCTACTGACTATATTCTCCCTAATGATTTATAGCACCTCCCTATACCTGCTCCTACTGACTCTATTCTCCCTAATGACCTCTAGCACCTCCATATAACCCACCTCCATATAACCGCTCCTACTGACTCTATTCTCCCTAATGACCTCTAGCACCTCTATTTAACCACTCCTCTTTACTCTATTCTTCCTAATGATCTATAGCACCTCCTTATAACCATTTCTACTGACTGTATTCTCCCTAATGACCTATAGCACCTCCCTATAACTGCTTCTTCTGAGTGTTTCCTCCTTAATGATCTACAGCGCCTCCATATAACCGCTCCTACTGACTCTATACTCCCTACTGATCTATTGCACCTCTCTATAACACTCCCACTAATTCTATTCTCCCTAATGATCTATAGCACCTCCCTATAACCGCTCCTACTGACTCTGTTCTCCCTTATGATCTATAGCACCTCTCTATAACCGCTTCTACTGACTATTCTACCTATTGATCTATAGCACCTCCCTATAACCACTCCTACTGACTGTATTCTCCCTAGTGATCTATAGCACCTCCCTATAACCACTCCTACTGACTGTATTCTCCCTAGTGATCTATAGCACCTCCCTATAACCAGTCCTACTGACTGTATTCTCCCTAATGATCTATAGCACCTCCCTATAACCGCTCCTACTGCACTATTCTCACTAATGATCTATAGCACCTCCCTATAACTGCTCCTACTGACTCTATTCTCCCTAATGACCTCTAGCACCTCCCTATAACCGCTCCTACTGACTCTGTTCTCCCTAATGATCTATAGCACCTCCCTATAACCGCTTCTTCTGACTCTATTCTCCCTAATGATCTATAGCACCTCCCTATAACCAGTCCTACTGACTGTATTCTCCCTAATGATCTATAGCACCTCCCTATAACCACTCTTACTGCACTATTCTCACTAATGATCTATAGCACCTCCCTATAACTGCTCCTACTGACTCTATTCTCCCTAATGACCTCTAGCACCTCCCTATAACCACTCCTACTGACTCTGTTCTCCCTAATGATCTATAGCACCTCCCTATAACCGCTTCTACTGACTGTATTCTCCCTAATGATCTATAGCCCCTCCCTATAACCGCTCCTACTGACTATTCTCCCTAATGATCTATAGCACCTCCCTATAACCGCTCCTACTGACCCTATTCTCCCTAATGATCTATAGCACCTCCCTATAACCAGTCCTACTGACTCTATTCTCACAAATGATCTATAGCACCTCCCTATAACCAGTCCTACTGACTCTATTCTCCTAATGATCTATAGCACCTCCCTATAACCAGTCCTACTGACTCTATTCTCACTAATGAGCTATAGCACCTCCCTATAACCACTCCTACTGACTCTATTCTCCCTAATGAGCTATAGCACCTCCCTATAACCAGTCCTACTGACTCTATTCTCACAAATGATCTATAGCAGCTCCCTATAACCAGTCCTACTGACTCTATTCTCACTAATGAGCTATAGCACCTCCCTATAAGCACTCTTACTGACTCTATTCTCACTAATGAGCTATAGCACCTCCCTATAACCACTCCTAATGACTATTCTCCCTAATGAGCTATAGCACCTCCCTATAACCACTCCTAATGACCCTATTCTCCCTAATGATCTATAGCGCCTCCCTATGATATTTCTTGTGACCCCCATATCCTCCTAATAATCTAGCATACATTCCTGTGACCTCTTTTACTAACCTTCTTTCCACCAAATGATCCACAGCAACTCCATATAATGCCAACATATGACTGTACATATAGAATACACCTGTGTACCACCTGGGCGGTCTACAGAACGTGAAATGTTAGGCATCCTTGAGGACGTGTTTGGCCACCCCTGAACTACTGCACCTTCATATAATTGCTCTGCTGAACTCATATCCTTGTATATCTATTTAAACCTCTATGTCAGTGGTTCTCAAACTCGGTCCTCAGGACCCCACACGGTTCACGTTTTCCATGTCACCCAGCAGCTGCACTGTGTATCACCAACTGTCACATTTTGAAAATCCACAGGTGACCTGCAAAACATGAACCGTGTGGGGTCCTGAGGACCGAGTTTGAGAACCTGTGCTCTATGTAATTTGTAGCTCCTCCTCTTTGTAAATCAGCATGAAATTATTTTTTTTCCTCTTCTTCTCCCACATAATCCCTGCCTGCACTCCTCCTTCTCCTCCTTATGTAGCGCTGCTCTGCTTTTCTGCTGTATATAAATATACTGTGTATTTTTACTGTATTGCCTCTCACTATATTGCCATCTACCCACCCCCTACACACACCCTTCCCCCTATAGTTATTGCTTTACCATTCTGTATATTATATTTATCTTGACCTTTCCCACTAGAGTTCTATAACATTTCCCGATATTATAATTTTGCCCCTTATCTATCATAAGATCTTTAGGGCCTGTTGTAAAGGGTGTGATGTTAGGGGTTAGGCATTTACGGGGGAAGTTGAGGTAATAAGGTGATATAAGTCTCTCTCTCCCCCCCCACCCCAGGCAGGAGCTGAATAAGGCAGCTGATGTACGGGGGTATGTGGGAGGATTGCAAGCTGCTCTTCCAGATCCTGTCCTGTCATTGTTCCTGTAGGGAACTAGGAGCATTAGAGGGATAGAGTGGGAGAGAGACAGAGACTGGGAGGGGAAGTTCTAGGGAGCACAGATGGAGGGATGGGTTAAAAAGAGGTAAAGGCAGAGAAAAGGATGAACATGGTAATCAGGGTGAGAGGAAGGGATATAACAGAGCTGATGAATGAATGAATGAATAGAAGACAGGGTGAAACAGAGAGTAGAGATGGAGTGAAGGAATAATAGTAAGGCCAGGGGAGTCGGAAAAGGGGGATTTGAATGAGTGCCGGGCAGCTCTGGACATGGGAAGATTGGGGGGGTGGGGGGTGGAGTGGGGTTCTGCCGTGGGGAGAGAGTAGGAAACTAATAGATAGAGTGGGTGAGGGAGGGAGATGGGAAAGCAGTATGGGTCTATATTCACAGTTGCTGCTTTTACTTGTACAGGATAATTATTGTAATTAACCCGTCAGCTGAAAGTTCCGATCTGCTCCACCAATTAGAGACAGAGCAGAAAGCCAGCGGCATTAACCCTTCCTGTGCTATTCCTACATGACACGCAGGGCACACAGGGACAGTAAGTGAGAGAGGCAGACATTGCGGCAGTGGTGGCGACAGGGAATGTAAGGGGCAAAGGAGCGGTAGCGCATGGGCATAACAGAACAAGGGTAAAGGGGAGTCGTCGTAGCTAGTGCTGATGTAACATCATTTAGGGAGGTTGGCGCTTTGGGGGCATGAGTGTGGGGGGCAGATGTACAGGGGAAGAGGTGCAGCGCATGGCACTTACATCACTGTGAGAGGCACAGGACGGAATGTGCCGACTGTACAAGCAGCACCTGGGATTGGCGCATGTTCTCACACATTGGCGCACAGGCTACCTTGTGGACCACTGATCACGCATGTCTACAGATGTTAAGTCCATCACTTTGTTGTCCCGCTGGTGCTTTCTAACACCCCTTAATTCAATCTAACTTTGCTCCTGGGACTCTCATATGAGCCGTAATACATTGAGGCTGCCCTTTATTCCATGTGTCTGATATACTGTACATTTTAATGTGGCATCTACAGTTGGCAATATGATCGTATAAATGTATTGTTCAATGTGAAAAGCCCCTGGATGGGGTAACAAGTGGCCCGTTGGCACACATAGTGCTTGCTGACTTACTCCGCACAATGCATTATTCCATGTCTATAAGGCGATAGATGCTGGTGGTACTGTGGTTAGGGTGGTATCTATTACATAAGCCAGGGTCGCCAACCACGCAGCTGTCACTTAGGCACCCAATGTATGGGCTGAGCCACTGATTCTTGGGCATTCAGCCTACCAGGGATCACTGAGGAAAGGGCATGAACTGTGTGGCCTCATCTCTGAATGACAGTCCTGTGTGAATACCTTGTCTCGTGTCTGTGCTGCTAGTAACGGGACTGGGGGAGGGGGGGGGGGGGATAGCACTTTATGGTGGTCATTCCGAGTTGTTCGCTCGCTAGCAGTTGTTAGCAGCCGTGCAAACGCTATGCCGCCGCCCACTGGGAGTGTATTGTAGCTTAGCAGAAGTGCGAACTAAAGGATCGCACAGCGGCGACAACGTTTTTTTGTGCAGTTATAGAGTAGCTCAAAACCTACTCAGCGCTTGCGATCACGTCAGACTGTTCAGTTTCTGTTTTGACGTCACAAACACGCCCTGCGTTCGCCCAGCCACGCCTGCGTGTTTCCTGGCACGTCTGCGGTTTTTCGAACACTCCCTGAAAACGGTCAGTTGCCATCCATAAACGGCCACTTCCTGTCAATCACTCTGCGGCCAGCAATGCTACTGAAAAACTTCGCTAGACCCTGTGTGAAACTACATCATTCGTTGTAATAGTACGTCGCGCATGCGCATTGCGCCGCATACGCATGCGCAGAAGTGCCGGTTTTTTTGCCTCATCGCTACACAGAGAATGAATGCAGCTAGCAAACAACTCGGAATGACCACCTATATCCTGTATATTGTGTCGCCTGTAACCAATCAGCACCTTGTTTGTTCGCTTTAGGTTCACCCGCTGTTAATACGTGAGAGGAGAAGTGATCCAACCAGGACCAAATTCCTGAGGCGCACGGTCAGCGTCCCCGTGGAGGGGAAGCATCCTGACGAACACGGTACTGAGGATTCTGTATTATTTATACTTCTGTTTAACATGCCAACGATGTGTGACGCTGGGGCGCAATGGCATAATGGCAAGGAAATGCAGGCTGCCATGGTGGTAGAGCGTAATAGTGATTGCATGGAATATGATCCCGAAACACAAGGTGACATGGGGACACACCGACATAATGATCCCGTAACACAAGGTGACATGGGGACACACCGACATAATGATCCCGTAACACAAGGTGACATGGGGACACACCGACATAATGATCCCGTAACACAAGGTGACATGGGGACACACCAACATAATGATCCCGTAACACAAGGTGACATGGGGACACACCTCCATAATGATCCCGTAACACAAGGTGACATGGGGACACACCGACATAATGATCCCGTAACACAAGGTGACATGGGGACACATCTCCATAATGATTCCGTAACACAAGGTGACATGGGGACACCGACATAATGATCTGGTAACACAAGGTGACATGGGGACACACCTCCATAATGATCTCGTAACACAAGGTGACATGGGGACACACCTCCATAATGATCCCGTAACACAAGGTGACATGGGGACACACCAACATAACGATCCCGTAACACAAGATGACATGGGGACACACCTACATAATGATCTCGTAACACAAGGTGACATGGGGACACACCAACATAACGATCGCGTAACACAAGGTGACATGGGGACACACCGACATAATGATCCCGTAACACAAGGTGACATGGGGACACACCGACATAATGATCCCGTAACACAAGGTGACATGGGGACACACCGACATAATGATCCCGTAACACAAGGTGACATGGGGACACACCAACATAATGATCCCGTAACACAAGGTGACATGGGGACACACCAACAAAATGATCCCGTAACACAAGGTGACATGGGGACACACCAACATAATGATTTCGTAACAGAAGGTGACATGGGGACACACCAACATAATGATCCCATAACACAAGGTGACATGGGGACACACCGACATAATGATCCCGTAACACAAGGTGACATGGGGACACACCGACATAATGATCCCGTAACACAAGGTGACATGGGGACACACCGACATAATGATCCCGTAACACAAGGTGACATGGGGACACACCAACATAATGATCCCATAACACAAGGTGACATGGGGACACACCAACATAATGATCCCGTAACACAAGGTGACATGGGGACACACCTCCATAATGATCCCGTAACACAAGATGACATGGGGTGACATGGGGACACACCTCCATAATGATCCCGTAACACAAGGTTACATGGGTACAGACCACCATAATAATCCCGTAACACAAGGTGACATGGGTACACACCTCCATAATGATCCCGTAACACAAGGTGACATGGGGACACACCAACATAATGATCCTGTAACACAAGGTGACATAAGGGCACACCAACATAATGATCTCGTAACAGAAGGTGACATGGGGACACACCAAAATAATGATCTCGGAACACAAGGTGACATGGGGACACACCTCCATAATGATCCCGTAACAGAAGGTGACATTGGGACACACCTCCATAATGATCCCGTAAAACAAAGTGACATGGGGATACACCTACATAATGATCTCGTAACACAAGGTGACATGGGGACACACCTACATAATGATCCCGTAACACAAGGTGACATGGGAACACACCAGCATAATGATCTCGTAACACAAGGTGACATGGGGACACACCTACATAATGATCCCGTAACACAAGGTGACATAGGGACACACCAACATAATGATCCCGTAACACAAGATGACATGGGGACACATCTCCATAATGATCCCGTAACACAAGGTGAAATGGGAGGACACCTACATAATGATTCCGTAACACAAGGTGGCATGGGGACACACCAACATAATGATCCCGTAACACAAGGTGACATGGGGACACACCTACATAATGATCCCGTAACACAAGGTGACATGGGGACACACCAACATAATGATACCGTAGCACAGGGTGAGATGGAGACACACCAACATAATGATCCATGAACACAAGGTGTCATGGAGACACACCAACATAATGATCCCGTAACACAAGGTGACATGGAGACACATCAACATAATGATCCTGTAACACAAGGTGACATGGGGACACACTAACATAATGATCCCATTACACAAGGTGACATGGGGACACACCAACATAATGATCCAGTAACACAAGGTGATAGGGAGACACATCAACATAATGATCCAGTAACACAAGGTGACATGGAGACACACCAACATAATGATCCCGTAACACAAGGTGACATGGGGACACACCAACATAATGATCCCGTAACACAAGATGACCTGGGGACACACCTACATAATGATCCTGTAACACAAGGTGACATGGAGACACACCAACATAACAATCCCGTAACACAAGGCGACATGGGACACACACCAACATAATGATCCTGTAACACAAGGTGACATGGGGACACACCAACATATTGATCCTGTAACACAAGGTGACATGGGGACACACCAACATAATGATCCCGTAACACAAGGTAACACACCAACATAATGATCCCGTAACACAAGGTGACATGGGGACACACCAACATAATGATCCTGTAACACAAGGTGACATGGGGACACATCTCCATAATGATCCCGTAACAAAAGGTGAAATGGGAGGACACCTACATAATGATTCCGTAACACAAGGTGACATGGGGACACACCAACATAATGATCCCGTAACACAAGGTGACACACCAACATAATGATCCCGTAACGCAAGGTGACATGGGGACACACCAACATAATGATCCAGTAACACAAGGTGATATGGGGACACACCAACATAATGATCCCGTTAAACAAGGTTACATGGGGACACACCTCCATAATGATCCCGTAGCACAAGGTGACATGGTGACACACAAATATAATGATTCCATAACAAGGTGACATGGGTACACACCTCCATAATGATCCTGTAACACAAGGTGACATGGGGACACACCAACATAATGATCCCGTAACACAAGGTGACATGGGGACACACCAACATAATGATCCAGTAACACAAGGTGACATGGGGACACACCAACATAATGATCTCGTAACAGATGGGGACACACCAACAATGATCTCGGATCACAAGGTGACATAGGGACACACCTCCATAATGATCCCGTAACAGAAGGTGACATTGGGACACACCAACATAATGATCCCGTAACACAAGGTGACATGGGGACACACCAACATAATAATCCAGTAACACAAGGTGATATGGAGACACATCAACATAATGATCCTGTAACACAAGGTGACATGGAGACACACCAACATAATGATCCCGTAACACAAGGTGACATGGGGACACACCAACATAATGATCCCGTAACACAAGATGACATGGGGACACACCTACATAATGATCCTGTAACACAAGGTGACATGGAGACACACCAACATAACAATCCCGTAAGACAAGGCGACATGGGGGACACACCAACATAATGATCCTGTAACACAAGGTGACATGGGGACACACCAACATAATGATCCTGTAACACAAGGTGACATGGGGACACACCAACATAATGATCCCGTAACGCAAGGTGACATGGGGACACACCAACATAATGATCCAGTAACACAAGGTGATATGGGGACACACCAACATAATGATCCCGTAACACAAGGTGACATGGTGACACACAAATATAATGATTCCATAACAAGGTGACATGGGTACACACCTCCATAATGATCCCGTAACACAAGGTGACATGGGGACACACCAACATAATGATCCCGTAACACAAGGTGACATGGGGACACACCAACAAAATGATCCCGTAACACAAGGTGACATGGGGACACACCAACATAATGATCTCGTAACAGAAGGTGACATGGGGACACACCAACAATGATCTCGGATCACAAGGTGACATAGGGACACACCTCCATAATGATCCCGTAACAGAAGGTGACATTGGGACACACCTCCATAATGATCCCGTAAAGCAAAGTGACATGGGAACACACCAGCATGATGATCTCGTAACACAAGGTGACATGGGGACACACCTACATAATAATCCATAACACAAGGTGACATAGGGACACACCTCCATAATGATCCCGTAACACAAGGTGACATGGGGACACATCTCCATAATGATCCCGTAACACAAGGTGAAATGGGAGGACACCAACATAATGATCCCGTAACACAAGGTGACATGGGGACACACCAACATAATGATACCGTAACACAAGGTGACATGGGGACACACCTACATAATGATCCATGAACACAAGGTGACATGGAGACACACCAACATAATGATCCAGTAACACAAGGTGACATGGGGACACACCAACATAATGATCCCGTAACACAAGGTGACATGGGGACACACCTACATAATGATCCCGTAACACAAGGTGACATGGGGACACACCAACATAATGATCCCGTAACACAAGGTGACATGGGGACACACCTACATAATGATCCCGTAACACAAGGTGACATGGGGACACACCAACATAATGATACCGTAGCACAAGGTGAGATGGAGACACACCAACATAATGATCCATGAACACAAGGTGACATGGAGACACACCAACATAATGATCCCGTAGCACAAGGTGACATGGAGACACATCAACATAATGATCCCGTAACACAAGGTGACATGGGGACACATCTCCATAATGATCCCGTAACACAAGGTGAAATGGGAGGACACCAACATAATGATCCCGTAACACAAGGTGACACACCAACATAATGATCCCGTAACACAAGGTGACATGGGGACACACCAACATAATGATACCGTAGCACAAGGTGAGATGGAGACACATCAACATAATGATCCTGTAACACAAGGTGACATGGAGACACACCAACATAATGATCCATGAACACAAGGTGACATGGAGACACACCAACATAATGATCCCGTAACACAAGGTGACATGGAGACACATTAACATAATGATCCTGTAACACAAGGTGACATGGGGACACACCAACATAATGATCCCATAACACAAGGTGACATGGGGACACACCTACATAATGATCCTGTAACACAAGGTGACATGGAGACACACCAACATAACAATCCCGTAACACAAGGCGACATGGGGGACACACCAACATAATGATCCTGTAACACAAGGTGACATGGGGACACACCAACATAATGATCTCGTAACACAAGGAGACATGGGGACACACCAACATAATGATCCCATACACAAGGTGACATGGGGACACACCAACATAATGGTCCCGTAACACAAGGTGACATGGGGACACACCGACATAATGATCCCGTAACACAAGGTGACATGGGGACACACCAACATAATGATCCCATAACA
The DNA here is from genome assembly GCF_028390025.1 of Pseudophryne corroboree. Lineage (NCBI taxonomy): Eukaryota > Metazoa > Chordata > Amphibia > Anura > Myobatrachidae > Pseudophryne > Pseudophryne corroboree. The sequence continues at coordinate 452,059,667 of NC_086451.1, forward strand.
CAAGGTGACATGGGGACACACCAACATAATGATCCCGTAACACAAGGTGACATGGGGACACACCTCCATAATCATCCCGTAACACAAGATGACATGGGGTGACATGGGGACACACCTCCATAATGATCCCGTAACACAAGGTTACATGGGTACAGACCACCATAATAATCCCGTAACACAAGGTGACATGGGTACACACCTCCATAATGATCCCGTAACACAAGGTGACATGGGGACACACCAACATAATGATCCTGTAACACAAGGTGACATGGGGACACACCAACATAATGATCTCGTAACAGAAGGTGACATGGGGACACACCAACATAATGATCTCGGAACACAAGGTGACATGGGGACACACCTCCATAATGATCCCGTAACAGAAGGTGACATTGGGACACACCTCCATAATGATCCCGTAAAACAAAGTGACATGGGGACACACCTACATAATGATCTCGTAACACAAGGTGACATGGGGACACACCTACATAATGATCCCGTAACACAAGGTGACATGGGAACACACCAGCATAATGATCTCGTAACACAAGGTGACATGGGGACACACCTACATAATGATCCCGTAACACAAGGTGACATAGGGACACACCAACATAATGATCCCGTAACACAAGATGACATGGGGACACATCTCCATAATGATCCCGTAACACAAGGTGAAATGGGAGGACACCTACATAATGATTCCGTAACACAAGGTGGCATGGGGACACACCAACATAATGATCCCGTAACACAAGGTGACATGGGGACACACCTACATAATGATCCCGTAACACAAGGTGACATGGGGACACACCAACATAATGATACCGTAGCACAGGGTGAGATGGAGACACACCAACATAATGATCCATGAACACAAGGTGTCATGGAGACACACCAACATAATGATCCCGTAACACAAGGTGACATGGAGACACATCAACATAATGATCCTGTAACACAAGGTGACATGGGGACACACTAACATAATGATCCCATTACACAAGGTGACATGGTGACACACCAACATAATGATCCAGTAACACAAGGTGATATGGAGACACATCAACATAATGATCCTGTAACACAAGGTGACATGGAGACACACCAACATAATGATCCCGTAACACAAGGTGACATGGGGACACACCAACATAATGATCCCGTAACACAAGATGACCTGGGGACACACCTACATAATGATCCTGTAACACAAGGTGACATGGAGACACACCAACATAACAATCCCGTAACACAAGGCGACATGGGGGACACACCAACATAATGATCCTGTAACACAAGGTGACATGGGGACACACCAACATATTGATCCTGTAACACAAGGTGACATGGGGACACACCAACATAATGATCCCGTAACACAAGGTGACACACCAACATAATGATCCCGTAACACAAGGTGACATGGGGACACACCAACATAATGATCCTGTAACACAAGGTGACATGGGGACACATCTCCATAATGATCCCGTAACAAAAGGTGAAATGGGAGGACACCTACATAATGATTCCGTAACACAAGGTGACATGGAGACACACCAACATAATGATCCCGTAACACAAGGTGACACACCAACATAATGATCCCGTAACGCAAGGTGACATGGGGACACACCAACATAATGATCCAGTAACACAAGGTGATATGGGGACACACCAACATAATGATCCCGTAACACAAGGTTACATGGGGACACACCTCCATAATGATCCCGTAGCACAAGGTGACATGGTGACACACAAATATAATGATTCCATAACAAGGTGACATGGGTACACACCTCCATAATGATCCTGTAACACAAGGTGACATGGGGACACACCAACATAATGATCCCGTAACACAAGGTGACATGGGGACACACCAACATAATGATCCAGTAACACAAGGTGACATGGGGACACACCAACATAATGATCTCGTAACAGAAGGTGACATGGGGACACACCAACAATGATCTCGGATCACAAGGTGACATAGGGACACACCTCCATAATGATCCCGTAACAGAAGGTGACATTCGGACACACCAACATAATGATCCCGTAACACAAGGTGACATGGGGACACACCAACATAATAATCCAGTAACACAAGGTGATATGGAGACACATCAACATAATGATCCTGTAACACAAGGTGACATGGAGACACACCAACATAATGATCCCGTAACACAAGGTGACATGGGGACATACCAACATAATGATCCCGTAACACAAAATGACATGGGGACACACCTACATAATGATCCTGTAACACAAGGTGACATGGAGACACACCAACATAACAATCCCGTAAGACAAGGCGACATGGGGGACACACCAACATAATGATCCTGTAACACAAGGTGACATGGGGACACACCAACATAATGATCCTGTAACACAAGGTGACATGGGGACACACCAACATAATGATCCCGTAACGCAAGGTGACATGGGGACACACCAACATAATGATCCAGTAACACAAGGTGATATGGGGACACACCAACATAATGATCCCGTAACACAAGGTGACATGGTGACACACAAATATAATGATTCCATAACAAGGTGACATGGGTACACACCTCCATAATGATCCCGTAACACAAGGTGACATGGGGACACACCAACATAATGATCCCGTAACACAAGGTGACATGGGGACACACCAACAAAATGATCCCGTAACACAAGGTGACATGGGGACACACCAACATAATGATCTCGTAACAGAAGGTGACATGGGGACACACCAACAATGATCTCGGATCACAAGGTGACATAGGGACACACCTCCATAATGATCCCGTAACAGAAGGTGACATTGGGACACACCTCCATAATGATCCCGTAAAGCTAAGTGACATGGGAACACACCAGCATGATGATCTCGTAACACAAGGTGACATGGGGACACACCTACATAATAATCCATAACACAAGGTGACATAGGGACACACCTCCATAATGATCCCGTAACACAAGGTGACATGAGGACACATCTCCATAATGATCCCGTAACACAAGGTGAAATGGGAGGACACCAACATAATGATCCCGTAACACAAGGTGACATGGGGACACACCAACATAATGATACCGTAACACAAGGTGACATGGGGACACACCTACATAATGATCCATGAACACAAGGTGACATGGAGACACACCAACATAATGATCCAGTAACACAAGGTGACATGGGGACACACCAACATAATGATCCCGTAACACAAGGTGACATGGGGACACACCTACATAATGATCCCGTAACACAAGGTGACATGGGGACACACCAACATAATGATCCCGTAACACAAGGTGACATGGGGACACACCTACATAATGATCCCGTAACACAAGGTGACATGGGGACACACCAACATAATGATACCGTAGCACAAGGTGAGATGGAGACACACCAACATAATGATCCATGAACACAAGGTGACATGGAGACACACCAACATAATGATCCCGTAGCACAAGGTGACATGGAGACACATCAACATAATGATCCCGTAACACAAGGTGACATGGGGACACATCTCCATAATGATCCCGTAACACAAGGTGACACACCAACATAATGATCCCGTAACACAAGGTGACATGGGGACACACCAACATAATGATACCGTAGCACAAGGTGAGATGGAGACACATCAACATAATGATCCTGTAACACAAGGTGACATGGAGACACACCAACATAATGATCCATGAACACAAGGTGACATGGAGACACACCAACATAATGATCCCGTAACACAAGGTGACATGGAGACACATTAACATAATGATCCTGTAACACAAGGTGACATGGGGACACACCAACATAATGATCCCATAACACAAGGTGACATGGGGACACACCTACATAATGATCCTGTAACACAAGGTGACATGGAGACACACCAACATAACAATCCCGTAACACAAGGCGACATGGGGGACACACCAACATAATGATCCTGTAACACAAGGTGACATGGGGACACACCAACATAATGATCTCGTAACACAAGGAGACATGGGGACACACCAACATAATGATCCCATACACAAGGTGACATGGGGACACACCAACATAATGATCACTTAATACAAGGTGACATGGGGACACACCAACATAATCCCGTAACACAAGGTGACATGGGGACACACCAACATAATGATCCCATAACACAAGGTGCCATGGAGACACACCAACATAATGATTCCGTAACACAAGGTGACATGGGGACACACCAACATGATGATCACTTAACACAAGGTGACATGGAGACACACCAACATAATGATCCCGTAACACAAGGTGACATGGGGACACACCAACATAATGATCACTTAACACAAGGTGACATGGGGACACACCAACATAATGATCCCGTACACAAGGTGACATGGGGACACACCAACATAATGATCACTTAACACAAGGTGACATGGGGACACACCTACATAATGATCACTTAACACAAGGTGACATGGGGACACACCAACATAATGATCACTTAACACAAGGTGACATGGGGACACACCAACATAATGATCCCGTACACAAGGTGACATGGGGACACACCAACATAATGATCACTTAACACAAGGTGACATGGGGACACACCAACTTAATGATCCCGTACACAAGGTGACATGGGGACACACCAACATAATGATCCCGTACACAAGGTGACATTGGGACACACCAACATAATGATCCCGTAACACAAGGTGACATGGGGACACACCAACATAATGATCCCGTACACAAGGTGACATTGGGACACACCAACATAATGATCCCGTACACAAGGTGACATTGGGACACACCAACATAATGATCCCGTAACACAAGGTGACATGGGGACACACCAACATAATGATCACTTAACACAAGGTGACATGGGGACACACCAACTTAATGATCCCGTAACACAAGGTGACATGGTAACACACCAACATAATGATCCCGTAACACAAGGTAACATGGGGACACACCAACATAATGATCCAGTAACACAAGGTGACATGGGGACACACCTCCATAATGATCCTGTAACACAAGGTGACATGGAGACACACCAACATAATGACCCAGTAACACAAATTGACATGGGGACACACCTCCATAATGATCCCGTAACACAAGGTGACATGGAGACACACCAACATAATGATCCCGTAACACAAGGTGCCATGGAGACACACCAACATAATGATCCCGTAACACAAGGTGACATGGAGACACACCAACATAATGATCCCGTAACACAAGGTGACATGGAGACACACCAACATAATGATCCTGCAGCACTGGTGACACGCGGATGCGCTAACGTAATGATCCAACAACATTGGTCACCAGAACGGTATCTGCCTTCCATTCATGCCATTGCTGTTGGGGTGACTTTGTTATCCTGTAACACGGTTCTCTTAGTCCATGGTGTAAATGTATCTTTTTTGCGTGTTTATGACCAGTTTTCAAAGCATCGTATTTATTAAAGCAAAACCGCCACTACATCACCGTAGTACGGCTTAAATTATACATCGCAATGCAAACCAACAGGCCAATACACTAATCTGCAATTTCACAAAGTGCCGGAAAATTCCCGGGAGAAATGATAGAAAAAAGAATTGAGTGTGATCAGTACACTAGGTAAATATGTAGGGGGTTATGGGTTGTAGAAAAAGATTGACATATAGTATGTGGGCTCAGTGATTCACTAAACTCAACAAGGCACTGTACATGAATAACATAATACAGGGGCATATAACAAACGCATTGAGTCCTGTTGAAACAAAGAGCGCTTTATAAATAAAATTATTATAACAGAGGAACATATATTCACAGTGATGAATAGCCTGATATAACAGAGGAACATAGAGACACAGTGATGAATGACCTGATATAACAGAGGAACATAGAGACACAGCGATGAATGGCCTGATATAACAGAGTAACATAGAGACACAGAGATGAATGACCTGATATAACAGAGGAACATAGAGACACAGTGATGAATGACCTGATATAACAGAGGAACATAGAGACACAGTGATGAATGACCTGATATAACAGAGGAACATAGAGACACAGTGATGAATTACCTGATATAACAGAGGAACATAGAGACACAGCGATTAATGACATGATATAACAGAGTAACATAGAGACACAGCGATGATTGACATGATATAACAGAGGAACATAGAGACACAGTGATGAAAGCCCTGATATAACAGAGTAACATAGAGACACAGTGATGAAAGCCCTGATATAACAGAGGAACATAGAGACACAGTGATGAATTACCTGATATAACAGAGGAACATAGAGACACAGCGATTAATGACATGATATAACAGAGTAACATAGAGACACAGCGATGAATGACATGACATAACAGAGGAACATAGAGACACAGCGATGAAAGCCCTGATATAACAGAGTAACATAGAGACACAGCGATGAAAGCCCTGATATAACAGAGGAACATAGAGACACAGTGATGAATGACATGATATAACAGAGGAACATAGAGACACAGTGATGAATGCCCTGACATAACAGAGGAACATAGAGACACAGCGATGAAAGCCCTGATATAACAGAGTAACATAGAGACACAGTGATGAATGGCCTGATATAACAGGAACATAGAGACACAGTGATGAATGGCCTGATATAACAGAGGAACATAGAGACACAGCGATGAGTGGCCTGATATAACAGAGGACCATATTGACACAGTGATGAATGGCCTGATATAACAGAGGAACATAGAGACACAGTGATGAATGGCCTGATATAACAGAGGAACATAGAGACACAGTGATGAATGGCCTGATATAACAGAGGAACATAGAGACACAGCGATGAATGGCTTGATATAACAGAGGAACATAGAAACATAGTGATGAATGGCCTGATATAACAGGGGAACATAGAGACACAGTGGTCAATGGCCTGATATAACATAGGGACATAGAGACACAGTGATTAATGGCCTGATATAACAGAGGAACATAGAGATACATTGATGAATAATATGATATAACAGAGGAACATAGAGATACAGCGATGAATGGCCTGATATAACAGAGGAAGATAGAAACATAGTGATGAATGGCCTGATATAACAGAGGAACATAGAGACACAGGGGCAGATTTATTAAGCTCGGTGAAGTGATAAAGTGGAATGTCATAAAGCACCAGCCAGTCAGCTCCTAACTGTCATTTTTCAAACCCAGCCTGTGACATGGAAGTTAGGAGCTGATTGGCTGGTACTTTATCACCGTGCATTTTATCACTTCACCAGGCTTAATAAATCTGCCCAACAGTGATGAATGGCCTGATATAACAGAGGAACATAGAGACACAGTGATGAATGGCCTGATATAACAGAGGAACATAGAGACATAGTGATGAGTGGCCTGATATAACAGAGGAACATAGAGACACAGTGATGAATGGCCTGATATAACAGAAGAACATAGAGACACAGTGATGAATGGTCTGATATAACAGAGGAACATAGAGACACAGCGATGAATGGCCTGATATAACATGGGGACATAGAGACACAGCGATGAATGGCCTGATATAACAGAGGAACATGGAGACACAGTGATGAATGGCCTGATATAACATGGGGACATAGAGACACAGCGATGAATGGCCTGATATAACAGAGGAACATAGAGACACAGTGATCAATGGCCTGATATAACATGGGGACATAGAGACACAGCGATGAATGGCCTGATATAACAGAGGAACATAGAAAAACAGTGATGAATTGCCTGATATAACAGAGGAACATAGAGACATAGTGATGAATTACCTGATATAACAGAGGAACATAGAGACACAGTGATGAATGACATGATATAGCAGAGGAACATAGAGACATAGTGATGGAACATAGAGACACAGTGATGAATGGCCTGATATAACATGGGGACATAGAGACACAGTGATGAATGGCCTGATATAACAGAGGAACATAGAGACACAGTGATGAATGGCCTGATATAACAGAGGAACATAGAGACACAGTGATGAAAGCCCTGATATAACAGAGGAACATAGAGACACAGCGATGAATGGCTTGATATAACAGAGGAACATAGAAACATAGTGATGAATGGCCTGATATAACAGGGGAACATAGACACACAACGATGAATGGCTTGATATAACAGGAACATAGAGACACAGTGATGAATGGCCTGATATAACAGAGGAACATAGAGACACAGTGATGAATGGCCTGATATAACAGAGGAACATAGAGACACAGTGATGAATGGCCTGATATAACAGAGGAACATAGAGACACAGTGATGAATGGCCTGATATAACAGAGGAACATAGAGACACAGTGATGAATGGCCTGATATAACAGAGGAACATAGAGACACAGTGATGAATAATATGATATAACAGAGGAACATAGAGATACAGCGATGAATGGCCTGATATAACAGAGGAAGATAGAAACATAGTGATGAATGGCCTGATATAACGGGAACATATAGACACAGCGATGAACGACCTGATATAACAGAGGAACATAGAGACACAGTGATGAATGGCCTGATATAACAGAGGAACATAGAGACACAGTGATTAATGGACTGATATAACAGAGGAACATAGAGACACAGTGATGTATGGCCTTTTATAACAGAGGAACATAGAGACACAGTGATGAGTGACATGATATAACAGAGGAACATAGAGATACAGCGATGAATGGCCTGATATAACAGAGGAACATAGAGACACAGAGATAAATGGTCTGCTGTAATAGAGGAACATAGAGACACAGTGATGAATGGCCTTTTATAACAGAGGAACATAGAGACACAGTGATGAATGGCCTGATATAACAGAGGAACATAGAGATACAGCGATGAATGGCATGATATAACAGAGGAACATAGAGATACAGCGAAGAATGACCTAATATAACAGAGGAACATAGAGACACAGAGATGAATGGCCTGATATAACAGAGGAACATAGAGACACAGTGATGAATGGCCTGATATAACAGAGGAACATAGAGACACAGTGATGAATGACCTGATATAACAGAGGAACATAGAGACACAGTGATGAATGGCCTTTTATAACAGAGGAACATAGAGACATAATGATGAATGGCGTGATATAACTGAGGAACATAGAGACACAGTGATGAAAGCCCTGATATAACAGAGCAACATAGAGACACAGTAATGAATGGCCTTTTATAACAGAGGAACATAGAGACATAATGATGAATGGCCTGATATAACAGAGGAACATAGAGACACAGTGATGAAAGCCCTGATATAACAGAGGAACATAGAGACACAGTGATGAATGGCCTGATATAACAGAGGAACATAGAGACACAGCGATGAATGGCCTGATATAACAGAGTAACATAGAGACACAGAGATGAATGACCTGATATAACAGAGGAACATAGAGACACAGTGATGAATGACCTGATATAACAGAGGAACATAGAGACACAGTGATGAATGACCTGATATAACAGAGGAACATAGAGACACAGAGATGAATGGCCTGCTGTAATAGAGGAACATAGAGACACAGTAATGAATGGCCTTTTATAACAGAGGAACATAGAGACATAATGATGAATGGCGTGATATAACAGAGGAACATAGAGACACAGCGATGAAAGCCCTGATATAACAGAGGAACATAGAGACACAGTGATGAATTGCCTGATATAACAGAGGAACATAGAGACACAGTGATGAATTGCCTGATATAACAGAGGAACATAGAGACACAGTGATGAATGGCCTGATATAACAGATGAACATAGAGACACAGTGATGAATTGCCTGATATAACAGAGGAACATAGAGACACAGTGATGAATGGCCTGATATAACAGATGAACATAGAGACACAGTAATGAGTGACATGATATAACAGAGGAACATAGAGACACAGTGATGAATGGCCTGATATAACAGATGAACATAGAGACACAGTGATGAATGGCCTGATATAACAGAGGAACATAGAGACGCAGTGATGAATGGCCTGATATAACAGAGGAACATAGAGACACAGTGATGAGTGGCCTGATATAACAGAGGAACATAGAGACACAGTGATGAATGGCCTGATATAACAGAGGAACATAGAGACACAGTGATGAGTGGCCTGATATAACAGAGGAACATAGAGACACAGTGATGAATGGCCTGATATAACAGAGGAACATAGAGACACAGCGATGAATGGCCTGATATAACAGAGGAACATAGAGACACAGTGATGAATTGCCTGATATAACAGAGGAACATAGAGACACAGTGATGAATTACCTGATATAACAGAGGAACATAGAGACACAGTGATGAGTGGCCTGATATAACAGAGGAACATAGAGACACAGTGATGAATGGCCTGTTATATTCAGATCATTTCACCATTATATGTTGCTTTGTGAGACCATTTCAGTCACGGTCATGAATTATCCATGGACAATACACAGACACAGGGGAATGTTTGGGAAACAAAATCACCACTTACTGTGTAGCCTGCTGCATTGACATCACACAACATAGCATCATAGACAAAAGGATCGGGGGACCTTGTGGAACAGTGATACATGTAGGAATAGAGATGACACATAGGGGCGACACATGCAGACACTCGGACTACATTTGATAATCCCAGGCAACAGGGTGACACAATGATAGTGTGTAGATTGTATGGACATAACAATAAAATGACTTCACACTAATGAGTAACACGATAACACACAGGCAGAGTCACCGCAGCGAACAGTGTGTCCTGGTGACAATGTAAAATAATAATACAACTCCATGTAGCTTTGTTGCTTGTTAACGTGACAACACTGTTGGTGGCACTTCAGTCTATTGTGGTGAAAAGATCGTACAAATACGGCAAAGCTCCACGCCAGACGTAGCCGGAGAAGGCTGCGGAGCTCAGTGAGATTTACAGGTGTACTGCTGGCTGCGAACAGCAAGACTTGAAAGATAAACTTGGAAATTTCCATTACAAATAAGTCGTTTTAGAACTGCTGATACTTGTAGTTCTCAAAAAGTTGTTGAGTGACAGATTGTCTACCTCTGTCATATTAAGCTGGAGGTTTAGTGCCTGGTCGCAGGTTTGAAGGTCATAATAAGTTACTTGTTTTACATGACTCAAAGACATCACACTGGTGGTCATTCCGAGTTGTTCGCTCGTTGCCGATTTTCGCTATATTGCGATTAGTCGCTTACTGCGCATGCGCTTAGTTATTTTACACAAAAGTTAGGTATTTTACTCACGGCATAACGAGGCTTTTTCATCGTTCTGGTGATCATACTGTGATTGACAGGAAGTGGGTGTTTCTGGGCGGAAACTGGACGTTTTCTGGGCGTGTGCGAAAAAACGCTGGCGTTTCTGGGAAAAACGCGGGAGTGTCTGGGCGAACGCTGGGTGTGTTTGTGACGTCAAACCAGGAACGAAACTGACTGAACTGATCGCAGTGTAGGAGTAAGTCTCGAGCTACTCAGAAACTGCTAAGAAATTTCTATTCGCAATTCTGCGAATCTTTCGTTCGCACTTCTGCTAAGCTAAGATACACTCCCAGAGGGCGGCGGCTTAGCGTGTGCAATGCTGCTAAAAGCAGCTAACGAGCGAACAACTCGGAATGAGGGCCAATATACAGTAAGTGCTTGCTAATGACAGGATCATTTTAGAATCCCAATATCCTTCAGACTGCAATCTCCTGCAACTAGAATATCCCTCCACTGTTATGGTATTATAAGGGTTAAAGTGATGAATGACTTGAGAAAGTTTTAGGTTTGCAATTAATAATTTCCTAAATTAAAATCAATAAAGTATGTAGCTGAGGTTCTAGATCAGGCCTGGCCAACCTGTGGCTCTCCAGATGTTGTAAAACTACAAATCCCAGCATGCTCTGCCACAGTTTTAGCATTCCCTAATAGCAAACCTGTGGCAAGGCATGATGGGACTTGTAGTTTTACAACAGCTGGACAGCTATAGGTTGGCCAGGCCTGTTCTAGATTCTAAGTGAGGTAGATACTGACTTTCTAATGACTTTCCTAGATTAAATGTGAAATGTTTACAGGAACATGGCATGATTGGAGAGGAGGGGAGGGCAAGGAGGAATCTCGGGTTGGGATTGTTATGTCCACCCCGTCAGTATGCTGGGGGGGGGGCTAACGCAATGAAGCCCCTTGCAGGCTCGCTGCGGCTTCGGAGACGAGCTGCATTCGCCACAGGTTCTATTCCCACTCTGTGGGTTTCGTGGACACCCATGAGTGGGAATAGTCACGGTTAGTCGGCATGCTGACTGTAGGAATTGTGAGGGGGCGGTACTGTGACGGTCACATAACCACATCCCGTATCAGTAACGAGGGTGGTCCCAGACTTCACGTAATAAGAATAGCAAACGGATTAAAAATCTAGTTATTTTAGTTATTTAAAAAAAAAAAAAAAAAATATATATATATATATATTTATTAGTGTTGAATAAACTGATTGTGAATAATACAGTACATTTACTAGTATGAGGATTGCAGGTCACTACTGATGAATGGGCGGCATTATTGATGGTGAATGATGTTATAAAACCCTATAATACTGTAAGTACTAGATCTCTAATGATGCTGGTTTTGAAACATCTAGATTATGGATGCTGATGGGCCTAAATGACACACAGTAATAAATGACGGAGATTGAGGATTGTACATTACTACCGCTGACGTTCCTAGCATCATCATCATTATTATTATGTAATATTATTATTCTCATCATCTGTTTATATAACGCCACAAGTTATATAATGTTGTACAGGGACTGTTGGCGTTTACAGTCTAATCAGGGCCGGTTCCGGGGCTTCTGATGCCCCGGGCGGCATTAGGGGGCGTGGCTTCGTACAGGGGGCGTGGTCATTTACGCCCCCTGTACAGACTGAAATGATGGTGGTCATTCCGAGTTGTTCGCTCGGTAATTTTCTTTGCATCGCAGCGATTTTCCGCTAACTGCGCATGCGCAATGTTCGCACTGCGACTGCGCCAAGTAAATTTGCTATGCAGTTAGGTATTTTACTCACGGCATTACGAGGTTTTTTCTTCGTTCTGGTGATCGTAATGTGATTGACAGGAAGTGGGTGTTTCTGGGCGGTAACTGGACGTTTTATGGGAGTGTGGGAAAAAACGCTACCGTTTCTGGGAAAAACGCGGGAGTGTCTGAAGAAACGGAGGAGTGTCTGGGCGAACGCTGGGTGTGTTTGTGACGTCAAACCAGGAACGAAACTGACTGAACTGGTCGCAGTTGCCGAGTAAGTCTGGAGCTACTCAGAAACTGCTAAGAAGTGTCTATTTGCAATTCTGCTAATCTTTCGTTCGCAATTTTGATAAGCTAAGATTCACTCCCAGTAGGCGGCGGCTTAGCGTGTGTAATGCTGCTAAAAGCAGCTTGCGAGCGAACAACTCGGAATGAGGGCCGATGTGCGGTGCGCGATGACGTCATCGCGCACCGCACAGCAAAGGTCCTCTCCACGAAGGGAACTAGACGCTATGCCTCATCGCGCACCGCACAGTAAAGGACCTCTCCACGAAGGGAAACTAGACACGTACGCGTCTAGTTTCCCTTCCCAGCGGCAGCGGGGGGGCAGCGGCCAGCGGCAGAAGGGGGGCAGCGGGCAGCGGGGGGCACACAGCAGCAGCGGATCTTGCCCTGGTGCGGCGCCCTGCGCCCTCCGGAAGGCGGCGCCCCGGGCAAAAGTCCTGCTTGCCCGTGGCAAGATCCGCTACTGAGTCTAATGTGGATACTATTCAAAATATAAAAGAGGTGATTAGTGGAGACGTTGCACTCTAGTCTAGCTATCACTTTGTAGAATGTACGAGATAAGTGATAGCTAGAATCTGATTGGCTGCTTTGGGCAACACCTCCACCGGTCCTCCATAGAGGTCACATAAATCTTTCCCCCTGTATTCCCTGACACACACAAACACTAGGGTCCAATGTAGTCAGCAACCCGTTCATGTACCAATATGTTTTAGGAGCATGTTTTAGATGATTACTATGGGGGTTATATAAGAGGGTCTGAGTTTTCACAAACTGCAGGATTCTGGCAATGGGGGTCATTCCGAGTTGATCGCTCGCTAGCAACTCTTTGCACTGCTGCGAGCAGATAGTCGCCGCCTATGGGGGAGTGTATTTTTGCTTTGCAAGTGTGCAAACGCGCGTGCTGCCGAGCGGCACAAAAACGTTTTTTGCCGTTTCTGAGTAGCTCTGGACTTACTCAGCCGCTGCGATCACTTCAGTCTTTTTGATCCCGGAATTGACGTCAGACACCCGCCCTGCAAACGCTTTTTCCAAAACACTCCTAAAAAACGGTAAATTGACACCCATAAACCCCCTCTTCCTGTCAATCTCCTTGCGATCGGCTGTGCGACTGGATTCTTTGTTAAATCCATCGCCCAGCACGATCCTCTTTGTACCCGTACGAAGCGCCTGCGCATTGCGGTGCATACGCATGTGCAGTTTTGCCGAGATTTAACGTGATTAAGCGCTGCAAAAAGTTGCTAGCGAGCGATCAACTCAGAATGACCCCCAATGTCGGTTCCATATTCTAAACGGTCATATTTTAAAAGGCAAAACCAGACCAGTTTAGCCATTTAAATTATTGCCGCTATAAATCTGCGGCTGAGAGTGCCGGAACCGTGTTGCTTTTGAAACCTTAAACATATAACGTAATATCCCTTATATCTACAAAATAAATGAAGAAGATAGTAGGGGTGAGATGTATCAGACCTTGTAGAGTGGAGAAGCATACACTACTTACATACTACCGTCCGGGAGGCTCCCAAATGACTGAAAAAGTCTCTTTGGGGGTAATTCAAACCTGATCGCAAGGGTGCGTTTTTTGCATCCCTGCGATCAGATAGTCGCCGCCTACAGGGGGAGGGGGAAATCGCTGTGCAGGGGTGCGATCACATGTGCAGGAGAGCAGTCACCTTGCGTTCCGCCGTGTGAACACTTTGTTCGCATCATCCTGTCGCTCCCCGTCGCTGCGCACCGACGTGCCTGCGCATTGCGGTGCATACGCATGCGCAGTTCAGACCCGATCACCCGCTGTGTGAAAACGAAAGGCAGCGATCCGGTCTGAATTAGGCCCTAGGAGGCTGCCCGCGGCCGCCAACTTCCTGAGTAAATGGGTGGTCCGGACGGCCGATCATGCGATTCACGCTGAATCATGACAACGCCTCTGCTTAAAAGTACGGTAAGTATATAATAGGGGTGGGGCAACGATGACGCTATAGCTCCCCCATGCACCACCCACTTTGCCATGCCTCCTGCAACGGGGCAGGGGGGGGGAAGGGGTTCAGCCAGAATATCGACAAGTATGAGAGGTGGAGATGTTACCCCTAGCAACTAATGAAGTTCTAGCTATATTTTATCTAGCACATTCTATCAAATGACAGCTGCAAGCTGATTGGATGCTAATGTCAATACCGCAACATGTACTTTTTAGAAGGTTTGATAAACAATAATAATTATTATTATTGCTAATAATTATAGCTTTAGATCATTATTATTATTATTTATTTTTTCCATTAATAGCGGCTCTATTGTAGCAGTGGCAAAGTGATATTTACTTACCTGCTGTTACTGCTGCTCAGCGTTCTTCTTTGGGCTCTGATAAGAACACGTGTGGGTATAATTTCTAGATGTAAAGTTATTGCTGGATAAAGATGTTTTATTTATACAGCGGAACGTTACGTATACAGGTGTCATGTACTGGATCTCTGGCTTTCAATCACTGCCCTCGTTAATATCGGCACCCTGCTGTGCCAGTGTATTAAGCAGCTCCCTCCCAGAATGACTTGCTCTGCTGTGCGTCTGGTTGTGTATCTCCCCTGCGCGCCTGTGTTAGTGTGCACCGTCTCCGGCAATGGCCATGTAAATGCATCACACTGTGTGCTGCTTTTTTATGTATTAATATATTCCAGTGCATTGCAGAATGGACCAAATCCCATGTGAACAGACAGTATTGCAATGTGCTTGGTCATGTTGCTGAGATAAAGTGGCCCTGGCTTATACACCCGGATGAAGGCCACGTTTGTGAGCAGAATAATTATTAAGGTTATCAGTTTAGTAGGTGTCAGCTTGTATTGTAGTGAGGGCTAGTACTCAAGACGACAGTTCCACTGTGTGTACAAGTCGGGTCACATAGGTGCATGAAATGCTTACAGTGTATTACGTATTGACATCATCTAACAGTGATGAACAGTATTCAGGGGGAAAGGCAGTTTCCTTCCAGAGGATCTACTGTTTTGTTTTTTTTGTTTTTGGTGGTGGTGGTGGTGGTGGGGAAATAAAATGTTCTTTTTTTATTCTATATTACAGTGTACTGTATTTATAGTTCTACTATAGGAGCAGTCAACCTGTGGCACTCCAGCTGCTGTAGAACTACACATCCCAGCATGTACTGCCACAACTTGCTGTTAGGGCATGCATGCTAAAACTATGAATGGGCATGCTGGGAATTATAGTTCTACAGCAGCTGAAGTGTCGGGCATGCCCTAACTTTGTTCTATCAACCATGGAGTAGGAAGTTAATGATATTCTTGGAAAATGAGAATTTCAACTGAAAGTGATGTAGATTTGCGCGGAAGCGAGAGATGTAGTTATGAAGAAGGCGCCACTTATAGACACACCCCTGATCCAGCCAGGGCCACCATTCCGCCAGGATGGCCTGTCCCGGGCCAGTTTCTCAATCCCGGGTATCGTGTAGCCCCCCCCCCCCCCCCCCCCGTACCGCCCCACGCACATATCTCACCATGATAACGTGGAGGGCAGGTGGGTCACTTCCTTCGGTGTGAAGTCCGTGCGGTGGGTGATGGGCGGATAGCTGCGCAGAGTGACTTAAGACTTCACGTCACGCTGCGCAGGGGGAGGAGGGAGCTGGGCAGTGTCTGAGCCTCCTGAGGACACTCAACGCTGCCTGGAATTAAAAAACAATGGGCCGATTGATCCCGAAATCCCCGGGATTGGAGTTTCCAATCCCGGGATTGAACCCAGACCGATTTTTAGCCTAAATCCCGGGATCCCGCCTATCCAGATCCCGGGATTGGCCACCCTAGATTCCGCTAATATCCACAATAGGGGGTCCTCTCTCCGACTTGGCAATGGATTTTTTGTTTTATTCCACAGGGCCTCAAGTAAGAGAGACGACTACAGTATGAGGTCAGAACATGGGTTCTAATTCAGACCTGATCGCTAGGCTGCGTTTTCATACAGCGGGCGATCAGGTCTAAACTACGCATGCGTATGCACAACAATGCGCAGTCACATCGCATGGGTACAAAGCGGATCGCCGTTCAGCGATGGGTTTGGGCGAAGGATCCTTTCGCACGGCCGCTCGCAAGGTGATTGACAGGAAGAGGGCGTTTGTGGGTGTCAACTGACCGTTTTCAGAGAGTGGTTGGAAAAATGCCGGCGTTCCCAAGTGTTTGCAGGGCGGGTTCCTGACGTCAATTCCGGTCCCGGACAGGCTGAAGTGATCGCAGCGGCTGAGTAAGTCCTGGGCTGCGCAGAGACTGCACAAGGGCCCTCATTCCGAGTTGTTCGCTCGGTAACTTTCTTCGCATCGTTGCGATTTTCCGCTAACTGCGCATGCGCAATGTTCGCACTGCGGCTGCGTCAAGTAAATTTGCTAAGAAGTTTGGTATTTTACGCACGGCATTACGAGGTTTTTTCTTCGTTCTGGTGATCGTAGTGTGATTGACAGGAAGTGGGTGTTTCTGGGCGGAAACTGGCCGTTTTATGGGAGTGTGTGAAAAAACGCTGGCGTGTCAGGGAAAAACGCGGGAGTGGCTGGAGAAACGGGGGAGTGGCTGGCCGAACGCTGGGTGTGTTTGTGACGTCAAACCAGGAACAAAACTGACTGAGCTGATCGCAGTGGCAGAGTAAGTGTGGAGCTACTCAGAAACTGCTAAGAAATGTTGTATTCGCAATTTTGAGAATCTTTTGTTCGCAATTCTGCTAAGCTAAGATTCACTCCCAGTAGGCGGCGGCTTAGCGTGTGCAATGCTGCTAAAAGCAGCTAGCGAGCGAACAACTTGGAATGAGGGCCAAGATCAGTTTGTACAGCTCGGCTACACATGCGTTCGCACACTTGCACAGCTAAAATACACTCCCCTATGGGCGTCGACTATGTGATCGCAGGACTGCAAAAAAAACCTAGCGAGCGAACAGGTCTGATTTAGGTCCATTGAGAGGCTACAGGTAAGTGGTGTCTTATTTCGCACATCGTGCTCAATTTCACTGAAAAATGTGCCTCTCAATTTGGGTGGAATCTTCCTTTCATTTCTTAGCTCTGTTAGTTGTATTTTTGGTGTCGCTCTATTTTTTTCTCTGCGTTTTTCAACATACTATAACTTGCTGTGAATAAATCACTGTAAGTATTGTACATTTATAAAGGATGCATTTGACCTAAGCGATGACGTGTACTGGTCAAGTTCCTCCTACAACCCATCCACAGCCACCCTTCTGTAACGTACAGTATAACAAAGTTGGCGGAAGTGTTGTTGTCTTGACCTGTGATGTATAAAACAGTGACGGCGCCAGCACTGGGTTTGCGCCATGTCTGACAATAATTTAAATTTTATTTTTATTTTGTATCCAGTTTGCAAGAATCATGAAGGTATCAGTCATACATGTGCTTTGTAAGTGTGTCTTCTGGTGCCCAACTTTTCTGCAACTTCTAATGATAGCAGACAGAGAATGGGGGTGCTTCCCCCCCTCCCCGGTATCCCCCCAGCACACTAAAAATTACCTGTAACCATACCTGAACCTATCTGGTAATAGAAATTCAGAGAATTGGTCACACATGTTTGCAAACGCATGTTTAGCTGCTGAGCCACTTCATGGCTTCTCTGATATCAGCAGTCCTAACACCACATAATAGCAGTGCCCACATAGGGCCATATAATTTGTCTACAGTAAGGCCTCATGTTAAAGGCTATTACTAAAACACATCCAGACAGAGAGCTAACTTTCCCAGGAGCCACCCCCAGGATCTCCCATTAGCACTACAAGGAACAGCATGCCTTCCAAATACAGCTCCTATTAAATGCCTTTCTCACACAAGTAGGCAAACAGTGGCAGCTGCTCAATCATTCCTGGAGATAATTATATATCAGGTGCTAGAAAGGGGGAGGGGTACAGACAAACAGCAGACAGAGAGGGGGGGGGGGGGTGCCCCCCCCTCCCCCCACACTTGTATCCCCCAGCACACTAAAAATTACCTGCAACCATACCTGAACCTATCTGGTAATAAAAATTCAGAGAATTGGTCACATGTGTTTGCAATGTCTAATGATACCTGACTCCTGAAACTATCCCGCTGGCTCCTAGATCTGAGTGACTGGCTCACAAATTACTTTGCCCACCCCTACAGTAACATCGGCTGAAAGCTCTAGAGAGCATTGGTAACTTAGGATTCAGCAAAAACACAGAGACGCTGTTACTGCGCCAAATGAGACATTTTGATGCGGATCCACTTGAGGTACGCGGTGGTACATTACTGCATTGCATTCCGTCCACAGGATTTATTTCTCCCACTACTATACAGGCGTTCAGTATACCTGCCATCCAGGCGTGTTTGTCACAGTTAGGGGTCAATTTATCAACGAGTGATAAAACTCATTGTGACTGATAAAACTCATTGTGAATGATAAAACTCGTTGCGTATGATCAATGGCGCTCTGGCCAATCAGCTTCCAACTGTCATTTTTCAAACCCATGACCCATCTGCTTACACTTACCTGCAGCCAGGACCAGTGATCAGTAATTCGGGAGGGAAGGCAGTCTGACCAGATTGCTTAGAAATTAAGCACACATCGCTTCGTGTGTATACCCCATAGCGATGCGCGGCCCCGCACACCGCTATCACTGGCTCTGGATTGGCCTGCATGCAGGCACAATATGGCTAGATCGCAAGGCTCTCATTGAGCCTTGGATTCTAGTTAGGATTGGGCCAGCACACATCGCACCGTGTGCGCCAAGCCCACATCGGCTCAGCACACATTGCGCTGAGCCCGAATCGCTCCGTAAAAACTCCACCCAGCATGCCAGCTATAAAACACCTAAGCAAGCAGCTGACACAGGTTTGATTTAATGAGAAAACACTGTGGTGCATGATAAGACGGGATCAAAAAAAGATTCATTCAAATAAATGAAAGACATTGGTCCACTGTACTCGCCAGTCCTATATCTGAGGTGCATGTGGTATGTGACCCATTTGCTTACACTTACCTGCAGCCAGGATCAGTGATTCGGAAGGGCAGGCAGTCATCTAATCCTGGCTTCCCATCAGCACTTTACTGCACTGGGAGTGACAGCACGAGCCCAGTGATCAGATGACTGGCTTCCCTCACCAGATCGCAAGTATTACTTTTTATTTTCTAACTTTCTTTTCTCTAACGTCCTAGTGGATGCTGGGGACTCCAAAAGGACCATGGGGAATAGCGGCTCCGCAGGAGACTGGGCACAAAGTAAAAGCTTTAGGACTAGCTGGTGTGCACTGGCTCCTCCCCCTATGACCCTCCTCCAAGCCTCAGTTAAGATTTTGTGCCCGAACGAGAAGGGTGCAATCTAGGTGGCTCTCCTGAGCTGCTTAGAGTAAAAGTTTAAATAGGTTTTTTTATTTTCAGTGAGACCTGCTGGCAACAGGCTCACTGCACCGAGGGACTAAGGGGAGAAGAAGCGAACTCACCTGCGTGCAGAGTGGATTGGGCTTCTTAGGCTACTGGACATTAGCTCCAGAGGGACGATCACAGGCCCAGCCATGGATGGGTCCCGGAGCCGCGCCGCCGGCCCCCTTACAGAGCCAGAAGAGTGAAGAGGTCCGGAAAATCGGCGGCAGAAGACGTCCTGTCTTCAATAAGGTAGCGCACAGCACCGCAGCTGTGCGCCATTGCTCTCAGCACACTTCACACTCCGGTCACTGAGGGTGCAGGGCGCTGGGGGGGGGGCGCCCTGAGACGCAATAAAAACACCTTAAATGGCTAAAAATACATCACATATAGCTCCTGGGCTATATGGATGTATTTAACCCCTGCCAGTTTTTCCACAAAAAAGCGGGAGAAAGGCCGCCGAAAAAGGGGCGGAGCCTATCTCCTCAGCACACAAGCGCCATTTTTTCCTCACAGCTCCGTTGGAGGAAGGCTCCCTGACTCTCCCCTGCAGTCCTGACTACAGAAACAGGGTAAAACAAGAGAGGGGGGGCACTAAATTGGCATATTAATATATACAGCAGCTATATTAGGGAAAAACACTTATATAAGGTTATCCCTGTATATATATAGCGCTCTGGTGTGTGCTGGCAAACTCTCCCTCTGTCTCCCCAATGGGCTAGTGGGGTCCTGTCCTCTGTCAGAGCATTCCCTGTGTGTGTGCTGTGTGTCGGTACGCTGTGTCGACATGTATGAGGAGGAAAATGGTGTGGAGGCGGAGCAATTGCCTGTGTTAGTGATGTCACCCCCTTGGGAGTCGACACCTGACTGGATGGTCTTATGGAAAGAATTACGTGATAGTGTCGGCACTTTACAAAAGACTGTTGACGACATGAGACAGCCGGCAAATCAGTTAATACCTGTACAGGCGTCTCAAACACCGTCAGGGGCTATAAAACGCCCGTTACCTCAGGTCGATACAGACACTGACACGGACACTGACTCCAGTGTCGACGGTGAGGAAACAAACTTATTTTCCAGTAGGGCCACACGTTACATGATCACGACAATGAAGGAGGTTTTGAACATTTCTGATACTACAAGTACCACAAAAAAGGGTATTATGTGGGGTGTGAAAAAACTACCCGTAGTTTTTCCTGAATCAGATGAATTAAATGAGGTGTGTGATGAAGCGTGGGTTTCCCCCGATAAAAAACTGCTAATTTCTAAAAAATTATTGGCATTATACCCTTTCCCGCCAGAGGTTAGGGCGCGTTGGGAAACACCCCCTAGCGTAGAGAAGGCGCTCACACGCTTATCAAAACAAGTGGCGTTACCGTCTCCTGATACGGCCGCCCTCAAGGAACCAGCTGATAGGAAGCTGGAAAATATCCTTAAAAGTATATACACACATACTGGTATTATACTGCGACCAGCAATCGCCTCAGCCTGGATGTGCAGTGCTGGGGTGGCTTGGTCGGATTCCCTGACTGAAAATATTGATACCCTGGACAGGGACAATATATTATTGACTATAGAGCATTTAAAGGATGCATTTCTATATATGCGAGATGCACAGAGGGATATTTGCACTCTGGCATCAAGAGTAAGTGAGATGTCCATTTCTGCCAGAAGAGGATTATGGACGCGACAGTGGTCAGGGGATGCGGATTCCAAACGGCATATGGAAGTATTGCCGTATAAAGGGGAGGAGTTATTTGGGGTCGGTCTATCGGACCTGGTGGCCACGGCAACGGCTGGAAAATCCACCTTTTTACCCCAAGTCACCTCGCAGCAGAAAAAGACACCGTCTTTTCAGGCTCAGTCCTTTCGTCCCCATAAGGGCAAGCGGGCAAAAGGCCACTCATATCTGCCCCGGGGCAGAGGAAGGGGAAAAAGACTGCAGCAAACAGCCTCTTCCCACGAACAGAAGCCCTCCCCCGCTTCTGCCAAGTCCTCAGCATGACGCTGGGGCCTTACAAGCGGACTCAGGCACGGTGGGGGCCCGTCTCAAGAATTTCAGCGCGCAGTGGGCTCACTCGCAAGTGGACCCCTGGATCCTGCAGGTAGTATCTCAGGGGTACAAATTGGAATTCGAGACGTCTCCCCCTCGCCGGTTCCTGAAGTCTGCTTTACCAACGTCTCCCCCGACAGGGAGGCGGTATTGGAAGCCATTCACAAGCTGTATTCCCAGCAGGTGATAATCAAGGTACCCCTCCTACAACAGGGAAAGGGGTATTATTCCACGCTGTTTGTGGTACCGAAGCCGGACGGCTCGGTGAGACCCATTTTAAATCTGAAATCCTTGAACACTTACATAAAAAGGTTCAAGTTCAAGATGGAGTCACTCAGAGCAGTGATAGCGAACCTGGAAGAAGGGGACTATATGGTGTCTCTGGACATCAAGGATGCTTACCTCCATGTCCCAATTTGCCCTTCTCACCAAGGGTACCTCAGGTTTGTGGTACAGAACTGTCACTATCAGTTTCAGACGCTGCCGTTTGGATTGTCCACGGCACCCCGGGTCTTTACCAAGGTAATGGCCGAAATGATGATTCTTTTTCGAAGAAAAGGCGTCTTAATTATCCCTTACTTGGACGATCTCCTGATAAGGGCAAGGTCCAGAGAACAGTTAGAGGTCGGAGTAGCACTATCTCAAGTAGTACTACGACAGCACGGATGGATTCTAAATATTCCAAAATCACAGCTGATTCCGACGACACGTCTGATGTTCCTAGGGATGATTCTGGACACAGTACAGAAAAAGGTGTTTCTCCCGGAGGAGAAAGCCAAGGAGTTATCCGACCTAGTCAGGAACCTCCTAAGACCAGGCCAAGTGTCAGTACATCAATGCACAAGGGTCCTGGGAAAGATGGTGGCTTCTTACGAAGCGATTCCATTCGGCAGATTCCACGCAAGAACTTTTCAGTGGGATCTGCTGGATAAATGGTCCGGATCGCATCTTCAAATGCATCAGCGGATAACCCTGTCTCCAAGGACAAGGGTGTCTCTCCTGTGGTGGTTACAGAGTGCTCATCTCCTAGAGGGCCGCAGATTCGGCATTCAGGATTGGGTCCTGGTGACCACGGATGCCAGCCTGAGAGGCTGGGGAGCAGTCACACAGGGAAGAAATTTCCAGGGCTTGTGGTCAAGCATGGAAACGTCACTTCACATAAATATCCTGGAACTAAGGGCCATTTACAATGCCCTAAGTCAGGCAAGACCTCTGCTTCAGGGTCAGCCGGTGTTGATCCAGTCGGACAACATCACGGCAGTCGCCCACGTAAACAGACAGGGCGGCACAAGAAGCAGGAGGGCAATGATGGAAGTGGCAAGGACTCTGCGCTGGGCGGAAAATCATGTGATAGCACTGTCAGCAGTGTTCATTCCGGGAGTGGACAACTGGGAAGCAGACTTCCTCAGCAGACACGATCTTCACCCGGGGGAGTGGGGACTTCACCCAGAAGTCTTCCACATGATTGTGAACCGTTGGGAAAAACCAAAGGTGGACATGATGGCGTCCCGCCTCAACAAAAAACTGGACAGATATTGCGCCAGGTCAAGGGACCCTCAGGCAATAGCTGTGGACGCTCTGGTAACACCGTGGGTGTACCAGTCAGTCTATGTGTTCCCTCCTCTTCCTCTCATACCAAAAGTACTGAGAATCATAAGAAGGAGAGGAGTAAAGACTATACTCGTGGCTCCGGATTGGCCAAGAAGGACTTGGTACCCGGAAATTCAAGAGATGCTCACGGAAGACCCGTGGCCTCTACCTCTAAGAAAGGACCTGCTCCAGCAGGGACCATGTCTGTTCCAAGACTTACCGCGGCTGCGTTTGACGGCATGGCGGTTGAACGCCGGATCCTGAAGGAAAAAGGCATTCCGGATGAAGTCATCCCTACCCTGATCAAAGCCAGGAAGGATGTAACCATACAACATTATCACCGTATTTGGCGTAAATATGTTGCGTGGTGCGAGGCCAGGAAGGCCCCTACAGAGGAATTTCAACTGGGTCGTTTCCTGCATTTCCTGCAAACAGGACTGTCTATGGGCCTCAAATTAGGGTCCATTAAGGTTCAAATTTCGGCCCTGTCAATATTCTTCCAAAAAGAACTGGCTTCTGTTCCTGAAGTTCAGACGTTTGTCAAGGGAGTACTGCATATACAGCCTCCTTTTGTGCCTCAGTGGCACCTTGGGATCTCAATGTAGTTTTGGGATTCCTAAAATCACATTGGTTTGAACCACTCACCACTGTGGACTTAAAATATCTCACATGGAAAGTGGTAATGCTGTTAGCCCTGGCTTCAGCCAGGCGTGTCTCAGAATTGGCGGCTTTATCCTATAAAAGCCCTTACCTAATTTTTCATACGGACAGGGCAAAATTGAGGACTCGTCCTCAATTTCTCCCTAAGGTGGTTTCAGCATTTCACTTAAACCAGCCTATTGTGGTGCCTGCGGCTACTAGGGACTTGGAGGATTCCAAGTTGCTGGACGTAGTCAGGGCCCTGAAAAGATATGTTTCCAGGACGGCTGGAGTCAGGAAATCTGATTCGCTGTTTATCCTGTATGCACCCAACAAGCTGGGTGCTCCTGCTTCTAAGCAGACGATTGCTCGTTGGATTTGTAGTACAATTCAGCTTGCACATTCTGTGGCAGGCCTGCCACAGCCAAAATCTGTAAAAGCCCATTCCACACGGAAAGTGGGCTCATCTTGGGCGGCTGCCCGAGGGGTCTCGGCTTTACAACTTTGCCGAGCAGTTACTTGGTCAGGGGCAAACACGTTTGCTAAATTCTACAAATTTGATACCCTGGCTGAGGAGGACCTGGAGTTCTCTCATTCGGTGCTGCAGAGTCATCCGCACTCTCCCGCCCGTTTGGGAGCTTTGGTATAATCCCCATGGTCCTTTCGGAGTCCCCAGCATCCACTAGGACGTTAGAGAAAATAAGAATTTACTTACCGATAATTCTATTTCTCATAGTCCGTAGTGGATGCTGGGCGCCCATCCCAAGTGCGGATTGTCTGCATTACTTGTACATAGTTATTGTTACAAAAATCGGGTTATTGTTGTTGTGAGCCATCTTTTCAGAGGCTCCTTCTGTTATCATGCTGTTAACTGGGTTCAGATCACAAGTTGTACGGTGTGATTGGTGTGGCTGGTATGAGTCTTACCCGGGATTCAAAATCCTTCCTTATTGTGTACGCTCGTCCGGGCACAGTATCCTAACTGAGGCTTGGAGGAGGGTCATAGGGGGAGGAGCCAGTGCACACCAGCTAGTCCTAAAGCTTTTACTTTGTGCCCAGTCTCCTGCGGAGCCGCTATTCCCCATGGTCCTTTCGGAGTCCCCAGCATCCACTACGGACTATGAGAAATAGAATTATCGGTAAGTAAATTCTTTTTTTTTTTTTGTTACACAGTGATCAGCCTGTGGTCTGTCAGACACACATGGCTGATCACAGAGGCTGGATCCGAGCACAGCCTGCACTGTCAGCAGGCAGAGAAGGCTGTGCAAGTGCAGGGAAACCTGCATAACGCTATCTCAAGATAGCGTTATTATCACAAGGCTCCCTCCAGTATTTATTATTATTAATAATAATAATAATAATAATAATAATAATATTAGTAATTTTATTTACATAGTGCTCTTTCTCCAATAGGACTCAAGGCGCTTAACAGATACATTGCATAATATTGTACAGAAACAATGAAGTCCAGAACAGCTTTTCATAAAATACAGAAGCATGTTTATTTATTTTTTTACAATTTTCTTTAGTAAGTTCGGGCAGGACGCATTTCCCATTACAAGTATGGGAAATGTGATCAGGTTACTAGAAAAAATAAATGTGAATTTAAGGTCTTGGAGGATAGGTTTGCGAATTCTCCTCCAATTGCCGTTTAGTACATTCAGGTGATACTAAAATAAAGTGAAACAGGCGTTATTTTAGTAAAAATTATTTCAATCAATTTCTGCGATACACGGTATTTAGCATCTACAGACAGAGTGATGTTTTCGGCATCCTGACGGACGGGATGCTGGCAGTCATGTGACCGATGCCAGAATCCTGATAACCCTAGGAAGACCGGTTCCAGAACATCGGCAGCCAACATCCCGAAGGTAAGTATCGGGGTTCACCTTAGGGGTAGGGCCTGGGCAGGGAGGGTTAGGGTTAGGCACTAGTGGGGCGGTTAGTCCTAGCTGCCACCCCCAAGGGTTAGGGTAGGGGACGAGGGGGGCTAAAATAATTACCCCCTCCGATTTCGGGATCTTTAATGTCAGGATGACAGTCATGTGACCGCTGGCATCTCGACTGCCAGGATGCAGTAGCAAACCCATACCGAGCCATGCGTGGCAGACCAAGTATCAGCCTATACTTTTGTACTATCCAGAGTCTGCTGAACTTGCCATCTAACGTCTCACTAGCCCCTGAACTCACATCTCATACTATTAATAAGAAATACACCCAAAACCGGATTTATTCCTGCTCTCCATCTTGTATCACCTGCAGTTGTTCTAGAAACTCTGGTTTTGCAAATAATTTCTAACAGTAACTCCTTCCTTGGTTGGGAAGTGTTATTTGACTACAGTATAATCATTTTGCCAGCCACGTGACGGCACACACAATTCAGGCCAACGTCTGATGTGAATGGCTGATAGTGTCACATGAAGTCAGTGTCTCCCATCTGTACATGGAGGCAGTGCACGGGTGCAAACGTAACTCAGGCCCTAGGCTAAACTTCAGCTCTGTGCTCCATTATCTCCCATAACCCTGTGGAAACATAATAGTATGTGTCAGCAGAAACATTAATGGGACACACAGATACACAACAACACACATGCACATATAAACACACACACAGTGGATGGAGTAGAATTTTAAGCAGAAAATGCAAATGAATGGAATTTGTTAGGATTCCAATTAAAATAATAGGAGCGGATCTGGTCAGGATCTTAGCGGTCGGGATCCAGGCTGTCACAATAACGACACCGGAATGTCGCAACTACTTGGAATTCCGACAACGGATCCCAAATAGCGTCACCAACTCGGCGCCAGAATCCCGAGCACCGGGTTAGGCTGTGGCCAGGGAGGGTTAGGCTGCTAGGAGGGAGAGTTTGGGCAGTGACTCGCGGGGGGGGGCGAGTACTGTTCAGCTGGGCTCATTGGAGGGTCCCGGGTCTCGCTGCCCTCTCCCTTCCCCGTTGCTGACAGCCACACGGGTTGGGTGAGTGGAATGGCGGCTGCTGCAGCAACCTGTCTCCCAGCCCAGCACACTCGGCGACCAGTCCTTTCTCCCTGCATAATTAAAAGAGGGGGCGCAATCGCGCCCTCTCTCCTGCCGCCGTCCGCTGCCCACCGGTTCTGACACCAGCACCCCCCGAGCGTCACACGACCGTTTCCCAGCCGCAAGTCACTTATATTTTTTACTATTTTCAAAGGAGCGATCTGGCCAGGCCTCCCCTCATTGGCCATGCCCCCTTTAATTACCAGGGCCCAGCAAAGCTGTTCTGGATTCTTATCATCAGGATGACGCTGTTGATATTCTGATTGTCAGCGGTTCAGTCCCAACCCAGTAGGGTAGGTGAATGTGTTACATACCACTGTACACATTGACTGATATATATATTATGTCACCTCTTTCTGCTCTAGTATACCGATGTGCCTTTTTGTGTCACCCTTCTGTGTTCCCCCTTCCACATAGATTGATACCTCTCACAAGCAGTGCCATCTTCCCCGGTGCCGAAGCATGGCGTTAATGTGCCCTGCGCCATTCCTCGTGCTCCATGCCCCTAACACATGATGTCATGGTGTCACGGAAGAGAAGGCCAAGACCAGGGAGCTGAGCGTTGGGCATGTCCTAAGAACGTGATGAGCGGCTCTTCTGAATTTGCTGCTTCAGACACCCTGCAAGTCTAATATAGGTGCCCCCCGGGCAGCGACGGTGCGGTCCCCTCAGACTTTAGCTCTGAACGGCGGCACTGCTAACACAACCCTCCTGGTCTTCCCTCAGGTACTATTGTTCTGATTGTCATTACCTCCACCCTTGCTTGCACTAGCCCTGAACCTATCTGTTGCCCCTATCAACCGGGGTATATATAGACCCCACAAAGCTCTTAAACTTTTTTGTTTTTATGAATTACAACTAGAAATCCAATAATTGTATTCACCCCCTTCTTGGCGGAAGCACAATTAGCTACAGCCGCTGATCTGAGTCTAAATCCATCTATATTCCCCTCGCCTATGGTTCCTTGTAATGTTGCTGGAGCTCCGTCATCTGGGGGTCATTGTGGAAGAGCAAATGATAGATCATTCCGCAGCAAACTTACCTACTTACAAATGCACGGTGTTGTAATAAATGTGAACATTGCATTTACCATCTAAAGTTTCATTCAACACAATCGTCTAATCATTGCTGCAGCAGTCCAAATGGAAATATCATGTACTGTAATGCAAGTCGGCAACCGCGACTGCACGTAATATAGTAGCCATAGTAATGAATGAAATCAGTGGGAGGGAAGAGATCACCTTCTTCTATGGTTTCTAAACCGTCTGTAACAAACCATAGATGATTGAGCCATCATGACCATAACTTGGATGGCATCAGCCATTGGGACTCCTCCATTGATGTTCATCATTCGTGGCCTTCCATCAATGGTAAAACCAGCTACCATTGCCATCAGACCATCGATGATTGCTAATGATCAATGGCTTATTGTGTCAAGGGGTCTTGACACAATGAGCCAATCAAAATGGTCATCATCATTGCATCTCAGCAGGGTCAAGAGACAGGTGTATATGCGCCTGTGCCCAGATGTTATGTGAATACGTCCTTCCTCTACTCTACCCACACTTGCTTTTTCATTCTCTCTCTCACCTCTACAAACATAAGGATTCATAAGTGTATGATACAGGAAGGTCTGCGTGTAGATGTATGCATACAGACATTTGGTGCATGTGCGTAGTATGGAAAAGCATACATTATGCCACAAAATTAGGTGTATGTCCATGAACCGCCATAAGCTGTTAGCCATTACAGTTTGTGGCTCTACAGTTGCTGGGGAACTACAAGTCCTATGATGTCCTGAAGCAAGGAAGGCAGTCTGCTGTTATCTCTCTGGGTCTGGGACTCCAGGTCGACAACAAAAAGGTCGACACGCCTTAGGTCGACGCCAATTGGTCGACACACCTTAGGTCAACATGGACAAAAGGTCGACCGGAACAAGGTCGACATGGAAAAAGGTCGACATGAATTTTTAATATATTTTTTTGGTGTAGTTTTCTTCGTAGAGTGATCGGGAACCCCAATTAGTGCACCGCGTCCCCTCTCGGGCTTGGTGCCTTCGCTCCGCTCCGCTTCGCTCGGCACAGATTACCGTTACAATCGTAGTCCACGTGGATCGTTAAGAATGAAAAGTTTCCAAAAAAGAAAAAAAATTGTGAAAAACGCATGTCGACCTTTTTCCATGTCGACCTTGTCCCTGACGACCTTTTGTCCATGTCGACCTTTTGCCCATGTCGACCTAAGGCGTGTCGACAAATTGGCGTCGACCTAAGGCGTGTCGACCTTTTTGTTGTCGACCTGCAGTCCGGATACCATCTCTCTTGGATGAACCATCTATTGAAACCTCCATATAGACATTATAGCTAGCAATGACACTAATAGGTTGCATGAGCAAATATAAAATACATACTTGGACAACCTGCGCGTGGGAACTAGGAGTGCCAGCATGCCCTGCCAGTCAGAGGCTGTGTACTATACGATACTGGCAGCAGTGTTACCGGAGTGCGTGTGATTGGCGATCCCTGGGATGCACATGAGAGAGAGTTAAATAGAGGGGAAGGGAGGACTAGGAGCACTTCTAGTGGGATTGTGTGAGCAGGCTGTGATTTTACTCCAGACAGATGGGATGATTCAAGAATGAAGAGAAGCGCGGAGCAGATGTACAGACTGAAGAATCCCAAAATAAGGGTCTAATGAACAGATCGATGTGTCGCCTAATCTCTCCTTCCATGTCCTTCCCTCGCTCCCACACACCTCCGTCTCTTCCCCTCCTGCCGGCTAATTACAGATAATTATTACATAGACTCTGTCAGAGAGGTGGGGAGATCCCTGGTCTATTCCTGGGGGCTGGGGGTGGAGACACAGCCCACCTCTAGCTGGGGTAATTCATACATGTAGCCCATCATAGCTCTCTCTCAGTGACACCCCCTCCTATCTATCTATCTATCTATCTATCTATCTATCTATCTATCTATCTATCTATCTATCTCATATCTAAATATCTATTTCTCATTCTGTCTATCTATCTATCTATCTATCTATCTATCTATCTATCTATCATATATTTCTTTCTCATATCTATCTATCTATCTATCTATCTCATATCTATCTATCTATCTATCTATCTATCTATCTATCTCATATCTAAATATCTATCTATTTCTCATTCTGTCTATCTATCTATCTATCTATCTATCTATCTATCTATCATATATCAAAATATATATTTCTCATTCTGTCTGTCTATCTATCTATCTATCTATCTATCTATCTATCTATCATATATCAAAATATCTATTTCTCATATCTATCTATCTATCTATCTAATATCTAAATATCTATCAATTTCTCATTCTGTCTATCTATCTATCTAATATCTAAATATCTATCTATTTCTCATTCTATCTATCTATCTATCTATCTATCTATCTATCATATATCAAAATATCTATTTCTCATATCTATCTATCTATCTATCTATCTATCTATCTAATATCTAAATATCTATCTATTTCTCATTCTGTCTATCTATCTATCTATCTATCTATCTATCTATCTATCTATCTATCTCATATCTAAATATCTATCTATTTCTCATTCTGTCTATCTATCTATCTATCTATCTATCTATCTATCTCATATCTATCTATCTCATATCTATCTATCTATCTATCTATCTATCTATCTATCTATCTATCTCATATCTATCTATCTATCTATCTATCTCATATCTAAATATCTATCTATTTCTCATTCTGTCTATCTATCTATCTATCTATCTATCTATCTATCTATCTATCATATATTTCTTTCTCATATCTATCTATCTATCTATCTATCTATCTATCTATCTATCTATCTATCTATCTATCTATCTACCTATCTATCTATCGATCATATATTTCTTTCTCATATCTATCTATCTATCTATCTATCTATCTCATTTTTCTGTCTTTCTTTTTCTTTCTTTCTTTCTTTCTTTCTTTCTTTCTTTCTTTCTTCTAAATATCTATCTATTTCTCATTCTGTCTATCTATCTATCTATCTATCTATCTATCTATCTATCTATCTATCTATCTATCTATCTATCTATCCATCTATCCATCCCTCCCTCTTTCCTCCTCAGCCCCATCTCCCCCTCCCCTCTCAGTATATATTGGTATATATTCAGCTCCCCTTCTCTTTCGCTGCCTCCCACTCACTTCTTTCTCCATCCCATGTCTCCATTTAATTTCTTCCTTCCTTGTATTACTCATCCTCCTTTTTCTTCTCTCTCGTCCTCCTTTCCTCTGGTTTGCTCCGTCCACTTCTCCCTCAGCGGAGTACACTGCTCCTGAGTTCTTCTCCTGGCGTCACCCCTATTACTGCACCCTGTGCACAACATCTCAGTCACTTCAATCCTGCCCGCCGTGTATCCCCACAATGTTACAACTTCACAAGCTGCCATGTATTAGTATATGACCCTGTAGCATTGTAACTGCGAGGCATACAGATAGACGTGAGGAAAACATACTGTATATATTGCACACTCACAGATGCCATCCAGCACATCTAGTAACATACAGGGTGGATACTGTAATAACTGTAGGAGCCAGTTAGCCAATAGAGGAGAGCAACCACACACATCTACACAAGGAATCCAAATAAAGGACAGTCACAGTGCAAAGAAAGGAGGGCTACGGGTCTTATGGAGGAGAAAGAGAAACTGTGACCCTTGTAGAGATACACTGTGCTCAGTCCCCCTTGCTATATATTAGATACACTGTGCTCAGTCCCCCTTGCTATATATTAGATACACTGTACTCAGTCCCCCTTGCTATATATTAGATACACTGTGCTCAGTCCTCCTTGCTATATATTAGATACACTGTGCTCAGTACTTGCTATATATTAGATACACTGTGCTCAGTCCTCCTTGCTATATATTAGATACACTGTGCTCAGTCCTCCTTGCTATATATTAGATACATTGTGCTCAGTCCTCCTTGCTATATATTAGATACAATGTGCTCAGTCCTCCTTGCTATATATTAGATACACTGTGCTCAGTCCTCCTAGCTATATATTAGATACACTGTGCTTAGTCCTCCTTGCTATATATTAGATACACTGTGCTCAGTACTTGCTATATATTAGATACACTGTGCTCAGTCCTCCTTGCTATGTATTATATACACTGTACTCAGTCCCCCTTGCTATATATTAGATACACTGTGCTCAGTCCTCCTTGCTATATATTATATACACTGTGCTCAGTCCCCCTTGCTATATGTTAGATACACTGTGCTCAGTCCTCCTTGCTATATATTAGATACACTGTGCTCAGTACTTGCTATATATTAGATACACTGTGCTCAGTCCCCCTTGCTATATATTAGATACACTGTGCTCAGTCCTCCTTGCTATGTATTAGATACACTGTGCTCAGACCTCCTTGCTATACATTAGATACACTGTGCTCAGTCCTCCTTGCTATATATTAGATGCACTGTGCTCAGTACTTGCTATATATTAGATACACTGTGCTCAGTCCCCCTTGCTATGTATTATATACACTGTGCTCAGTCCCCCTTGCTATATATTAGATACACTGTGCTCAATCCTCCTTGCTGTATATTAGATACACTGTGCTCAGTCCCCCTTGCTATATGTTAGATACACTGTGCTCAGTCCTCCTTGCTATATATTAGATACACTGTGCTCAGTCCCCCTTGCTATATATTAGATACACTGTGCTCAGTCCCCGTTGCTATATATTAGATACACTGTGCTCAGTCCCCCTTGCTATATATTAGGCAGTCGCTATAGGTATAATAGTCAGGGAAGAAACTAAAGGAAAGAGGATAGAACAGAGGGAACTGTGGATGTAAAGGGTTAAATTACCTCCACTTTCTTATAGACCTAGTCTTTATTTTACTATATTCTTATATACATGAGGTTCTCTCCATCTCACTGTACGTTTTCACAACATTCTGCCAGGCATGTTGAACAGATAATGAATGTGGGAATCATGAAAAAATAAGCATAATATCAACTTTCTCTTACGTCCTAGAGGATGCTGGGGACTCCGTAAGGACCATGGGGATAGACGGGCTCCGCAGGAGACATGGGCACTAAAAAAGAACTTTTGGTATGGGTGTGCACTGGCTCCTCCCTCTATGCCCTTCCTCCAGACCTCAGTTTGATACTGTGCCCAGAGGCACTGCATTACAGGGAGCTCTCCTGAGTTTCCTGAAAGAAAGTATTTTAGTTAGGTTTTTTATTTTCAGGGAGCCTGCTGGCAACAGGCTCCCTGCATCGTGGGACTGAGGGGAGAGAAGCAGACCTACTTAAATGCTAGGCTCTGCTTCTTAGGCTACTGGACACCATTAGCTCCAGAGGGAGTCGGAACACAGGTCTCACCCTCGTCGTTCGTCCCGGAGCCGCGCCGCCGTCCTCCTCACAGAGCCGGAAGATAGAAGCCGGGTGAGTATGTGAAGATAGAAGACTTCAGAGGCGGCAGAAGACTTCGGATCTTCACTGAGGTAATGCGCAGCTGAAATATATATATATATATATATATATAGGCTCTAAACTATATATAAGAGATCCCCCGCCAGTTTTGAAAGATTTTAAGCGGGACCGAAGCCCGCCGCTGAGGGGGAGGGGCTTGATCCTCAGCACTCACCAGCGCCATTTTCTCCACAGCACACCGCTGAGAGGAAGCTCCCTGGACTCTCCCCTGCTGAACACGGTGACAGAGGGTTTGAAAGAAGGGGGGGCACATAATTTGGCGCAGTGTAATAATAATAATAGCGCTATCTGGGTAAAGATATTTGTTTTTCCCTGGGTCATTGGCGCTGGGTGTGTGCTGGCATACTCTCATTCTGTCTCTCCAAAGGGCCTTGTGGGGGAACTGTCTTCAGATAAGAGAATTCCCTGAGTGTGTGGTGTGTTGGTACGCATGTGTCGGCATGTCTGAGGTAGAAGGCTCTCCTAGGGAGGAGGTGGAGCAAATGAGTGTGGTATCTCCGTCGGCAACACCGATACCTGACTGGTTGGACATGTGGAATGTTTTAAGTGCTAATGTGAATTTATTGCACAAAAGGTTGGACAAAGCTGAGTCTAGGGAGTGTACAGGGAGTCAAGCCCTGCCTGCCACTATGTCGCAGGGACCTTCCGGGTCTCAAAAGCGCCCACTATCCCAAATGGTAGACACTAATACCGACACGGATTCTGACTCCAGTGTCGACTACGATGATGCAAAGTTACAGCCAAAATTGGCTAAAAGTATTCAATATATGATTATTGCAATAAAAGATGTGTTGCATATCACAGATGACCCCTCTGTCCCTGACACGAGGGTGCGCATGTATAAGGAAAAGAAACCTGTGGTAACCTTTCCCCCATCTCATGAGCTGAACGAGTTATTTGAAAAGCCTTGGGAATCTCCAGACAAGAAACTGCAGGTTCCCAAAAGGATTCTTATGGCGTATCCTTTCCCAACTAAGGACAGGATACGGTGGGAATCCTCCCCAAGGGTGGACAAAGCGTTGACACGTTTATCCAAAAAGGTAGCGCTGCCATCTCAGGATACGGCAACCGTCAGGGATCCTGCTGATTGCAAGCAGGAGACTACCTTGAAGTCCATTTATACACATTCTGGTACCTTACTCAGACCGGCGATAGTGTCGGCTTGGGTTTGTAGCGCTGTAGCAGCATGGACAGATACCTTATCAGCGGAAATGGATACCCTGGATAAGGATACCGTTTTATTGACCCTGGGTCATATTAAAGATGCTGTCTTATATATGAGAGATGCTCAAAGAGACATTGGCCTACTGGGTTCTAGAGTCAACGCTATGGCGATTTCTGCTAGACGAGTCCTATGGACCCGACAATGGACGGGTGATGCCGACTCGAAGAGGCATATGGAGGTTTTACCTTACACGGGTGAGGAATTGTTTGGGGAAGGTCTCTCGGACATAGTTGCCACGGCCACGGCAGGTAAATCAACTTTTTGCCTTATGTTTCCTCACAGCCTAAGAAAGCGCCACATTATCAGATGCAGTCCTTTCGGTCGCATAAAAACGAGAGTACGGGGATCGTCCTTTCTTGCCAGAGGTAAGGGCAGAGGGAAAAAGCTGCCAACCACAGCTAGTTCCCAGGAGCAGAAGTCCTCCCCGGCCTCTACAAAATCCACTGCATGACGCTGGGGCTCCGCTGAGGGAGTCCGCCCCAGTGGGGGCATGTCTTCGACTTTTCAGCCACATCTGGGTTCACTCACAGGTGGATCCCTGGGCAATAGAAATTGTTTCCCATGGTTACAAGCTGGAATTCGAAGAGGTGCCTCCTCGCCGCTTTTTCAAATCGGCCCTACCAGCTTCTCCCCCAGAGAGGGAGATTGTTTTAAATGCAATTCAAAAATTGTGTCTTCAACAAGTGGTGGTCAAAGTTCCCCTGCTTCAACAAGGGATGGGGTATTACTCAACTCTGTTTGTAGTCCCGAAACCGGACGGTTCGGTCAGACCCATTTTAAATTTAAAATCCTTAAACCTATACTTAAAAAGGTTCAAGTTCAAGATGGAATCGCTCAGAGCCGTCATCGCCAGCCTGGAAGGGGGGAATTATATGGTGTCCCTGGACATAAAGGATGCATACCTTCATGTTCCCATATATCCACCTCATCAGGCATACCTGAGATTTGCGGTACAGGATTGTCATTACCAATTTCAGACGTTGCCGTTTGGGCTTTCCACAACCCCGAGGATTTTCACCAAGGTAATGGCGGAAATTATGGTGCTCCTGCGCAAGCAGGGTGTCACAATTATCCTGTACTTGGACGATCTCCTGATAAAAGCGAGATCACGAGAGCAGTTGCTGAACAGCGTATCACTCTGGCTGAAGGTGTTACAACAACACGGTTGGATTCTCAATATCCCGAAGTCACAGTTGGTTCCTACGACTCGTTTGCCCTTCTTAGGCATGATTCTGGATACGGACCAGAAAAGGGTTTATCTTCCGATAGAAAAGGCCCAGGAACTCATGACTCTGGTCAGGGACCTATTGAAGCCAAAAAGGGTGTCAGTGCATCACTGCACTCGAATCCTGGGAAAGATGGTGACGTCTTACGAGGCCATTCCCTTCAGCAGGTTCCATGCGAGGACTTTCCAATGGGACCTACTGGACAAGTTGTCCGGGTCACATCTACAAATTCATCAGATGATCACCCTGTCCCCCAGGGCCAGGGTATCTCTCCTGTGGTGGCTGCAGAGTGCTCACCTTCTGGAGGGTCGCAGGTTCGGCATTCAGGACTGGATTCTGGTAACCACGGACGCGAGCCTCCGAGGTTGGGGAGCAGTCACACAGGGAAGAAACTTCCAAGGTCTCTGGTCAAGCCAGGAGGCTTGTCTTCACATCAACGTCCTGGAATTGAGGGCCATATACAACACCCTTAGTCAAGCGGAGAATTTGCTTCGCGACCTACCAGTTCTGATTCAGTCAGACAACATCACCGCAGTGGCTCATGTAAACCGCCAAGGTGGAACAAAGAGCAGAGTAGCAATGGCGGAAGCCACCAGGATTAATCATGTAAGCGCACTGACAGCAGTGTTCATTCCGGGAGTGGACAACTGGGAAGCAGTCTTCCTCAGCAGACACGATCTACATCCAGGAGAGTGGGGACTTCATCAGGAAGTTTTCGCACAGATTGCAAGTCAGTGGGGACTGCCCCAGATAGACATGATGGCGTCCCGCCTCAACAAGAAACTACAGAGGTATTGCGCCAGGTCAAGAGACCCTCAGGCGGTGGCAGTGGATGCCCTGGTGACACCGTAGGGTATTGAGAATCATAAGAAGAAGAGGAGTACAGACAATTCTCATTGTTCCAGATTGGCCGCGAAGGGCCTGGTATCCGGATCTGCAGGAAATGCTCACAGAAGATCCATGGCCTCTTCCTCTAAGACAGGACCTGTTACAACAGGGGCCCTGTCTGTTCCAAGACAAACCGCGGCTGCGTTTGTCGGCATGGCGGTTAAAAGCCGGATCCTAGCGGAGAAGGGCATTCCGGATGAGGTCATTCCTACTCTGATAAAGGCTAGGAAGGACGTGACAGCTAAACATTATCACCGTATATGGCGGAAGTATGTTTCTTGGTGTGAGTCCAGGAATGCTCCTCCGGAAGAATTCCATCTGGGCCGTTTCCTTCACTTCCTACAGACTGGAGTGAATTTGGGCCTAAAATTAGGCTCCATTAAGGTTCAGATTTCGGCCCTATCCATCTTCTTTCAGAAGGAATTGGCTTCTCTCCCAGAAGTACAGACTTTTGTGAAGGGAGTGCTGCATATTCAGCCTCCTTTTGAACCTCCAGTGGCACCCTGGGACCTTAACGTGGTGTTGCGGTTCCTTAAGTCTCACTGGTTTGAACCACTTAAAACGGTGGAATTAAAATATCTCACTTGGAAAGTGGTCATGTTGTTAGCCTTGGCATCGGCTAGGCGTGTGTCGGAGTTGGTGGCTTTGTCTCACAAAAGCCCCTATCTGGTTTTCCATGTGGATAGAGCAGAATTGCGGACTCGTCCTCAATTCTTGCCCAAGGTGGTTTCATCTTTTCATATGAACCAACCTATTGTGGTGCCTGTGGCTACGCGAGACTTGGAGGGTTCCGAGTCCCTTGATGTGGTCAGGGCTTTGAAAATTTACATGGCCAGAACGGCTCGGGTCAGAAAAACAGAGGCACTGTTTGTCCTGTATGCAGCCGACAAGGTTGGCGCTCCTGCTTCGAAGCAGACTATTGCTCGCTGGATCTGTAACACGATTCGGCAGGCTCATTCTACGGCAGGATTGCCGTTACCAAAATCGATAAAGGCCCATTCCACTAGGAAGGTGGGCTCTTCTTGGGCGGCTGCCCGAGGGGTCTCGGCATTACAGCTGTGCCGAGCTGCTACTTGGTCTGGTTCAAACACCTTTGCAAAGTTCTATAAGTTTGATACCCTGGCTGAGGAGGACCTCCTGTTTGCTCAATCGGTGCTGCAGAGTCATCCGCACTCTCCCGCATGTTTGGGAGCTTTGGTATAATCCCCATTGTCCTTACGGAGTCCCCAGCATCCTCTAGGACGTTAGAGAAAATAAGATTTTCAACCTACCGGTAAATCTTTTTCTCCTAGTCCGTAGAGGATGCTGGGCGCCCGTCCCAGTGCGGACTAAATTCTGCAAGGCTTGTATATAGTTTTTGCTTACATAAGGGTTATGTTACAGTTTTGGTCAGTCTCGGACTGATGCTGTGTTGTTTCATACTGTTAACTGGTTCGTATATCCCAGGTTATACGGTGTGGATGGTGTGGGCTGGTATGTATCTTGCAATTAGATTAACAAAAATCCTTTACTCGTACTGTCCGTCTCCTCTGGGCACAGTTTCTCTAACTGAGGTCTGGAGGAGGGGCATAGAGGGAGGAGCCAGTGCACACCCATACCAAAAGTTATTTTTTAGTGCCCATGTCTCCTGCGGAGCCCGTCTATCCCCATGGTCCTTACGGAGTCCCCAGCATCCTCTACGGACTAGGAGAAAGAGATTTACCGGTAGGTTTAAAATCTTATTTTTCCTTTTAATATTAAATGAAAATATGTTTCATGTATCTTCATTGTACATTTTAAGCTTTTATTTTATCAACCATAATATGTCTTACACATTCAGCCCAGCGCTGAGCGAGGTAAAGGTGTCCCATCATTTGGCCGGAACTGCGTCGCACAAATGAGGCCTATCCTTGCTGCAGAAGCTTGGGAAGGAATCATTTGTGCTGATATGCAGGAGATTCTCTGCAGTATACTTATATGTGGGCCATTGCAGGGACAGTTCTGTGGGTGTAACACTCAATCACTGGCCCTCTGCTATAAATCACTGGCCCTTTACTATAAATCACTGGCCCTCTGCTATAAATCACTGGCCCTTTACAATAAATCACTGGCCCTCTGCTATAAATCACTGGCCCTTTACTATAAATCACTGGCCCTTTACTATAAATGCTATAGTAACAGAAAACACAAGTGACGTTAGTATCCAGTATGTGTAAACTCCTGTACATAATATATGTATAAACAATGTTTCTGATGTCAGTGTTTGTGTATTATAATAATAATAATAATAATTTATGGCACTTTTCTCCCAATACGACTCAAAGTGCATAATGCTACTTTGATTGTACATAATTACGGATATAAGAAATCATTCTGGATCTCTGTTATCTGTATAACCTTCTCCTCTTACATCATCACAGAACTCCATGTGACCTCTGATATCTATCTATCTATCTATCTATCTATCTATCTATCTATCTATCTATCTATCTATCTATC
This sequence comes from Pseudophryne corroboree, assembly GCF_028390025.1. Classification (NCBI taxonomy): domain Eukaryota; kingdom Metazoa; phylum Chordata; class Amphibia; order Anura; family Myobatrachidae; genus Pseudophryne; species Pseudophryne corroboree. The sequence goes on from NC_086451.1 coordinate 452,100,067, forward strand.
TATCTATCTATCTAATCTATAGTGAGGGCAGATTATCAAAAATCTAGTAGCACATTCCTGGCAATTAAAACCCATTCAAATCTTAAATGTTCCCTCTAATATAACTCACTGCGTATGATGATATAATGTTTGGGAGAGTGCCTGTTATAACGTTTCCATGGGAACATTGAGCTAGACAGAGAGAAGTAAATGAGTTTTATTACATCTCCTTATCCTAATGCAACCCACCAGCAGAGGTCCCCGCTCTGGAACCCAGCGACCTCCCTGTGTGTGCTTGTCAGTGCAGTGGCTGGGTTAAACAGTATTTCCCATTGATGATAAAATGTACAGACGGTGGTGAGAGTGTGAATCTGAACCCATCACATGCTGATGGATCTTAGAGCACTACAATCCCTATTGTAATCCCCAAATGTATGTCTGCCTGTCTGTCTGGATGGAACTTTGTATACGTGCATTTAAGACTTAGGGTTTTTTTTGTTTGTTTTTTAAGCAATTGGCATTTTCTAAATCCACTACTTTTTCTTTGCAGCAGCAGATTTAGTCAGAATTATTACATTCAATGACATCACGCCTCATTTTACACTTAATGAATTTGGTGCTTTAAGTCAGTGCCGGTAGAATTGCAGAGAATCTGTGTTTTTGATAAATGCTGATTGATAAATAAACTCATAGGGGCATATTCAATTAGCCGCGGAATTTATCCCACAGCTAATTGATTGCGCTGCTCAAGAAAAAGCTATTCATTTAATTTGCCATTTCCCGCGTGGTAATCACTGGGTGTGTTCTACATAAACGGGGTTCCCTGCGTATTCAAATGCAGAATTTGCATTTTACAGTGTAACAGTTTTTTCACTGTGACTAAAAATCCTGCCTCTGGTAATTAGAGCACAGGGTTCCCACAGCTAATTGAATCAGGCAGTGCCCACAATTAGCTGCAGGGTGAATCCCACAGCTAATGAAATATGCCCCTTATGAGGGAATTTATTTACCCTCTGGGCTTACCTCACAGCTAATTGATCGCATTGCACAGGGAAAAGCTGTTAATTAATCAATTAATTAGCCTTTTCCCCATGTGGTGGACCATGTGTTAATGTGCGGAAACACACTGATTCCGTGTAAACTGCGGAACCAAATGGGTTTCCCCACGCGCTAAATGCAGAGGGCTGCAGTGACCAACATACCTGTCACTAGTTCCCAGTGAATTGATAGGCTGAGTATTGGCTTCGCTCAGTATTGGTCCTAGTTAATTGATAGGCTGAGTATTGGCTTTGCTCAGTATTGGTCCTAGTTTATTGATAGGCTGAGTATTGGCTTTGCTCAGTATTGGTCCTAGTTTATTGATAGGCTGAGTATTGTCTTCGCTCAGTATTGGTCCTAGTTTATTGATAGGCTGAGTATTGTCTTCGCTCAGTATTGGTCCTAGTTAATTGATAGGCTGAGTATTGTCTTCATTCAGTATTGGTCTTAGTTATTCGATAGGCTGCGTATTGTCTTCGCTGAGCATTGGTCCTAGTTTATTGATAGGCTGAGTATTGTCTTCGCTCAGTATTGGTCCTAGTTTATTGATAGGCTGAGTATTGGCTTTGCTCAGTATTGGTCCTAGTTAATTGATAGGCTGAGTATTGTCTTCGCTCAGTATTGGTCCTAGTTTATTGATAGGCTGAGTATTGGCTTCGCTCAGTATTGGTCCTAGTTTATTGATGGGCTGAGTATTGTCTTCGCTCAGTATTGGTCCTAGTTAATTGATAGGCTGAGTATTGGCTTCGCTCAGTATTGGTCCTAGTTTATTGATAGGCTGAGTATTGGTCCTAGTTTATTGATAGGCTGAGTATTGGTCCTAGTTTATTGATAGGCTGTTTATTGATAGGCTCAGTATTGGTCCTAGTTTATTGATGGGCTGAGTATTGTCTTCGCTCAGTATTGGTCCTAGTTTATTGATAGGCTGTGTATTGGCTTTGCTCAGTATTGGTCCTAGTTAATTGATAGGCTGAGTATTGTCTTCGCTCAGTATTGGTCCTAGTTTATTGATAGGCTGAGTATTGGCTTCGCTCAGTATTGGTTCTAGTGTATTGATAGGCTGAGTATTGTCTTCGCTCAGTATTGGTCCTAGTGTATTGATAGGCTGAGTATTGTCTTCGCTCAGTATTGGTCCTAGTTTATTGATGGGCTGAGTATTGTCTTCGCTCAGTATTGGTCCTAGTTTATTGATAGGCTGAGTATTGGTCCTAGTTTATTGATAGGCTGAGTATTGGTCCTAGTTTATTGATAGGCTGTTTATTGATAGGCTGAGTATTGGTCCTAGTTTATTGATAGGCTGAGTATTGGTCCTAGTTAATTGATAGGCTGAGTATTGGCTACACTCAGTATTGGTCCTAGTTAATTGATAGGCTGAGTATTGGCTTCGCTCAGTATTGGTCCTAGTTTATTGATAGGCTGAGTATTGGCTTCGCTCAGTATTGGTCCTAGTTTATTGATAGGCTGAGTATTGGCTTCGCTCAGTATTGGTCCTACTTTATTGATAGGCTGAGTACTGGCTTCGCTCAGTATTGGTCCTAGTTAATTGATAGGCTGAGTATTGGCTTTGCTCAGTATTGGTCCTAGTTAATTGATAGGCTGAGTATTGTCTTCGCTCAGTATTGGTCCTAGTTTATTGATAGGCTGAGTATTGGCTTTGCTCAGTATTGGTCCTAGTTTATTGATAGGCTGAGTTTTGTCTTCGCTCAGTATTGGTCCTAGTTTATTGATAGGCTGAGTATTGGCTTTGCTCAGTATTGGTCCTAGTTTAATGATAGGCTGAGTATTGTCTTCGCTCAGTATTGGTCTTAGTTATTCGATAGGCTGCGTATTGTCTTCGCTGAGCATTGGTCCTAGTTTATTGATAGGCTGAGTATTGTCTTCGCTCAGTATTGGTCCTAGTTTATTGATAGGCTGAGTATTGGTCCTAGTTTATTGATAGGCTGAGTATTGGTCCTAGTTAATTGATAGGCTGAGTATTGGCTTCACTCAGTATTGGTCCTAGTTAATTGATAGGCTGAGTATTGGCTTCGCTCAGTATTGGTCCTAGTTAATTGATAGGCTGAGTATTGGCTTTGCTCAGTATTGGTCCTAGTTTAATGATAGGCTGAGTATTGTCTTCGCTCAGTATTGGTCGTAGTTATTCGATAGGCTGCGTATTGTCTACGCTGAGCATTGGTCCTAGTTTATTGATAGGCTGAGTATTGTCTTCGCTCAGTATTGGTCCTAGTTTATTGATAGGCTGAGTATTGGTCCTAGTTTTTTGATAGGCTGAGTATTGGTCCTAGTTCATTGATAGGCTGAGTATTGGCTTCACTCAGTATTGGTCCTGGTTAATTGATAGGCTGAGTATTGGCTTCGCTCAGTATTGGTCCTAGTTTCTTGATAGGCTGAGTATTGGCTTCGCTCAGTATTGGTCCTAGTTTATTGATAGGCTGAGTACTGGCTTCGCTCAGTATTGGTCCTAGTTAATTGATAGGCTGAGTATTGGCTTTGCTCAGTATTGGTCCTAGTTTATTGATAGGCTGAGTATTGTCTTCGCTCAGTATTGGTCCTAGTTTATTGATAGGCTGAGTATTGGCTTTGCTCAGTATTGGTCCTAGTTTATTGATAGGCTGAGTATTGGCTTTGCTCAGTATTGGTCCTAGTTTATTGATAGGCTGAGTATTGGTCCTAGTTTATTGATAGGCTGAGTATTGGTCCTAGTTTATTGATAGGCTGAGTATTGGTCCTAGTTTATTGATAGGCTGAGTATTGGTCCTAGTTTATTGATAGGCTGAGTATTGGTCCTAGTTAATTGATAGGCTGAGTATTGGCTTCACTCAGTATTGGTCCTAGTTAATTGATAGGCTGAGTATTGGCTTCGCTCAGTATTGGTCCTAGTTTATTGATAGGCTGAGTATTGGCTTCGCTCAGTATTGGTCCTAGGTTATTGATAGGCTGAGTATTGGCTTTGCTCAGTATTAGACCGAGGTTATTGATAGGGTGAGTATTGGCTTCGCTCAGTATTGGTCCTAGTTTATTGATAGGCTGAGTACTGGCTTTGCTCAGTATTGGTCCTAGTTTATTGATAGGCTGAGTATTGGCTTTGCTCAGTATTAGACCTAATTAATTGATAGGCTGAGTATTGTCTTCGCTCAGTATTGGTCCTAGTTTATTGATAGGCTGAGTATTGTCTTCGCTCAGTATTGGTCCTAGTTAATTGATAGGCTGAGTATTGTCTTCGCTGAGCAGTGGTCCTAGTTTATTGATAGGCTGAGTATTGTCTTCGCTCAGTATTGGTCCTAGTTTATTGATAGGCTGAGTACTGGCATTGCTCAGTATTGGTCCTAGTTTATTGATAGGCTGAGTATTGGCTTTGCTCAGTATTAGTCCTAATTAATTGATAGGCTGAGTATTGTCTTCGCTCAGTATTGGTCCTAGTTTATTGATAGGCTGAGTATTGTCTTTGCTCAGTATTGGTCCTAGTTTATTGATAGGCTGAGTATTGGCTTCGCTCAGTATTGGTCCTAGTTTATTGATAGGCAGAGTATTGGCTTCGCTCAGTATTGGTCCTAGTTTATTGATAGGCTGAGTATTTGTTTCGCTCAGTATTGGTCCTAGTTTATTGATAGGCTGAGTAGTGGCTTCGCTCAGTATTGGCTCTAGTTAATTAATAGGCTGAGTATTGACTTTGCTCAGTTTTGGTTCTAGTTTATTGATAGGCTGAGTATTGGCTTTGCTCAGTATTGGCTCTAGTTAATTGATAGGCTGAGTATTGGCTTCGCTCAGTATTGGTCCTAGTTAATTGATAGGCTGAGTATTGTCTTCGCTGAGCAGTGGTCCTAGTTTATTGATAGGCTGAGTATTGTCTTCGCTCAGTATTGGTCCTAGTTTATTGATAGGCTGAGTATTGTCTTCGCTCAGTATTGGTCCTAGTTTATTGATAGGCTGAGTATTGGCTTCGCTCAGTATTGGTCCTAGTTTATTGATAGGCTGAGTATTGGCTTCGCTCAGTATTGGTCCTAGGTTATTGATAGGCTGAGTATTTGCTTCGCTCAGTATTGGTCCTAGTTTATTGATAGGCTGAGTAGTGGCTTCGCTCAGTATTGGTTCTAGTTAATTAATAGGCTGAGTATTGACTTTGCTCAGTTTTGGTTCTAGTTTATTGATAGGCTGAGTATTGGCTTTGCTCAGTATTGGCTCTAGTTAATTGATAGGCTGAATATTGGCTTCGCTCAGTGTTGGTCCCAGTTAATTGATAGGCTGAGTATTGGCTTCACTCAGTATTAGTCCAAGTTAATTGATAGGCTGAGTATTGGCTTCGCTCAGTTTTGGTCCTAGTTTATTGATAGGCTGAGTAGTGGCTTCGCTCAGTATTGGCTCTAGTTTATTGATAGGCTGAGTATTGGCTTTGCTCAGTATTGGCTCTAGTTAATTGATAGGCTGAGTATTGACTTTGCTCAGTTTTGGTTCTAGTTAATTAATAGGCTGAGTATTGACTTTGCTCAGTTTTGGTTCTAGTTAATTAATAGGCTGAGTATTGACTTTGCTCAGTTTTGGTTCTAGTTAATTAATAGGCTGAGTATTGGCTTCGCTGAGCATTGGTCCTAGTTAATTGATAGGCTGAGTATTGGCTTCGCTGAGCATTGGTCCTAGTTAATTGATAGGCTGAGTATTGGCTTCGTTCAGTATTAGTCCTAGTTAATTGATAGGCTGAGAATTGACTTCGCTGAGCATTGGTCCCAGTTAATTGATAGGCTGAGTATTGGCTTCGCTCATTATTGGTCCTAGTTTATTGATAGGCTGAGTATTGGCTTCGCTCATTATTGGTCCTAGTTTATTGATAGGCTGAGTATTGGCTTCGCTGAGTATTGGCTCTAGTTAATTAATAGGCTGTGTATTGGCTTCGCTGAGCATTGATCCTAGTTAATTGATAGGCTGAGTATTGGCTTCGTTCAGTATTGGTCCTAGTTAATTGATAGGCTGTGTATTGGCTTCGCTGGGCATTGGCCCAAGTTACTTGATAGGCTGAGTATTGGCTTCGCTGAGCATTGGTCCTAGTTTATTGATAGGCTGAGTATTGGCTTTGCTGAGCATTGGTCCTAGTTAATTGATAGGCTGAGTATTGGCTTCGCTCAGTATTGGTCCTTGTTTATTGATAGGCTGAGTATTGGCTTCACTCAGTATTGGTCCTAGTTTATTGATAGGCTGAGTATTGTCTTCGCTCAGTATTGGTCCTAGTTTATTGATAGGCTGAGTATTGGCTTTGCTCAGTATTGGTCCTAGTTTATTGATAGGCTGAGTATTGGCTTTGCTCAGTATTGGTCCTAGTTGATTGATAGGCTGAGTATTAGCTTTGTTCAGTATTGGTCCTAGTTAATTGATAGGCTGAGTATTGGCTTCGCTCAGTATTGGTCCTTGTTTATTGATAGGCTGAGTATTGGCTTTGCTCAGTATTAGTCCTAATTAATTGATAGGCTGAGTATTGTCTTCGCTCAGTATTGGTCCTAGTTTATTGATAGGCTGAGTATTGGCTTCACTCAGTATTGGTCCTAGTTTATTGATAGGCTGAGTATTGTCTTCGCTCAGTATTGGTCCTAGTTTATTGATAGGCTGAGTATTGGCTTTGCTCAGTATTGGTCCTAGTTGATTGATAGGCTGAGTATTGGCTTTGTTCAGTATTGGTCCTAGTTCATTGATAGGCTGAGTATCGGCTTCGCTCAGTATTGGTCCTTGTTTATTGATAGGCTGAGTATTGGCTTCACTCAGTATTGGTCCTAGTTTATTGATAGGTTGAGTATTGTCTTCGCTCAGTATTGGTCCTAGTTGATTGATAGGCTGAGTATTGGCTTCGCTCAGTATTGGTCCTAGTTTATTGATAGGCTGAGTACTGGCTTTGCTCAGTATTGGTCCTAGTTTATTGATAGGCTGAGTACTGGCTTTGCTGAGCATTGGTCCTAGTTAATTGATAGGCTGAGTATTGGCTTCACTCAGTATTGGTCCTATTTTATTGATAGGCTGAGTATTGGCTTCGCTCAGTATTAGTCCTAGTTAGTTGATAGGCTGAGTATTGGCTTCGCTGAGCATTGATCCTAGTTAATTGATATGCTGAGTATTGGCTTTGCTCAGTATTGGTCCTAGTTTATTGATAGGCTGAGTATTGGCTTCGCTGAGCATTGATCCTAGTTAATTGATAGGCTGAGTACTGGCTTTGCTCAGTATTGGTCCTAGTTTATTGATAGGCTGAGTATTGGGTTCGCTCAGTATTAGTCCTAGTTAGTTGATAGGCTGAGTATTGGCTTCGCTGAGCATTGATCCTAGTTAATTGATAGGCTGAGTATTGGCTTTGCTCAGTATTGGTCCTAGTTTATTGATAGGCTGAGTATTGGCTTCGCTGAGCATTGGCTCTAGTTTATTGATATTGGCTCGGTTGTTGTGTCTTGTCGGAAAAAAGGTAAGAAGTTCACTATAAAGAGCTACAGTATAGAGAAGAACGCATTGCCCACCTATTGTCGCCTACTGAAATTAGCCTCAAATGTCAGAGTCAAGTCGTAGAGCTATGTGCGCCTAGATTTTTGTGTGCTTTGTATACTTGTGTGTGTTTGTGTAGTGATACTTGCAATGATCTTTACCCTGTCTCTACTTCTATATATAGAGTATAAGGCTCGGTTCCGCAATTAAGTATGACACAAAGAAGTGAGTGCTGGGGAGAGAGGGAGAGAAGAAAGGACTAGAGGAAGAATGAGCAATAAAGATGGAAAAGCAGATGAGGGATTTCAGGTAGGAGGAGAGAGGCTGTGACACATTTCCTTAGCTGAGAATTCTGCACAGATATTAATTAAAATATTTTTAGCCTCCCGAAAGCCTTCCTCTAAGAGCATCCCCACGGAATGTCAGGAGACCCCTTATATGTGTGTTACGCACATACACACGTTGTACATCTATAGATATCTCTCTCTGCCCTATAATGTAACAGTAGCTGTTCTCAGACGTATATGGATAAATAATATTGGGCTGAACCTCTGTTATCATTGCATCAATGAGCCATGCCTAAGCTGCTCATCGGGGACAATCTCCAACGTTTTCTTCGTTCTGGGCGATGCCGAATGTTTCATAGTCTATTATAGCCTAATGTCACTTGTTATCTGTGGGTTTCAGTAACCCGGTCTGATGTTTCTTGTCACACGCCTCATCCAGGCTACAAACTGTCTATCTATCTATCTATCTATCTATCTATCTATCTATCTATCTATCTATCTATCTATCTATCTATCTATCTATCTATCTATCTATCTATGGGATACGGTCATTAGGTCGACACCACTTCGGTCGACAGTCATTAGGGCGACCACTATTGGTTAGGTCAACAGGGTCACTAGGTCGACATGGTCATTAGGTCACCATGTACTATGTCGACAGTTCAAAAGGTCGACATGAGTTTTTCACATTTTTATTTTTTATTAAATGTTTTCGACTTTTTCATACTTTACGATCCATGTGGACTACAATTGGGAACGGTAACCTGTGCCGAGCAAAGTGGTAGTGGAGTGAGGCACCTTGCCCATGCGAGGGGACACAGTGCACTAATTGGGGTTCCCCGTCACTTTATGAAGAAAACGACACCAAAAAAAGTAAAAACTCATGTCGACCTTTTGACCTGTCGATTTAGTACACGCTGCCCTAATGACCCTGACGACCTAATGCATGTCGACCAATAGTGGTCAACCTAATGACTGTCGTCCGAATGACCGATATCCCTATCTATCTATCTATCTATCTATCTATCTATCTATCTATCTATCTATCTATCTATCTATCTATCTATCTATCTATCTACCTATCTACCTGTCACATACAGAACCAAAATTCAAGTAATTGTTCTGCAAGGACATATCAGTCACATTTACATAAATGTAAAGATACTAAATGTAACATAACATAAAGCCTGTTTGGATTATACAGTATGTGTGTTTTACTGCAAATACTGTGCCACACGTTGATTGTAGGGGGGGGATTGTCTGATCAAAAATGAATGTATATATATATATATATATATATATATATATATATATACAGAGCTCAGCACTCACCATAATAAATAAATAATGAGGTTTTGGTTCATGAATTGATCAATGTATATAAGCTTGCAGCCCACGTCACAGGACCCAATTTTTCTGCAAGTGCTACACCATCACTTAGAATTCCAAAGAATTACCAGTTTTATAATTCTTTATAAGTGATGGTGTAGGAATTGCAGAAAAGTGTGGTCCAGTGACGTGGTCTGCAAGCTTACATGCACTGATCAATTCATGAACCAAAGCCCCATCATTTATTTCTCTATCGTCCTAGTGGATGCTGGGGTTCCTGAAAGGACCATGGGGAATAGCGGCTCCGCAGGAGACAGGGCACAAAAAGTAAAGCTTTTCCAGATCAGGTGGTGTGCACTGGCTCCTCCCCCTATGACCCTCCTCCAGACTCCAGTTAGATTTTTGTGCCCGGCCGAGAAGGGTGCAATCTAGGTGGCTCTCCTAAAGAGCTGCTTAGAAAAAGTTTAGCTTAGGTTTTTTATTTTACAGTGAGTCCTGCTGGCAACAGGATCACTGCAACGAGGGACTGAGGGGAGAAGAAGTGAACTCACCTGCGTGCAGGATGGATTGGCTTCTTGGCTACTGGACATCAGCTCCAGAGGGACGATCACAGGTACAGCCTGGATGGTCACCGGAGCCGCGCCGCCGGCCCCCTTGCAGATGCTGAAGTCAGAAGAGGTCCAGAATCGGCGGCTGAAGACTCCTGCAGTCTTCTAAAGGTAGCGCACAGCACTGCAGCTGTGCGCCATTTTCCTCTCAGCACACTTCACACGCAGTCACTGAGGGTGCAGGGCGCTGGGGGGGGGCGCCCTGGGAGGCAAATGTAACCTATATAAAGGCTAAAAATACCTCACATATAGCCCCCAGAGGCTATATGGAGATATTTAACCCCTGCCTGGATTCACTAAATAGCGGGAGACGAGCCCGCCAAAAAAGGGGCGGGGCCTATCTCCTCAGCACACGGCGCCATTTCCTCTCACAGCTCCGCTGGTCAGGACGGCTCCCAGGTCTCTCCCCTGCACTGCACTACAGAAACAGGGTAAAACAGAGAGGGGGGGCAAATTTATGGCGATATTTTGATATATATAAAGCAGCTATAAGGGAGCACTTATTATAAGGCTATCCCTGTTATATATAGCGCTTTTGGTGTGTGCTGGCAAACTCTCCCTCTGTCTCCCCAAAGGGCTAGTGGGTCCTGTCTTCGTTAGGAGCATTCCCTGTGTGTCTGCTGTGTGTCGGTACGTGTGTGTCGACATGTATGAGGACGATATTGGTGTGGAGGCGGAGCAATTGCCAAATATGAGGATGTCACCCCCTAGGGAGTCGACACCAGAATGGATGCCTTTATTTATGGAACTACGGGATAGTGTCAACACGCTAAAGCAGTCGTTTGACGACATGAGACGGCCGGACAATCAATTAGTGCCTGTCCAGGCGACTCAAACACCGTCAGGGGCTGTGAAACGCCCTTTGCCTCAGTCGGTCGACACAGACCCAGACACAGGCACTGACTCCAGTGGTGACGGTGACGAATCAACCGTATTTTCCAGTAGGGCCACACGTTATATGATTTTGGCAATGAAGGAGGCGTTACATTTAGCTGATACTACAGGTACCACTAAACAGGGTATTATGTGGGGTGTGAAAAAACTACCTATAGTTTTTCCTGAATCAGAAGAATTAAATGACGTGTGTAATGAAGCGTGGGTTGCCCCTGATAAAAAGCTGATAATTTCAAAGAAATTATTGGCATTATACCCTTTCCCGCCAGAGGTTAGGGAGCGCTGGGAAACACCTCCTAGGGTGGACAAGGCGCTAACACGCTTATCTAAACAAGTGGCGTTACCCTCTCCTGAGACGGCCGCACTTAAAGATCCATCAGATAGGAGGATGGAAAATATCCAAAAAAGTATATACACACATGCAGGTGTTATACTACGACCAGCTATAGCGACTGCCTGGATGTGCAGTGCTGGGGTAGTTTGGTCAGAGTCCCTGATTGAAAATATTGATACCCTGGACAGGGACAATATTTTACTGTCGTTAGAACAAATAAAGGATGCATTTCTTTATATGCGTGATGCACAGAGGGATATCTGCACACTGGCATCACGGGTAAGTGCTATGTCCATTTCGGCCAGAAGAGCTTTATGGACGCGACAGTGGACAGGCGATGCGGATTCAAAACGGCATATGGAAGTTTTGCCGTATAAAGGGGAGGAGTTATTTGGAGTCGGTCTATCAGATTTGGTGGCCACGGCTACAGCCGGGAAATCCACCTTTCTACCTCAAGTCACTCCCCAACAGAAAAAGGCACCGACTTTTCAACCGCAGCCCTTTCGTTCCTTTAAAAATAAGAGAGCAAAGGGCTATTCATATCTGCCACGAGGCAGAGGTCGAGGGAAGAGACAGCAACAGGCAGCTCCTTCCCAGGAACAGAAGCCCTCCCCGGCTTCTACAAAAGCCTCAGCATGACGCTGGGGCTTCTCAAGCGGACTCGGGGACGGTGGGCGGTCGTCTCAAAAATTACAGCGCGCAGTGGGCTCACTCGCAGGTAGATCCCTGGATCCTGCAGATAATATCTCAGGGGTACAGGTTGGAATTAGAGACAGATCCACCTCGCCGTTTCCTGAAGTCTGCTTTACCAACGTCCCCCTCCGAAAGGGAGACGGTTTTGGAAGCCATTCACAAGCTGTACTCTCAGCAGGTGATAGTCAAGGTACCTCTTCTACAACAAGGGAAGGGGTATTATTCCACTCTATTTGTGGTACCGAAGCCGGATGGCTCGGTAAGGCCTATTCTAAATCTGAAGTCCTTGAACCTGTACATAAAGAAGTTCAAGTTCAAGATGGAGTCACTCAGAGCAGTGATAGCGAACCTGGAAGAAGGGGACTTTATGGTATCCTTGGACATCAAGGATGCGTATCTCCACGTTCCAATTTACCCCTCACACCAGGGGTACCTCAGGTTCGTTGTACAAAACTGTCACTATCAGTTTCAGACGCTGCCGTTCGGATTGTCCACGGCACCTCGGGTCTTTACAAAGGTAATGGCCGAGATGATGATTCTTCTTCGAAGAAAAGGCATATTAATTATCCCATACTTGGACGATCTCCTAATAAGGGCAAGGTCCAGAGAACAGCTAGAGATGGGATTAGCACTGTCTCAAGAAGTGCTAAAACAGCACGGGTGGATTCTGAATATTCCAAAATCACAGTTAATGCCGACAACTCGTCTGCTGTTCCTAGGGATGATTCTGGACACGGTTCAGAAAAAGGTTTTTCTCCCGGAGGAAAAAGCCAAGGAGTTATCCGAGCTTGTCAGGAACCTCCTAAAACCAGGAAAGGTGTCTGTACATCAATGCACAAGAGTCCTGGGAAAAATGGTGGCTTCTTACGAAGCAATTCCATTCGGCAGATTCCACGCAAGAATTTTCCAAAGGGATCTGTTGGACAAATGGTCAGGGTCGCATCTTCAGATGCACCTGCGGATAACCCTGTCTCCAAGGACAAGGGTGTCTCTTCTGTGGTGGTTGCAGAGTGCTCATCTATTGGAGGGCCGCAGATTCGGCATACAGGATTGGATCCTGGTGACCACGGACGCCAGCCTGAGAGGCTGGGGAGCAGTCACACAAGGAAGAAACTTCCAGGGAGTATGGACGAGCCTGGAAACGTCTCTTCACATAAACATTCTGGAACTAAGAGCAATATACAATGCTCTAAGCCAGGCAGAACCTCTGCTTCAGGGAAAACCGGTGTTGATCCAGTCGGACAACATCACGGCAGTCGCCCATGTGAACAGACAGGGCGGCACAAGAAGCAGGAGTGCAATGGCAGAAGCTGCAAGGATTCTTCGCTGGGCAGAGAATCATGTGATAGCACTGTCAGCAGTGTTCATCCCGGGAGTGGACAACTGGGAAGCAGACTTCCTCAGCAGACACGATCTTCACCCGGGAGAGTGGGGACTTCATCCAGAAGTCTTCCACATGCTGGTAACCCGTTGGGAAAGACCAATGGTGGACATGATGGCGTCTCGCCTCAACAAAAAACTGGACAGGTATTGCGCCAGGTCAAGAGATCCGCAGGCAATAGCTGTGGACGCGCTGGTAACGCCTTGGGTGTACCAGTCGGTGTATGTGTTTCCTCCTCTGCCTCTCATACCAAAAGTATTGAGAATTATACGGCAAAGAGGCGTAAGAACGATACTAGTGGTTCCGGATTGGCCAAGAAGGACTTGGTACCCGGAACTTCAAGAGATGATCACGGAAGATCCGTGGCCTCTACCTCTAAGGAGGGACTTGCTTCAGCAGGGTCCCTGTCTGTTTCAAGACTTACCGCGGCTGCGTTTGACGGCATGGCGGTTGAACGCCGGATCCTAAAGGAAAAAGGCATGCCGGAAGAAGTCATTCCTACTTTGATTAAAGCAAGGAAGGAAGTAACCGTGCAACATTATCACCGAATTTGGCGAAAATATGTTGCGTGGTGCGAAGATCGGAGTGCTCCGACGGAGGAATTTCAACTGGGTCGATTCCTACATTTCCTGCAATCAGGATTGTCTATGGGTCTCAAATTGGGATCTATTAAGGTTCAAATTTCGGCCCTGTCGATTTTCTTTCAAAAAGAATTGGCTTCAGTCCCTGAAGTCCAGACCTTTGTTAAGGGAGTGCTACATATACAGCCTCCTGTGGTGCCTCCAGTGGCACCGTGGGATCTCAATGTGGTTTTGGACTTTCTAAAATCTCATTGGTTTGAACCACTAAAAAAGGTGGATTTGAAATATCTCACATGGAAAGTGACCATGCTTCTAGCCCTGGCTTCGGCCAGGAGAGTGTCAGAACTGGCAGCTTTATCTTACAAAAGCCCATATCTGATTTTCCATTCGGACAGGGCAGAACTGCGGACTCGTCCGCATTTTCTCCCTAAGGTGGTGTCAGCATTTCATCTGAACCAGCCTATTGTAGTGCCTGCGGCTACAAGTGACTTGGAGGACTCCAAGTTACTGGACGTTGTCAGAGCATTAAAAATATATATTGCAAGGACAGCTGGAGTCAGAAAATCTGACTCGTTGTTTATATTGTATGCACCCAACAAGATGGGTGCTCCTGCGTCTAAGCAGACGATTGCTCGTTGGATCTGTAGCACAATCCAACTTGCACATTCTGTGGCAGGCCTGCCACAGCCTAAATCTGTAAAGGCCCACTCCACAAGGAAGGTGGGCTCATCTTGGGCGGCTGCCCGAGGGGTCTCGGCATTACAACTTTGCCGAGCAGCTACGTGGTCAGGGGAGAACACGTTTGTAAAATTTTACAAATTTGATACTCTGGCTAAGGAGGACCTGGAGTTCTCTCATTCGGTGCTGCAGAGTCATCCGCACTCTCCCGCCCGTTTGGGAGCTTTGGTATAATCCCCATGGTCCTTTCAGGAACCCCAGCATCCACTAGGACGATAGAGAAAATAAGATTTTACTTACCGATAAATCTATTTCTCGGAGTCCGTAGTGGATGCTGGGCGCCCATCCCAAGTGCGGATTATCTGCAATAATTGTACATAGTTATTGTTAACTAATTCGGGTTATTGTTGAAGGAAGCCATCTTTCAGAGGCTCCGCTGTTATCATACTGTTAACTGGGTTTAGATCACAAGTTGTACGGTGTGATTGGTGTGGCTGGTATGAGTCTTACCCGGGATTCAAAATCCTCCCTTATTGTGTACGCTCGTCCGGGCACAGTACCTAACTGGAGTCTGGAGGAGGGTCATAGGGGGAGGAGCCAGTGCACACCACCTGATCTGGAAAAGCTTTACTTTTTGTGCCCTGTCTCCTGCGGAGCCGCTATTCCCCATGGTCCTTTCAGGAACCCCAGCATCCACTACGGACTCCGAGAAATAGATTTATCGGTAAGTAAAATCTTATTTTCTTTATTATGGTGCGTGCTGAGCTCTGTGTTTTTTATTTAAGCAATGTGGTTACATACCACCCGAAACCTGGGAATGGCGAGTGCAGGCATATATGCCCCAGGCTACGGGGAGTGAGGGTTAGGTTTAAGCTGCGGGGAGGGAGGGTTAGGAGGAGGGAGAAGATTAGGGTTAGCTGCCTCCTGCGTCCCAGTCGGGATTGACCGCCTGTATTCCGACTGCCAGTATCCATATCCATCCCATTTATTTCTATTTTTCTGCACAATAAAACTGGTTGAGGCCAGTTGCACCAAACCAACAGACAGACTTGTGTGATCTCTCAGCTGCTGCATCCTGCCACCTACCCCAGGAGCTGGTACCTGTTCCCCTAGCCCTGTTACAATATATATATATTGAGCATTAGTAGAGGAAAGATGAGCGACTGATAGTGTAAATCAGGTTATAGATCATACCGCACTCCTAATTTAGTGAGTGTAAAGTGCAAGTGCATAGAAATGTAAAATAAGAGACTTTTTGTGCTTCTCGTTTTGGGAGTTCCTTCAGTCACATGACCAATCATAGAATTCAGCATATAGAAGATACAAAGAAATAAAACATAGTGTGCACTGGTATAGTATATAGAATTGCACTGTATTACCATAACCACCCTTTAGGGATTTTAAATTCCCAAGCAGGTGTCACTTCCAGAGGTTGATAGTTATTTTTTTTTTAAGAAGGTTCAGTATTTATTTGACACAGTGAACATTAGAACATATGACAAGTGTGCAGCTGCGAGGCTAATCTTCCTCGCTAGACGTTCTTCGTCGGCTGATCCGCTCTGTCAGTCCTTCCATTGGTTACCGGTATTCTACCGTGTTAAATCTAAAATACTTTTACTTACAGTACATACAAGGCCATTAACCAAAGTGCACCATCATACATCTCTTCACTCATCTCAAAATATCTCCCTACCCGACCTCTCCGCTCTGCACAAGATCTGCGTCTCTTTCACATGTATTACTTCTTCCCACTCAAAATTACAGGACTTTGGGGGTCATTCCAAGTTGATCGCTAGCTGCCGTTGTACGCTGCGTAGCGATCAGTGGAAAAAAAAGCTAATCTGCGCATGCGTATACACCGCAATGCACACACGCATCGTATGGGTACGAAGTCCTTTGTGGTTTTGCACTGGTTCTAGCAACGATTCCAATCACACAGCCGAACGCAAGGAGATTGACAGGAAGTGGGAGATTCTGGGTGTTAACTGACCTTTTTCTGGGAGTGGTTGGAAAAACGCAGGCGTGGCTGGGCGTTTGCTGGGCCGGTTATCTGACGTCATTACCGTGTCACTCGTCGCAGCAATCATCACACAGGATAAGTAACTACAGGGCTGGTCTTGTTCTGCACAAAATGTGTTTGCAGACGCTCTGCTGCACAGGCGTTCGCACTCCTGCTAAGCGAAAATACACTCCCCCGTGGGCGGCGACTATGCGTTTGCACGGCTGCTAAAAACTGCTAGCGAACGATCAACTCGGAATGACCCCCTTTATCCGGGCTTCACCCACTCTGTGGAATGCCCTCCCATGCACAATAAGACTCTCCTCTAGTCTCCAAACTTTTAAACGTTCCCTGAAGACTCACCTCTTTAGACAAGCCTATCAAATTCCAGACCCACCCACATAACCTTCAGTGCTTCCCTGTCTAATTACATCCTCTCTGTACAGTCCACATAACCTCACATATTTTGTCTTCCAACATTGCTGGGTGATCATATCATACAACCCATTAAGAACCTAGCAACCTGGTGGACCATTATGCAATAGGTAGCATCTATCCTTGTGTATACTATCTATGCCTATTTCCCTATAGATTGTAAGCTTGCGAGCAGGGCCTTCCTACCTCTATCTCTGTCTGTTTTTGCCCAGTTTTGTTCTATAACTGTTGTTCTAATTGTTAAGCGCAACGGAATATGCTGCGCTATATAAGAAACTGCTATTAAATAAATAAATTAGTAGCACACGTACAAGAAACATAAGAAGAAGCACTTATTTGTCCATGGGATGATCTCAGGTACAGCCGTGCTGGTCCGACGTTTCGTCTAGCAGGGATACTTCATCATGGAGACGGAGACTGTATTCAATGTGGTACTCGAGAGACTTTTTTTTTAAAACAGGTAAGTAATACTTGATTGGAATAAAGGATCACTTACCTGATTAAAAGAAGTCTCCCGAATGCCACCTTAAATACAGTCTCCATGATTTTAAAACTGACCTGAATGTAAAGTTTTAGGCTTGCAGGTGTAAGTAATGAATAGAGGTGGTCTGCCACCATTTCTACCATACGCCACTGCATCCTGTTATGTTCCTACATCTGCTGCGGGCCGCCTGTGTGGGGCGATGGGAGAGTAATAAGCTGACCGGTGACCAGCATTTATGGGACCCCCATCTGCAGCAACAGCATCTCTCTCTGTAATGTACTCAGTTGCCCTTAAATGAATACTTTTATTATTATTTATTATCATTTATTTATATGGCGCCACAAGGGTTCTGCAGCGCCTAACAAAATACATAAATGAGCCAAACAGGAAAACAATGATTTACAGCATAGTTGCCTGCCTTGCTGCACCATCCTCCGGGAGGCTAATGGGGGCGTGTCCGGTGGCCATGTGGGCAGTCCAGGGGCGTGGCCGCCGGGGACAGCAAGGGGTCCGGGGACGTGGTATCATAGTCGCGTCATCATAGCCCCGCCCCCCGCTAGACAGTGCCGAGAAAACAGGCACTGTACAACGGGGGGTCGGAGCTACGATGATGCAAATTGCTTCATCGTATCCCCCTCGGACCGCCCATTTGTTCTCTGCTGCTTGCGGCCGAGGGGGAGTGCGGGGGATGCCAGGAAAAGCGGGACACTTGCCCACCTTTCCAGGGGGCCGGGAGGGCCACACGATTTTCGGGAGCCTCCCGGCCTTTCCAGGAGGGTAGGCAAGTATGACTTACAGTACAAGATAATGTAGAACAAGCACATGGTATATAAAACAATGCTACATCAGGGGGCAGGACACAGAATAATCCATATGGTAGCAGAAAGGGAGGGTTCAGAACCGTTGTAGGGAGAATGGATTAGGAGAGGGAAAAGCACAATCTTTCAGTCTCATTTGTGGTATATAGACCGCATCCCCTGAATTGGTAATAAAATTGGTGGCATTTTAAAATTAGTTTTTCTGTATCTCGCAGCGTAATTCGGTATACATAGACGTTTTTAGCAGACACATTTTTGTTTATGTTTTTATTTGTTGAGGGATTGACCTGTTTAATTTTCATAGCTTATCCATCATCACCTCATAGGAGAACTAGTGGATATTATTAGAGACCATGGAATCTAGGGGATTGTACTATAGCTGGGAACAATGAGCTTTTGCATTCGGGGTGAGGGCTCGTGGAAAGTACAATCCCTATCTCAGGAACCGGAGCGGCAAACATTAATCTCTCCCCCCAGGCGGGTGCTTTGGGTAAATACTTTCACATCATCAGTGGGCATATATTCCAGAGCTGCTTTGAAACGTTTTAATATAGTTGTTGCGTTGATGCACCACAAACACATATATGTATAATGTTATATACATAACCAAGCAGCGCACAGAACGACGTGGTGGTAATTACCATTGTGCGGTACAGCCATTGATAGTGTGCTCTAGATTTATCCAGAATAAGATCTATCCAGTCTAAAAAAAATTAAAAGTTCTGTTTTACTTTGGAAAGTGAAATAAGTCTCCTGGGCTTTAAGCAGTATTCCAGACGGATATATTTTGTCACCTCTGAATCCAGGTCACAGAGTGCCTGAGGAGAGAGAGTGAGGCAGAACCTTCCCCAACCAGTCGGGAATTAGGCAACAGTATCTGAACACACAGGGAAAAATCTTATAGGTCATATAGGTTTCTCCATCCATACATGGTCAGGGTTGACACTGATACACGTCTGGCCGTGGGGTCTGTAGCATAGCTTTGAAGATCTGTAAGTACATACATAGGCGCTGGAAGTAAATTTGAGACACACCGGTCAAAGTATTGGGTCGCGGGGTACAGTTCGGCCACCATCTACAGTTAATATGGGCAGTATCAGGATGGAGATAATACCCTTTTTCGACTGCTCCACCTCCTCCATCTCCACAGCCCTTTTCTGCCTGCCATTCAGGACCGTACTCCCCCCTGCACCCAGCTCCAACCCATACAGTATCCAACTTTATATGTTCCTCACCTCTTCCCCTCAGCTCCCCTTTGTCCTCCCACCCCCTTCCCTCGTGACACCCCTGACCTCCCCCCATTTTCAACCGGGTTCAGGTGTTTTAGGTGGTGTAGTGGGTAAGTACAGCTGCCTTTGATGGGCGACGTTCAGCGATTAGGGGGGCACCAAAATTAAATTATCTCTCCCCCCCCCCCCCCCCCCCCCAACCAAAAAGGTTGTGTCGCCCCAGGGCCATCAGACTTCTTCTCACTGCCCACAATCACCCTTTCACTATATCCCAGGAGGTATAGTAGAATTCCTCACAAAATTAGAAGGGGGCAGTTCAGTTTCTAGTGATGGCCACAAATTGCTTCTAGAATAGCCGGGCAACATAAGTGTATGGAATGAGGGGGGGAGCAGACCCGGACCCATCCAGCAGCCTGGGACTGGGTAATTAGTACTCGCCCTCCCCCACGGCCTCTTAGCACCACTGACCACCTGCGGCAGAACAGTTGGGAGACAGCATTTTTGCCTCTTAAAGTGCACACAACTTACATCTCAATAGGTTGTATAAGGGATGAGTAGGGTGTCGTTCAGTTACCACCACAAGCAGCAGAATGGCTTGTCACACCCCCAACGGAGGAACATTTATTTTACATTTTGGCAAGTCAAGTAGGCTCGGGCCACAAAGAGCATCGGGGATGGTGGAAAGGTGTGTATGAAGCTGCAGGAAATGTAGGCCCAGACCAGGCCTCTCTGCGCAGGCAATGAAACACATTTACATTCTTTGATTGTTAGGAATTAGGCTTGGTTATTAAGGTATACTTCTTATTGATCCAAAGCCACTAAATGGACACACAAACAGATTAGTGTATGAAGGGATACTCTCATGGAAACTTATTTCTCTATCGTCCTAGTGGATGCTGGGGTTCCTGAAAGGACCATGGGGAATAGCGGCTCCGCAGGAGACAGGGCACAAAAAGTAAAGCTTTTCCAGATCAGGTGGTGTGCACTGGCTCCTCCCCCTATGACCCTCCTCCAGACTCCAGTTAGATTTTTGTGCCCGGCCGAGAAGGGTGCAATCTAGGTGGCTCTCCTAAAGAGCTGCTTAGAAAAAGTTTAGCTTAGGTTTTTTATTTTACAGTGAGTCCTGCTGGCAACAGGATCACTGCAACGAGGGACTGAGGGGAGAAGAAGTGAACTCACCTGCGTGCAGGATGGATTGGCTTCTTGGCTACTGGACATCAGCTCCAGAGGGACGATCACAGGTACAGCCTGGATGGTCACCGGAGCCGCGCCGCCGGCCCCCTTGCAGATGCTGAAGTCAGAAGAGGTCCAAAATCGGCGGCTGAAGACTCCTGCAGTCTTCTAAAGGTAGCGCACAGCACTGCAGCTGTGCGCCATTTTCCTCTCAGCACACTTCACACGCAGTCACTGAGGGTGCAGGGCGCTGGGGGGGGCGCCCTGGGAGGCAAATGTAACCTATATAAAGGCTAAAAATACCTCACATATAGCCCCCAGAGGCTATATGGAGATATTTAACCCCTGCCTGGATTCACTAAATAGCGGGAGACGAGCCCGCCAAAAAAGGGGCGGGGCCTATCTCCTCAGCACACGGCGCCATTTCCTCTCACAGCTCCGCTGGTCAGGACGGCTCCCAGGTCTCTCCCCTGCACTGCACTACAGAAACAGGGTAAAACAGAGAGGGGGGGCAAATTTATGGCGATATTTTGATATATATAAAGCAGCTATAAGGGAGCACTTATTATAAGGCTATCCCTGTTATATATAGCGCTTTTGGTGTGTGCTGGCAAACTCTCCCTCTGTCTCCCCAAAGGGCTAGTGGATCCTGTCTTCGTTAGGAGCATTCCCTGTGTGTCTGCTGTGTGTCGGTACGTGTGTGTCGACATGTATGAGGACGATATTGGTGTGGAGGCGGAGCAATTGCCAAATATGAGGATGTCACCCCCTAGGGAGTCGACACCAGAATGGATGCCTTTATTTATGGAACTACGGGATAGTGTCAACACGCTAAAGCAGTCGTTTGACGACATGAGACGGCCGGACAATCAATTAGTGCCTGTCCAGGCGACTCAAACACCGTCAGGGGCTGTAAAACGCCCTTTGCCTCAGTCGGTCGACACAGACCCAGACACAGGCACTGACTCCAGTGGTGACGGTGACGAATCAACCGTATTTTCCAGTAGGGCCACACGTTATATGATTTTGGCAATGAAGGAGGCGTTACATTTAGCTGATACTACAGGTACCACTAAACAGGGTATTATGTGGGGTGTGAAAAAACTACCTATAGTTTTTCCTGAATCAGAAGAATTAAATGACGTGTGTAATGAAGCGTGGGTTGCTCCTGATAAAAAGCTGATAATTTCAAAGAAATTATTGGCATTATACCCTTTCCCGCCAGAGGTTAGGGAGCGCTGGGAAACATCTCCTAGGGTGGACAAGGCGCTAACACGCTTATCTAAACAAGTGGCGTTACCCTCTCCTGAGACGGCCGCACTTAAAGATCCATCAGATAGGAGGATGGAAAATATCCAAAAAAGTATATACACACATGCAGGTGTTATACTACGACCAGCTATAGCGACTGCCTGGATGTGCAGTGCTGGGGTAGTTTGGTCAGAGTCCCTGATTGAAAATATTGATACCCTGGACAGGGACAATGTTTTACTGTCGTTAGAACAAATAAAGGATGCATTTCTTTATATGCGTGATGCACAGAGGGATATCTGCACACTGGCATCACGGGTAAGTGCTATGTCCATTTCGGCCAGAAGAGCTTTATGGACGCGACAGTGGACAGGCGATGCGGATTCAAAACGGCATATGGAAGTTTTGCCGTATAAGGGGGAGGAGTTATTTGGAGTCGGTCTATCAGATTTGGTGGCCACGGCTACAGCCGGGAAATCCACCTTTCTACCTCAAGTCACTCCCCAACAGAAAAAGGCACCGACTTTTCAACCGCAGCCCTTTCGTTCCTTTAAAAATAAGAGAGCAAAGGGCTATTCATATCTGCCACGAGGCAGAGGTCGAGGGAAGAGACAGCAACAGGCAGCTCCTTCCCAGGAACAGAAGCCCTCCCCGGCTTCTACAAAAGCCTCAGCATGACGCTGGGGCTTCTCAAGCGGACTCGGGGACGGTGGGCGGTCGTCTCAAAAATTACAGCGCGCAGTGGGCTCACTCGCAAGTAGATCCCTGGATCCTGCAGATAATATCTCAGGGGTACAGGTTGGAATTAGAGACAGATCCACCTCGCCGTTTCCTGAAGTCTGCTTTACCAACGTCCCCCTCCGAAAGGGAGACGGTTTTGGAAGCCATTCACAAGCTGTACTCTCAGCAGGTGATAGTCAAGGTACCTCTTCTACAACAAGGGAAGGGGTATTATTCCACTCTTTTTGTGGTACCGAAGCCGGATGGCTCGGTAAGCCCTATTCTAAATCTGAAGTCCTTGAACCTGTACATAAAGAAGTTCAAGTTCAAAATGGAGTCACTCAGAGCAGTGATAGCGAACCTGGAAGAGGGGGATTTTATGGTATCCTTGGACATCAAGGATGCGTATCTCCACGTTCCAATTTACCCCTCACACCAGGGGTACCTCAGGTTCGTTGTACAAAACTGTCACTATCAGTTTCAGACGCTGCCGTTCGGATTGTCCACGGCACCTCGGGTCTTTACAAAGGTAATGGCCGAGATGATGATTCTTCTTCGAAGAAAAGGCATATTAATTATCCCATACTTGGACGATCTCCTAATAAGAGCAAGGTCCAGAGAACAGCTAGAGATGGGATTAGCACTGTCTCAAGAAGTGCTAAAACAGCACGGGTGGATTCTGAATATTCCAAAATCCCAGTTAATGCCGACAACTCGTCTGCTGTTCCTAGGGATGATTCTGGACACGGTTCAGAAAAAGGTTTTTCTCCCGGAGGAAAAAGCCAAGGAGTTATCCGAGCTTGTCAGGAACCTCCTAAAACCAGGAAAGGTGTCTGTACATCAATGCACAAGAGTCCTGGGAAAAATGGTGGCTTCTTACGAAGCAATTCCATTCGGCAGATTCCACGCAAGAATTTTCCAAAGGGATCTGTTGGACAAATGGTCAGGGTCGCATCTTCAGATGCACCTGCGGATAACCCTGTCTCCAAGGACAAGGGTGTCTCTTCTGTGGTGGTTGCAGAGTGCTCATCTATTGGAGGGCCGCAGATTCGGCATACAGGATTGGATCCTGGTGACCACGGACGCCAGCCTGAGAGGCTGGGGAGCAGTCACACAAGGAAGAAACTTCCAGGGAGTATGGACGAGCCTGGAAACGTCTCTTCACATAAACATTCTGGAACTAAGAGCAATCTACAATGCTCTAAGCCAGGCAGAACCTCTGCTTCAGGGAAAACCGGTGTTGATCCAGTCGGACAACATCACGGCAGTCGCCCATGTGAACAGACAGGGCGGCACAAGAAGCAGGAGTGCAATGGCAGAAGCTGCAAGGATTCTTCGCTGGGCAGAGAATCATGTGATAGCACTGTCAGCAGTGTTCATCCCGGGAGTGGAAAACTGGGAAGCAGACTTCCTCAGCAGACACGATCTTCACCCGGGAGAGTGGGGACTTCATCCAGAAGTCTTCCACATGCTGGTAACCCGTTGGGAAAGACCAATGGTGGACATGATGGCGTCTCGCCTCAACAAAAAACTGGACAGGTATTGCGCCAGGTCAAGAGATCCGCAGGCAATAGCTGTGGACGCGCTGGTAACGCCTTGGGTGTACCAGTCGGTGTATGTGTTTCCTCCTCTGCCTCTCATACCAAAAGTATTGAGAATTATACGGCAAAGAGGCGTAAGAACGATACTAGTGGTTCCGGATTGGCCAAGAAGGACTTGGTACCCGGAACTTCAAGAGATGATCACGGAAGATCCGTGGCCTCTACCTCTAAGGAGGGACTTGCTTCAGCAGGGTCCCTGTCTGTTTCAAGACTTACCGCGGCTGCGTTTGACGGCATGGCGGTTGAACGCCGGATCCTAAAGGAAAAAGGCATGCCGGAAGAAGTCATTCCTACTTTGATTAAAGCAAGGAAGGAAGTAACCGTGCAACATTATCACCGAATTTGGCGAAAATATGTTGCGTGGTGCGAAGATCGGAGTGCTCCGACGGAGGAATTTCAACTGGGTCGATTCCTACATTTCCTGCAATCAGGATTGTCTATGGGTCTCAAATTGGGATCTATTAAGGTTCAAATTTCGGCCCTGTCGATTTTCTTTCAAAAAGAATTGGCTTCAGTCCCTGAAGTCCAGACCTTTGTTAAGGGAGTGCTGCATATACAGCCTCCTGTGGTGCCTCCAGTGGCACCGTGGGATCTCAATGTGGTTTTGGACTTTCTAAAATCTCATTGGTTTGAACCACTAAAAAAGGTGGATTTGAAATATCTCACATGGAAAGTGACCATGCTTCTAGCCCTGGCTTCGGCCAGGAGAGTGTCAGAACTGGCAGCTTTATCTTACAAAAGCCCATATCTGATTTTCCATTCGGACAGGGCAGAACTGCGGACTCGTCCGCATTTTCTCCCTAAGGTGGTGTCAGCATTTCATCTGAACCAGCCTATTGTAGTGCCTGCGGCTACAAGTGACTTGGAGGACTCCAAGTTACTGGACGTTGTCAGAGCATTAAAAATATATATTGCAAGGACAGCTGGAGTCAGAAAATCTGACTCGTTGTTTATATTGTATGCACCCAACAAGATGGGTGCTCCTGCGTCTAAGCAGACGATTGCTCGTTGGATCTGTAGCACAATCCAACTTGCACATTCTGTGGCAGGCCTGCCACAGCCTAAATCTGTAAAGGCCCACTCCACAAGGAAGGTGGGCTCATCTTGGGCGGCTGCCCGAGGGGTCTCGGCATTACAACTTTGCCGAGCAGCTACGTGGTCAGGGGAGAACACGTTTGTAAAATTTTACAAATTTGATACTCTGGCTAAGGAGGACCTGGAGTTCTCTCATTCGGTGCTGCAGAGTCATCCGCACTCTCCCGCCCGTTTGGGAGCTTTGGTATAATCCCCATGGTCCTTTCAGGAACCCCAGCATCCACTAGGACGATAGAGAAAATAAGATTTTACTTACCGATAAATCTATTTCTCGGAGTCCGTAGTGGATGCTGGGCGCCGATCCCAAGTGCGGATTATCTGCAATAATTGTACATAGTTATTGTTAACAAATTCGGGTTATTGTTGAAGGAAGCCATCTTTCAGAGGCTCCGCTGTTATCATACTGTTAACTGGGTTTAGATCACAAGTTGTACGGTGTGATTGGTGTGGCTGGTATGAGTCTTACCCGGGATTCAAAATCCTCCCTTATTGTGTACGCTCGTCCGGGCACAGTACCTAACTGGAGTCTGGAGGAGGGTCATAGGGGGAGGAGCCAGTGCACACCACCTGATCTGGAAAAGCTTTACTTTTTGTGCCCTGTCTCCTGCGGAGCCGCTATTCCCCATGGTCCTTTCAGGAACCCCAGCATCCACTACGGACTCCGAGAAATAGATTTATCGGTAAGTAAAATCTTATTTTTTAGATGCTTTATGGTGTTAAATATAGGACTCTGACCCTTAGTGTTACAACAATAAAATTCCAAGTTGACAGATTATTCTTATTGATTTGGATCCACTGTGTACAGCTCCATTGTTTCTCTACAAGAGTAGAGAGGTCCTTCCAGTCACTCATAGTCACCTAAAGCTTAATGCCACCAGTATCGTTTACAGGATAGTCAGACGTGACAGGACCAGAGAACGGAACCAATTGCCGCTGCTCCAAAATATGATATATTGACATTTTATCCACACAGAATAGCTTTCCACTAGATAACTCCAGAATATTACGTTTAAACGTATATTTAAATGAATATGTTTATGATGTTTTCCCTGGACATTTGGAGTGTGAGGCAGAATTGGAAGTAAATAGGGTACGTTACTCCTGAGCTGGTGACAGAGAAAAATGCGTAAATTTGCCCAACAACATCTGACGTCCAGCCAGTGGCGCTGAGAGAGGGGGGGAGAGGGTACAAATTACCCGGGCAAGGTCTGATGGAGGGGCCCAGTGAGGGTCCGTAGGGGCCCAGGCCCCCTCCCCCTTACCTGACAGCAGCAGCTGCAGCTCTTCTCCGCAGCCCACCACACATTGCTGTGTACTGGGCTGCAGTGTGGCCAAGGAGGTGCTTAAAATACTATTTTTTTCCCCAGTATTTTTTTTCTAAGGGTACATGACCACACCTCCTGTGATTAGGCCACACCCCTTGAAAAGCACCTGGGCCCAGCCCAGCTCTCGACTGCCCTGCGTCCAGCTCCACATATCCTGCCCTTGCCTCAGCACTGGGAGAAGGAAGACGGGTGCTCGGAGCATAGTACAAAAGATGCCTCCTTATCCTTTCCATACAGCAGAGTACTGTAAAAGGGTAGCGGACCGTCTCCCCAGGGTCCTGTCAGGGCAGTGACCGTACAACCCCCTCTTCTGTGTTGCCTCCTCAGTGCCAGTTGCACACCTCTCCTTGTGATCCTGGATAGTGTATGTTATATTCCGCATCAGCCTCTTGGTAAGTATGTGAGTTATGTGCTAATAAACTATACATCTGGTGTACATAATGTTACATACAGTCCATTTTCATCCAGCGTTCTCATCATTAACTTAGCTTTGCTACACGTAACTCTCTTTATTCGCTATATGAAAGGCTTGTTTACTATCTGGGAATAGACAAGTTCATACAGAGTTTGTCCACTGGAGTTTCCCTGAGGAAATCTCTGGGGAAGCCTGGTACAACATCCAAACTAAACGCGAGAAGCATTCCCTTTGTACATACTATTAATAGCTGTTAATAAATAATGTGTAGACGGAACTCTGCAAGACCAAACAGCCAGCATAATATATTATATTACTTCTTCACCAGCGATTAGCAGCCTAAGGGGCGGCCGAGTGATGCGTGCTTGGGATTGTTCTCTGCACAATATTAATCTTTTCATTTCTATTTATTAAGCAGGAACATCCATATCTCATAATCAATCACAGACTACCACTGCTCGAATTGCAGGCTGTATTGGGAAAGTCCATGTCTATGTAATAATGGTCTTCGCTATCCATCACAGACCACCGCCATGCAGAGGGATTGGTTGGCTGTATTGGGAAAATCCATGTCTATGTAATAATGGTCCTCACTGTCCATCACAGACCACCGCCATGCAGAGGGATTGGTTGGCTGTATTGGGAAAGTCCATGTCTATGTAATAATGGTCTTCGTTGTCCATCACAGACCATCGCCATGCAGAGGGATTGGTTGGCTGTATTGGAAAAGTCCATGTCTATGTAATAATGATCTTCGCTATCCATCATAGACCATCACCATGCAGAGGGATTGGTTGGCTGTATTGGGAAAGTCCATGTCTATGTAATAATGGTCTTCGTTGTCCATCACAGACCATCGCCATGCAGAGGGATTGGTTGGCTGTATTGGGAAAGTCCATGTCTATGTAATAATGATCTTCGCTATCCATCATAGACCATCGCCATGCAGAGGGATTGGTTGGCTGTATTGGGAAAGTCCATGTCTATGTAATAATAGTCCTGCATGACAGAACTGGGTCTACTGATAATTTCGGGGGAAGATCCTGATGCCCGTTCTCTGAGTACACGGGTGCTTGAAGCAGAGATGGACAAATATAATTCCTCTTCATAAGCGAAGTGGAGACGAGTAGGAAGACTTGCGTACATAGTGCACTTGACAGACTTAATCTAGAACTGGTAGGTGCTCAATATGAGCTAACTGTAGCTGGTACGGAGCTAGAGTCCAGATATGCTGAAGCTGAGTCGGAACTGGAGTCTGCTAAAATAGAAATGTACCAGGATTTACTAGACTGACTAGAACCTGTTTTGTTTGAACCAGGCTGGAACTGGAATCCCTGGACCGGACTGGGATCGGTATTGTTGAATTGGGCTGGAACAGGAATTGCTAGACCAGGCTGGAACCGGTATTGCTGGTCTGGGCTGGAACTGGAATTTGCTGGACCAGGCTGGTACCGGTATTGCTGGTCTGGGCTGGAGCCGGAATTGCTGGATCAGGCTGGTACCGGTATTGCTGGTCTGGGCTGGAGCCGGAATTGCTAAACCGGGCTGGAATAGGGTATTGCTGGACTGGGCTATAACCGGTATTGCTGGTCCGGGCTGGAACCAGTATTGCTGGTCACACACGCTGAAGGCTGCAAGTAACCAACAGGGAGTCTGGAACCCACTGTCTCAACGACGAAGCTCAGACACAGCACTGTGAGCGGGAAGGATATTTATACCCGGGTCTGTAACGTGATTGGCTACTGCCCTCATGTGACTCACATGGCGGCGTCCAGCTCTGGAAGCAGCAGGAACACCACCAGACCAGACCCATCAGCGTCATCTACACCTGGACTCTCACTGCACTCGACCCCCGCCAGGACATGGCCGCATGACGTAGAGACCGCAGGTGAGTATTGCACAGCCGGGACCTGACACTCCCTATCCATCACAGACTACTGCCATGCAGAGAGATTCCCTGGCTGAATTGGGAAGCCTATATCTAAGTAATAATGGTCCTCCCTATCCATGCTATAGCCATGTTCCTCTTGATTTCTCTGCTGCGCTTGCGCTGTCCCGGTTTCCATTGATCTTTGCAGTGCCTGCGCCGGACTCTTGAGAGGTAAGTATAAGGTATGGGTGCACCCATTATAAATACGTCTGTCTACCATGCAGTGGAGAGATAAAAGGTCACTGCTGATTAGTCGCTGTGGGTTTTTGTGCATTTGCATTTTTGAGCAATATTAGTAAATAACACAGTCGGGCTTACTCACTTAAGTTGGATGTAGGTACACTGTATGTACATATGGTGCACTGAACCATGGTATCCAACCAATCAGTGATGAGCTTACAGAGAAACATAGAATTTGATAGCAGATAAGAACCACATTGCACATCCAGGCTGCCATTTAGGGTTAGAGTATTAGGGTTCATTTAGGGGTTTGGTTTATTGTATTAGGGTTAGTTGAGTTGTTGGGTATTAGGGATAGTATATCAGGGTTAGTTTAGCGGTTAGGGGTTATAGTTAGGGGTTTGGTTTATTGTATTAGGGTTAGTTGAGTTGTTGGGTATTAGGGATAGTATATCAGGGTTAGTTTAGCGGTTAGGGGTTATAGTTAGGGGTTTGGTTTATTGTATTAGGGTTAGTTGAGTTGTTGGGTATTAGGGATAGTATATCAGGGTTAGTTTAGCGGTTAGGGGTTATAGTTAGGGGGAGGTTTGGGGTCAGGATTTAGAGTTGTTATGGTGCTACGGTCAGGACTAGGGTGGGGATGCTATGTGTCCTGGATTTACCAGGATTGTGCCGAATTTGGGGTATGTGTCCCAGCATCCCAGAAATTAAATTAATCAGAAATATTAGCAAGCAATATACCTTGTTTTGCCTGGCGTTTGTTGAGGAAAAAACATGGCTCTTTCCTCCTCCCGAACCTTGTTCCTTCCGCTACTTCACAATTATGATTTTCGACATGGTGAGTCGGGTGGGGTGATTGGACTATGGCACCTCCAGGGTTTACGTTTGCTATACCAATTCTTGGATAAGGATTGCTCCTCTATTCTCTCCCTATCCCTACTTCAAGAACGTTTCCCTGACCTCCACTTCCCTCTATTTGTATATTTTCAAATTTGTAGCTACATTACTAAACTATTGTCCCAATTGACTGTTGCCGATAAGTCCAATGTCTTAGATTCTATGGTGCTGACTAGATCGAGCTTCCCCGCTCCTACTTCTCTTATTATTATGCACACTAGGACGACTTTGGATATTTCTACCCTCACTACCGGCATGGCCAAGTGGTCAGTCACCTTTCCTGATATCCCCTTGAAAACTATTATTGCATCCTGCATCGCATTGAATAAATAACTGGTCTCTGCTTCGTATGCAGAGATGAATTATAATTTGCCTCACAGGGCATATTATACCCCAAGACTTCACTTTTTGACAGGTGCTCCAGAAAATTCAAACTGTTTTAAATGCTCTATGCCAGAGGCGGATCTTATCCACTGTATGTGGTCATGTGATTTGGTGCAAACCTTTTGGAATAATGTAGGATCATATATTAATGACGAATTACATATTCCTTTTATGGTTCATATTGCCTGGGCTCTGTGGAACCACTATCCTTCTTCTGATTCCCTTTCCATCTCTAAAGGTAATCGCTTTCTATTGGCCAGGGTGGCTGCTGCATTGAAAAAAAATATTCTTTCACAGTGGATTATGTCTGAATCTGTTTCTTTCTCTCTTGTGACTCCCCGCCTCCTTTATTTGTACCAGATGGTTTTGAGTGTTTCTTAGATGTTGAATCTAAAGCGCAAACATTTTTTGACATATGGTTGCCTTACTTACGCACTTTACCATATTTGACTAAAGAGTCAGTGCAGACTGCGGTTAGATTGTCCACCTGGTATAATATAGAGGTCCTGGATAAGGGCACGCCCCCCTTTTAACTATGTCGGAGTTCAGTCTACCCCTTTCTTAAATTGTATATTTTGGTTATGTGCTTCTCCTAGCTACATATCAACAAGCCTGTTGATTATTGAACCTGACCTCCATGTGTGGACTATGCCCTCTTGATTTGTACTCTGTTATATCTTACTAGCCGATTTATACCGTATCATTTTCTCTGACGTCCTAGTGGATGCTGGGTACTTTGTAAGGACCATGGGGAATAGACGGGCTCCGCAGGAGACTGGGCACTCTAAAAGAAAGATTAGGTACTATCTGGTGTGCACTGGCTCCTCCCTCTATGCCCCTCCTCCAGACCTCAGTTAGAATCTGTGCCCGGCCCGAGCTGGTTGCACACTAGGGGCTCTCCTGAGCTTCTAGAAAAGAAAGTATTTGTTAGGTTTTTTATTTTCAGTGAGATCTGCTGGCAACAGACTCACTGCTACGAGGGACTGAGGGGAGAGAAGCGAACCTACCTGCTTGCAGCTAGCTTGGGCTTCTAAGGCTACTGGACACCATTAGCTCCAGAGGGATCGAACACTGGGCCCGTCCACGATCGTCCGGTCCCGGAGCCGCGCCGCCGTCCCCCTTGCAGAGCCAGAAGCAAGAAGAACATCCTGAAAATTAGCGGCTGAAGACTTCGGTCTTCATTAAGGTAGCGCACAGCACTGCAGCTGTGCGCCATTGCTCCCTATGCACACCACACACTCCGGTCACTGATGGGTGCAGGGCGCTGAGGGGGGGCGCCCTGGGCTGCAATTAGAGTACCTTCTATGGCAAAAAGCACATAATATAGTCCAATAAACTATATATGTGCAAAATCCCCCGCCATAATATAAATATAAGAGCGGGAGAAGTCCGCCGAGAAGGGGGCGGGGCTATCTCCCTCAGCACACTGGCGCCATTTCCTCTTCACAGCTCCGCTGGAAGACAGCTCCCCAGGCTCTCCCCTGCAGTTTCCAGGCTCAAAGGGTAA
Organism: Pseudophryne corroboree; assembly: GCF_028390025.1. Taxonomy (NCBI): domain Eukaryota; kingdom Metazoa; phylum Chordata; class Amphibia; order Anura; family Myobatrachidae; genus Pseudophryne; species Pseudophryne corroboree. The sequence goes on from NC_086451.1 coordinate 452,131,762, forward strand.
AAAAGAGAGGGGGGGCACTAAATTTAGGCGCAAATTGTATATGTAAAGCAGCTATAGGGAAAAATCACTTTGTGTTAGTGTACATCCCTGATTATATAGCGCTGTGGTGTGTGCTGGCATACTCTCTCTCTGTCTCCCCAAAGGACTTTGTGTGGTCCTGTCCTCAATCAGAGCATTCCCTGTGTGTGTGCGGTGTGTCGGTACGGCTGTGTCGACATGTTTGAGGAGGAGGGTTACGTGGAGGCGGAGCAGGAGCCGATAAGTGTGATGTCGCCCGGAGTGGATGGATATGTGGAAGGTTTTAACCGACAGTGTCAACTCCTTACATAAAAGGTTTGACGACGTGACAGCCATGGGACAGTCGGCAGCTCAGTCCGCACCTGCCCAGGCGTCTCAGAGGCCATCAGGGGCTCAAAAACGCCCGCTGACTCAGATGGCAGACACAGATGTCGACGCGGAGTCTGACTCCAGTGTCGACGAGGATGAGATAAATGTACAGTCCACAAGGGCCATCCGATGTATGATTACGGCTATGAAAAATGTTTTACACATTGCTGACATAAACCCGGTTACCACAAAAAATAAGATTTTACTCACCGGTAAATCTATTTCTCGTAGTCCGTAGTGGATGCTGGGACTCCGTAAGGACCATGGGAAATAGCGGCTCCGCAGGAGACTGGGCACAACTAAAGAAAGCTTTAGGACTACCTGGTGTGCACTGGCTCCTCCCTCTATGACCCTCCTCCAGACCTCAGTTAGGATACTGTGCCCGGAAGAGCTGACACAATAAGGAAGGATTTTGAATCCCGGGTAAGACTCATACCAGCTACACCAATCACACCGTATAACTCGTGATACTATACCCAGTTAACAGTATGAACAATAACTGAGCCTCTCAACAGATGGCTCAACAATAACCCTTTAGTTAAACAATAACTATATACAGGTTGAGTATCCCATATCCAAATATTCCGAAATACGGACTTTTTTGTGTGAGAGTGAGATAGTGAAGCCTTTGTTTTTTGATGGCTCAATGTACACAAACTTTGTTTGATACACAGTTATTAAAAATATTGTATTAAATGACCTTCAGGCTGTGTGTATAAGGTGTATATGAAACATAAATGAATTGTGTGAATGTACACACACTTTGTTTAATGCACAAAGTTATAAAAAATATTGGCTAAAATGACCTTCAGGCTGTGTGTATAAAGTGTATATGAAACATAAATGCATTCTGTGCTTAGATTTAGGTCCCATCACCATGATATCTCATTATGGTATGCACTTATTCCAAAATACGGAAAAATCCCATATCCAAAATACCTCTGGTCCCAAGCATTTTGGATAAGGGATACTCAACCTGTACAAGTATTGCAGACAATCCGCACTTGGGACGGGCGCCCAGCATCCACTACGGACTACGAGAAATAGATTTACCGGTGAGTAAAATCTTATTTTCTCTGACGTCCTAAGTGGATGCTGGGACTCCGTAAGGACCATGGGGATTATACCAAAGCTCCCAAACGGGTGGGAGAGTGCGGATGACTCTGCAGCACCGAATGGGCAAACTCTAGGTCCTCCTCAGCCAGGGTGTCAAACTTGTAGAATTTAGCAAATGTGTTTGACCCCGACCAAGTAGCTGCTCGGCAAAGTTGTAGAGCCGAGACCCCTCGGGCAGCCGCCCAAGAAGAGCCCACCTTCCTCGTGGAATGTGTTTTCACGATTTAGGATGCAGCAGTCTAGCCGCAGAATGTGCAAGCTGAATCGTACTACAGATCCAGCGAGCAATAGTCTGCTTTGAAGCATGAGCACCCAGCTTGTTGGGTGCATACAGGATAAACATCGAGTCAGTTTTCCTGACACTAGCTGTCCTGGAAACATAAATTCTCAGGGCCCTGACTACGTCCAACAACTTGGAAGCCTCCAAGTCTTTAGTAGCCGCAGGCACCACAATAGGTTGGTTCAAATGAAAGGCTGATACCACCTTAGGGAGAAACTGGGGACGAGTCCTCAATTCTGCCCTATCCATATGGAAAATCAGATAAGGGCTTTTACATGACAAAGCCGCCAATTCTGACACACGCCTGGCCGAAGCCGAGGCCAACAGCATGACCACTTTCCACGTGAGATATTTTAATTCCACGGTTTTAAGTGGCTCAAACCAATGTGACTTTAGGAAATCCAACACCACGTTGAGATCCCAAGGTGCCACTGGAGGCACAAAAGGGGGCTGAATATGCAGCACTCCCTTAACAAAAGTCTGAACTTCAGGTAGTGAAGCCAGTTCTCTCTGGAAGAAAATCGATAGAGCCGAAATCTGGACCTTAATGGAACCCAATTTTAGGCCCATAGTCACCCCTGACTGTAGGAAGTGCAGAAAACGGCCCAGCTGAAATTCCTCCGTTGGGGCCTTCCTGGCCTCACACCACGCAACATATTTTCGCCAAATGCGGTGATAATGGTTTGCGGTCACTTCTTTCCTAGCTTTAATCAGCGTAGGAATGACTTCCTCCGGAATGCCCTTTTCCTTCAGGATCCGGTGTTCAACCGCCATGCCGTCAAACGCAGCCGCGGTAAGTCTTGGAACAGACAGGGTCCCTGCTGCAGCAGGTCCTGTCTGAGCGGCAGAGGCCATGGGTCCTCTGAGATCATTTCTTGAAGTTCCGGGTACCAAGCTCTTCTTGGCCAATCCGGAACAATGAGTATAGTTCTTACTCCTCTTCTCCTTATTATCCTCAGTACCTTGGGTATGAGAGGAAGAGGAGGGAACACATAAACCGACCGGTACACCCACGGTGTCACTAGAGCGTCCACAGCTATCGCCTGAGGGTCTCTTGACCTGGCGCAATATCTTTCTAGCTTTTTGTTTAGGCGGGACGCCATCATGTCCACCTGTGGCCTTTCCCAACGGTTTACAATCAGTTGGAAGACTTCTGGATGAAGTCCCCACTCTCCCGGGTGGAGGTCGTGCCTGCTGAGGAAGTCTGCTTCCCAGTTGTCCACTCCCGGAATGAACACTGCTGACAGTGCTAACACGTGATTTTCCGCCCATCGGAGAATCCTTGTGGCTTCTGCCATCGCCGTCCTGCTTCTTGTGCTGCCCTGTCGGTTTACATGGGCGACTGCCGTGATGTTGTCTGACTGGATCAGTACCGGCTGGTTTTGAAGCAGGGGTTTTGCCTGACTTAGGGCATTGTAAATGGCCCTCAGTTCCAGAATATTTATGTGTAGGGAAGTCTCCTGACTTGACCATAGTCCTTGGAAGTTTCTTCCCTGTGTGACTGCCCCCCAGCCTCGAAGGCTGGCATCCGTGGTCACCAGGACCCAGTCCTGTATGCCGAATCTGCGGCCCTCTTGAAGATGAGCACTTTGCAGCCACCACAGCAGAGACACCCTGGTCCTTGGAGACAGGGTTATCAGCCGTTGCATCTGAAGATGCGATCCGGACCACTTGTCCAACAGGTCCCACTGAAAAGTCCTTGCATGGAACCTGCCGAATGGAATTGCTTCGTAGGAAGCTACCATTTTTCCCAGGACTCGCGTGCAGTGATGCACCGACACTTGTTGTGGTTTCAGGAGGCCTCTGACTAGAGATGACAGCTCCTTGGCTTTCTCCTCCGGGAGAAACACTTTTTTCTGTTCTGTGTCCAGAACCATCCCCAGGAACAGTAGACGTGTCGTAGGAACCAGCTGTGACTTTGGAATATTTAGAATCCAACCGTGCTGTTGTAGCACCTCCCGAGATAGTGCTACCCCGACCAACAACTGCTCCCTGGACCTCGCCTTTATCAGGAGATCGTCCAAGTACGGGATAATTAAAACTCCCTTTTTTCGAAGGAGTATCATCATTTCGGCCATTACCTTGGTAAATACCCTCGGTGCCGTGGACAGACCAAACGGCAACGTCTGGAATTGGTAATGACAATCCTGTACCACAAATCTGAGGTACTCCTGGTGATGATGGTAAATGGGGACATGCAGGTAAGCATCCTTGATGTCCAGTGATACCATGTAATCCCCCTCGTCCAGGCTTGAAATAACCGCCCTGAGCGATTCCATCTTGAACTTGAATTTTTTTATATATGTGTTCAAGGATTTCAAATTTAAAATGGGTCTCACCGAACCGTCCGGTTTCGGTACCACAAACATTGTGGAATAGTAACCCCGTCCTTGTTGAAGGAGGGGCACCTTGACTATCACCTGCTGGGAATACAGCTTGTGAATTGCCTCTAGCACTGCCTCCCTGCCCGAGGGAGTTGTTGGCAAGGCAGATTTGAGGAAACGGCGGGGGGGAGACGTCTCGAATTCCAGCTTGTACCCCTGAGATACTACTTGAAGGATCCAGGGATCCACCCGTGAGATAGCCCACTGATTGCTGAAGTTTTTGAGACGGGCCCCCACCGTACCTGGCTCCGCCTGTGGAGCCCCAGCGTCATGCGGTGGACTTGGAGGAAGCGGGGGAGGACTTTTGCTCCTGGGAACTGGCTGTATGCTGCAGCTTTTTCCCTCTACCTCTGCCTCTGGGCAGAAAGGACGCGCCTTTAACCCGCTTGCCTTTATGGGGCCGAAAGGACTGTACTTGATAATACGGTGCTTTCTTTGGCTGTGAGGGAACATGGGGTAAAAATGCTGACATCCCAGCTGTTGCTGTGGAAACGAGGTCCGAGAGACCATCCCCGAACAACTCCTCACCCTTATAAGGCAAAACTTCCATGTGCCTTCTAGAATCTGCATCACCCGTCCACTGCCGAGTCCATAATCCTCTCCTGGCAGAAATGGACATTGCACTTATTTTAGATGCCAGCCGGCAAATATCCCTCTGTGCATCTCTCATGTATAAGACTGCGTCTTTTATATGCTCTATGGATAGCAATATAGTGTCCCTGTCTAGGGTATCAATATTTTCCGACAGGGAATCTGACCACGCAGCTGCAGCACTGCACATCCATGCTGAAGCAATAGCTGGTCTCAGTATAATACCTGCGTGTGTATATACAGACTTCAGGATAGCCTCCTGCTTCCTATCAGCAGGCTCCTTTAGGGCGGCCGTGTCCGGAGACGGTAGTGCCACCTTTTTTGACAGACGTGTGAGCGCTTTATCCACCCTAGGGGATGTTTCCGAACGTGACCTATCCTCTGGCGGGAAAGGGTACGCCATTAGTAACCTTTTAGAAATTACCAGTTTCTTATCAGGGGAAGCCCACGCTTCTTCACACACCTCATTTAATTCCTCAGATGGAGGAAAAACCAGTGGTAGTTTTTTCTCCCCAAACATAATACCCTTTTTTGTGGTTCCTGGGGTAATATCAGAAATGTGCAACACATTTTTCATTGCCTCAATCATGTAACGTGTGGCCCTATTGGAATGTACATTTGTCTCATCCTCGTCGACACTGGATTCAGTATCCGTGTCGACATCTGTGTCTGCCATCTGAGGTAGCGGGCGTTTAAGAGCCCCTGATGGCTTTTGAGACAGCTGGGCAGGCACAAGCTGAGAAGCCGGCTGTCCCACATCTGATATGTCGTCAAACCTTTTATGTAAGGAGCTGACACTTTCACGTAATTCCTTCCACAAGTCCATCCACTCAGGTGTCGGCCCCGCAGGGGGAGACATCACATTTATCGGCACTTGCTCCGCCTCCACATAAGCCTCCTCATCAAACATGTCGACACAGCCGTACCGACACACCGCACACACACAGGGAATGCTCTGACTGAGGACAGGACCCCACAAAGCCCTTTGGGGAGACAGAGAGAGAGTATGCCAGCACACACCAACAGCGCTATATAACACAGGGATTAACACTATAACTGAGTGATTTTTCCCAATAGCTGCTTGTATACACAATATTGCGCCTAAATTTAGTGCCCCCCCTCTCTTTTTTACCCTATGTAGTCTGGAAACTGCAGGGGAGAGCCTGGGAGCGATCCTTCCAGCGGAGCTGTGAGGGAAAATGGCGCCAGTGTGCTGAGGGAGATAGCCCCGCCCCTTTTCCGGCGGACTTCTCCCGCTTTTTTCTATGTATATCTGGCAGGGGTATTTTACACATATATAGTCTCTATGACTATATTATGTGTTTTTTTGCCAGCCAAGGTACTTAATATTGCAGCCCAGGGCGCCCCCCCCCAGCGCCCTGCACCCATCAATGACCGGAGTGTGAGGTGTGCATGGGAAGCAATGGCGCACAGCTGCAGTGCTGTGCGCTACCTTGTTTGAAGACCGAAGTCTTCTGCCGCCGATTTCCAGGACTCTTCTTGCTTCTGGCTCTGTAAGGGGGACGGCGGCGCGGCTCCGGGAACGGACGATCGAGGTCGGGCCCTGTGTTCGATCCCTCTGGAGCTAATGGTGTCCAGTAGCCTTAGAAGCCCAAGCTAGCTGCAAGCAGGTAGGTTCGCTTCCCTCCCCTTAGTCCCTCGTAGCAGTGAGTCTGTTGCCAGCAGATCTCACTGAAAATAAAAAACCTAAAATAAACTTTCTTTTTCTAGGTGCTCAGGAGAGCCCCTAGTGTGCATCCAGCTCAGCCGGGCACAAAATTCTAACTGAGGTCTGGAGGAAGGTCATAAAGGGAGGAGCCAGTGCACACCAGGTAGTCCTAAAGCTTTCTTTAGTTGTGCCCAGTCTCCTGCGGAGCCGCTATTCCCCATGGCCCTTACGGAGTCCCAGCATCCACTTAGGACGTCAGAGAAAAGGGTATTATGTTTGGGGAGAAAAAGCAGCCAGTGACTTTTCCCCCATCTGACGAGTTGAATGAAGTGTGTGAAGAGGCGTGGTGTTCCCCTGATAAGAAACTGGTGATTTCTAAGAGGTTACTGGCGGCGTATCCTTTCCCGCCAACGGATAGGTTACGTTGGGAAACATCCCCTAGGGTGGACAAGGCGCTCACACGTTTATCTAAAAAGGTGGCACTGCCCTCTCAGGATACGGCCGCCTTAAAGGAGCCTGCAGATAGAAAGCAGGAGAGACTATCCTGAAGTCTGTATATACACACTCAGGTACTATACTGAGACCTGCAATTGCTTCGGCATGGATGTGTAGTGCTGCAGCTGCATGGTCTGATACCCTGTCAGACAACATTGATACCCTCGACAGGGATACTATTTTGCTAACTATAGAGCATATTAAGGATGTAGTCTTATATATGAGGGATGCACAGAGGGACATTTGCCGACTGGCATCCAGAATAAATGCGATGTCCATTTCTGCCAGGAGAGTATTATGGACTCGGCAGTGGACAGGTGATGCCGACTCTAAAAGGCACATGGAGGTTTTGCCTTATAAGGGTGAGGAATTGTTTGGGGACGGTCTCTCGGACCTTGTATCCACAGCGACAGCTGGGAAGTCGACTTTTTTACCTCATGTTCCCTCACAGCCTAAGAAAGCACCGTATTATCAAGTACAGTATCAAGTACGGTCTCAGAAAGGCAAGCGTGTCAGAGGCGCATCCTTTCTGCCCAGAGGCAGGGGAAGAGGAAAGAAGCTGCATCAGACAGCCAGTTCCCAGGAACAAAAATCCTCCCCTGCTTCCACTAAATCCTCCACATGACGCTGGGGCTCCACAGGTGGAGCCAGGAGCGGTGGGGGCCCGTCTCTGGAACTTCAGCGACCAGTGTGTTCGCACACAGGTGGATCTCTGGGTTCTACAAGTGGTATCTCAGGGATACAAGCTGGAATTCGAGACGTCTCCCCCTCGCCGTTACCTCAAATCAGCCTTGCCAGCTAATCCCCAGGACAGGGAGGTAGTGCTGGCGGCAATTCACAAGCTGTACCTCCAGCAGGTGATAATCAAAGTTCCCCTCCTTCAACAGGGACGGGGTTACTATTCCACATTGTTTGTGGTACCGAAACCAGACGGTTCGGTGAGACCCATTCTAAATTTGAAATCCTTGAACACTTATATAAGAAAGTTCAAGTTCAAAATGGAATCGCTCAGGGCGGTTATTGCAAGCCTGGAAGAGGGGGATTATGTGGTATCACTGGACATCAAGGATGCTTACCTACATGTCCCCATTTACCCACCTCACCAGGAGTACCTCCGTTTTGTGGTACAGGACTGCCATTACCAATTCCAGACGTTGCCGTTTGGTCTGTCCACGGCACCGAGGGTATTTACCAAGGTAATGGCCGAAATGATGATACTCCTTCGAAAGAAGGGAGTTATAATTATCCCGTACTTGGACGATCTCCTTATAAAGGCGAGGTCCATGGAGCAGTCGTTGATCGGAGTAGCACTATCTCAGGAAGTGCTACAACAGCACAGCTGGATTCTGAATATCCCAAAGTCGCAGCTGGTTCCTACGACACGTCTGCTGATATTGGGCATGTTTCTGGACACAGAACAGAAGAAGGTGTTTCTCCCGGAGGAGAAGGCCAAGAAGTTGTCATCTCTGGTCAGAGACCTCCTGAAACCAAAACAGGTGTCGGTGCATCATTGCACGCGAGTCCTGGAAAAGATGGTAGCTTCTTACGAAGCAATTCCCTTCGGCAGGTTCCATGCAAGGAATTTTCAGTGGGACCTGTTAGACAAGTGAGGATCGCATCTTCAGATGCATCGGCTGATCACCCTGTCCCCGAGGGCCAGGGTGTCTCTGCTGTGGTGGCTGCAGAGTGCTCATCTTCTCGAGGGCCGCAGATTCGGCATTCAGGACTGGGTCCTGGTGACCACGGATGCAAGCCTCCGAGGTTGGGGAGCAGTCACTCAGGGAAGAAACTTCCAGGGACAATGGTCGAGTCAGGAGACTTCCCTACACATAAATATTCTGGACCTAAGGGCCATTTACAAGGCCCTAAGGCAAGCAGAACCCCCGCTTCAAAACCAGCCGGTGCTGATTCAGTCAGACAACATCACGGCTGTCGCCCATGTAAACCGACAAGGCGGCACAAGAAGCAGGATGGCGTTGGCAGAAGCCACAAGGATTCTCCGATGGGCGGAGTATCACGTGCTAACACTGTCAGCAGTGTTCATTCCGGGTGTGGAAAAATAGGAAGCAGACTTCCTCAGCAGGCACGACCTCCACCCGGGAGAGTGGGGACTTCATCCAGAAGTCTTCACGCAGATTGTGAACCGTTGGGAACGGCCACAGGTGGACATGATGGCGTCCTGCCTCAACAAAAAGCTAAAAAAGTATTGCGCCAGGTCAAGAGACCCTCAGGCGATAGCTGTGGACGCACTAGTGACACCGTGGGTGTACCAGTCGGTTTATGTGTTCCCTCCTCTTCCTCTCATACCCAAGGTACTGAGGATAGTAAGTAAGAGAGGAGTAAGAACTATACTCGTAGTTCCGGATTGGCCAAGAAGAACTTGGTACCCAGAACTACAAGAAATGATCTCGGAGGATCCATGGCCTCTGTCTCTCAGACAGGACCTGTTACTGCAGGGGCCCTGTCTGTTCCAAGACTTACCGCGGCTGCGTTTGAAGGCTTGGTGGTTGAACGCCGGATCCTAACGGAAAAGGGCGTTCCAGATGAAGTGATTCCTACGCTGTTAAAGGCTAGGAAAGACGCTGCCTGAAGTTCAGACGTTGTTAAGGGAGTGCTGCATATTCAGCCCCCTTTTGTGCCTCCAGTGGCACCTTGGGATCTCAACGTAGTGTTGGATTTCCTAAAATCACATTGTTTTGAGCCACTTCAGAACGTGGAGTTGAAGTATCTCACGTGGAAAGTGGTCATATATATATTTGGCCTTGGCTTCGGCTAGGCGTGTGTCAGAATTGGCGGCTTTGTCATGTGAAAGCCCTTATCTGATCTTCCATAGGGACAGGGCAGAATTGAGGATTCGTCCCCAATTTCTCCCTAAGGTGGTATCAGCGTTTCATTTGAACCAACCTATTGTGGTGCCTGCGGCTACTCGGGACTTGGAGGCCTCCAAGTTGCTGGATGTAGTCCGGGCCCTGAAAATCTATGTTTCCAGGACGGCTAGAGTCAGAAAAACTGACTCGCTATTTATCCTGTATGCGCCCAACAAGCTGGGTGCTCCTGCTTCTAAGCAGATTATTGCTCGCTGGATCTGTAGCACGATTCAACTTGCACATTCTGCGGCTGGACTGCCGCATCCTAAATCAGTAAAAGCCCATTCCACGAGGAATTCCACATGGTCTAGACCCGATACTGTCACCAATTTAGGATTTTTAAATATTGTTTCTTTTCAAATGTAACATGCCACCACATGTTGGCTAGGCCCCCAATTCAGTACAGGGGAGGGAATTCTTTGTCCCAGGATGCAGCAAGACGCCTCCGTCTGCATTTACATCCTGGTGCATCACTGCTTGTGCCCTGTAAGCTGCAGAGATTGCGCCTCCTTCCACATCTGAATCAGGTCCCCAGAGATCACTGCACCCATTGTTGTTTACCAGTGATCTGAGCTCAGAGGGCTGAAAGTGTAGGGATGACGGAATCCGATTATGGACAGGTAGGGACAGCACATGGGTGGTCATTCTGAGTTGATCGCTCGCTAGCAGTTTTTAGCAGCCGTGCAAACGCTATGCCGCCGCCCACTGGGAGTGTATTTTAGTTTAGCAGAAGTGCGACCGAAAGGATCGCAGAGCGGCGGCAAAATTTTTTTGTGTCAGAGTGGCTTCAGACCTACTCACTTCAGACTGTTCAGTTCCGGATTTGATGTCACAAACACGCCCTGTGTTCTCCCAGCCACGCCTGCGTTTTTCCGATCACTCCCTGAAAACGGTCAGTTGACACCCAGAAACGCCCACTTCATGTCATCACTCTGCGGCAGCCAGTGCGACTGAAAAGCTTCGCTAGACCCTGTGTGAAACGACATCGTTCGTTGTAAAAGTACGTCGCGCATGCACATTGCGCCGCATACGCATGCGCAGAAGTGCCGTTTTTTTAGCCTCATCGCTGCACAGCAAACGAATGCAGCTAGCGAACAACTCGGAATGACCACCATGGTCAGCGAGAATGGAAAAGGCTGACATAAGGAACTTTCACTAAGAATTTGTAATTTTTGTTACCATATTTATATATTATGCATTAGTAAAACGAGGAGTTATTATGTACGGCTGTCGTCGTGATTCGTTTTCAGATTTTAGCCACAAGGTTGAGAATAAAAGTGGACAGGAAAATGTCAAGTTGTGTTTGTACCTAACAAGCTGCAGATAGAACACGTTGAATATGGATATATGTAGCCAGCGTGATGCATAACTACAGCGAGAGCCCCTTCAGCGGGTACACCCTGTCTCAGCAGCCTCGATCAGGCCCGCGCGTTACCGCAAGTTATCACAAGCCTGTTATATACCTCCTGCTGCTGTCAGGATTATAATTAACTCAACACAATAACTCCTGTCATGTATTATGACATCTCACTGGATGCAGTGGGTGATAGCAGCTTTCGTGGTAGTTGTGTACCAGTTTACATAAATGTGCCTCATTGTTCAGTGTTACCCTCACTTAGAGTTTGACCTCTATACATGAGCCACATTACTCATCATTCATGTCAGGGTCCCCAATTAATTGGATCTAATATATACACCACTGACATTTCTATATTTCAAGCTACTGAAACATTACTGGTCCAGACCAGTGGCAGCCGACTACCTAGTACAGGGAAGGGGGGGGGGACTAAGCACATATAAACATACATGTATATTTATATGTGCTTCATGCATGTATATCTCTCTGCACATGCAGTGCAGCATGGTTGTACCCAGGTACTTGCTATTGCTTAACCTTATTCCCAACTCAGAATCATTCCCCGTGTCGGACCAAACTGCCATTTCTCTATACAGAACTCATTACACTATACTTCCACTATACAAACTAGGGATGGCCTTCGATTCCTAATCATCGATGGTTTATGGCCGATGTCGAATGCTTTTGCCATCGATGGGAGAGAACCAGATGGTATCCCTCCATCAATGGCAAAGCATAAACATTGTTTTTTTTTTTTGCAAGGCGTCGGTACTTGGAGCATAGCTCCGCCCCTGACACCAACTAAACCCCACCCCTGGGCTGTGATTGGCCCGCTTGTCATTCGCTGAAATAACAGGGATGACCATCGATGAGTGAAACCATCGATGGTCTCCCATAGCATAGTTGGTGACCATTGATGGCCACTCAGAGTTTTGCTATCGATGGCAACCATCTATGGCAAACACCGATGGCCATCCCTAAGACAAACCCAATCTAGAGAATTTGGGCAGGGCCACCTCACACAGTCACTCCCCCAACAAAACTCCTCCCTACAGCTCCTCCAGTGCCACCTCCTCTAGACACTGCATCCCCATCTACAGAACAGTCTCTTCCATGGCTTATGCTCACTTATACCCCACTGCCACCATCAAGCGGCATATGGCAACCATGGTGCCGTGCAAGCCGCCCGTAGCAGAGGTCAGGAAATTTCCATCCTACAAAGGAGACCCCTGACCTCTTCCCACCACCTAAATGGAGTCCGTCACAGCCCCCTCCCCGACTCCCAGACTGTCAATAACTGACAGTCTGCTGCCGCTCTGCGTTGTGTGTCCCAGGACCCTTTCGCGCACGCGCAGAACAGGTTCGGCACATGCACAAAGTATTGAAAATCGGTACTTTTTGCTGATGGGTGCAGCTCCAACCACATCTGAATCAGGCCTTATGTGCCTAACTTTTTTCAGCCCCTTTCCCTTTCCACTCCCACAAGACTGCTCACTACTCTTCCTCCTGCAACTACTCCCCTGTTCTATGGAACTCTGTGCCCCACTTCCTCTGGTGACTGCTCCTGCCCCTAGAGTAATAGAAATCCGTGTTCCACTTCCTCCTCCTTTCTGCAGGACTCCTCACCAGGTCTCACAATGAGCAGGTTGCCACTCCTGCCGAGAAGCTTAGCATAGCTTCCAGGTAGTCCAGGAGGTCTCCCCACATTTTGATAGTCTCCCGCACATTCTTAGAGGGTAGGCAAACTCTTTCATTTAAATTATATTACTGTTCTAGTCTCAGAAGTTTGGCAAGTAATAAAAACGAATATCAATCAGAGACTTTACTTCGACTGCAGTCTCATTTATTACAGCGATTGCATATATGTATTGTGTGGTTATCTAAGAGGATGTTTAATTACTGACTACAATGTCCTGCATCCATTCTGCAAAATAGATAAGAAATATGGCAATTGAATGATAGAAACATACAGAGTGTGTGTGCTTGGAGCGCACAATGAATCACGCTTATGCGTTTGACATTCTTTTTGCAAGGGCAAACTTGATATCCCCCCAAATCCATAAAACAAAAATGGTATCGATATGCAACTGACTCATTAGCCAAAATTACTGGCCTTGATATCTGCAAACAGGTCATTTGATGAAGGATATTCACCTTTGTGGACTTTTTGTTCTTTAGAATTGCATGTATTACAGACATTGATATCCTGGTCTCCACAATCATATTTATTCATTGTGAGAGATTCAGTTATCCACGGGATTCCAACGGAACCTCATCGCAAGTTATCCAGGCAGGAAAATCTTCCTAGTGTCTACTGGCCCCCATAGACGTGTGAGCATAGACCAAGACATTTCTCTAACGTCCTAAGTGGATGCTGGGGACTCCGTAAGGACCATGGGGAATAGCGGCTCCGCAGGAGACTGGGCACAAAAGAAAAGCTTTAGAACTACCTGGTGTGCACTGGCTCCTCCCCCTATGACCCTCCTCCAAGCTTCAGTTAAGATTTTGTGCCCGAACGAGAAGGGTGCACACTAGGTGGCTCTCCTGAGCTGCTTAGTGAAAAGTTTAGTTTTAGGTTTTTTATTTTCAGTGAGACCTGCTGGCAACAGGCTCACTGCATCGAGGGACTAAGGGGAGAAGAAGCGAACTCACCTGCGTGCAGAGTGGATTGGGCTTCTTAGGCTACTGGACATTAGCTCCAGAGGGACGATCACAGGCCCAGCCATGGATGGGTCCCAGAGCCGCGCCGCCGGCCCCCTTACAGAGCCAGAAGACAGAAGAGGTCCGGAAAATCGGCGGCAGAAGACGTCCTGTCTTCAACAAGGTAGCGCACAGCACTGCAGCTGTGCGCCATTGCTCTCAGCACACTTCACACTCCGGTCACTGAGGGTGCAGGGCGCTGGGGGGGGGGCGCCCTGAGACGCAATAAAAACACCTTGGATGGCAAAAAATGCATCACATATAGCTCCTGGGCTATATGGATGCATTTAACCCCTGCCAGAATACATAGAAAAACGGGAGATAAGGCCGCCGATAAGGGGGCGGAGCCTATCTCCTCAGCACACTGGCGCCATTTTCCCTCACAGCTCCGTTGGAGGGAAGCTCCCTGTCTCTCCCCTGCAGTCACTACACTACAGAAAGGGTTAAAAAAGAGAGGGGGGGCACTAATTACGCGCAGTATTAAATAAAACAGCAGCTATAAGGGGAAAAACACTTATATAAGGTTATCCCTGTATATATATAGCGCTCTGGTGTGTGCTGGCAAACTCTCCCTCTGTCTCCCCAAAGGGCTAGTGGGGTCCTGTCCTCTATCAGAGCATTCCCTGTGTGTGTGCTGTATGTCGGTACGTTTGTGTCGACATGTATGAGGAGAAAAATGATGTGGAGACGGAGCAGATTGCCTGTAATAGTGATGTCACCCCCTAGGGGGTCGACACCTGAGTGGATGAACTGTTGGAAGGAATTACGTGACAGTGTCAGCTCTGTATAAAAGACAGTGGTTGACATGAGACAGCCGGCTACTCAGCTTGTGCCTGTCCAGACGTCTCATAGGCCGTCAGGGGCTCTAAAGCGCCCGTTACCTCAGATGGCAGATATAGACGCCGACACGGATACTGACTCCAGTGTCGACGGTGAAGAGACAAATGTGACTTCCAGTAGGGCCACACGTTACATGATTGAGGCAATGAAAAATGTTTTACACATTTCTGATAATACGAGTACCACCAAAAAGGGGTATTATGTTCGGTGAGGAAAAACTACCTGTAGTTTTCCTGAATCTGAGAAATTAAATGAGGTGTGTGATGATGCGTGGGTTTCCCCCGATAACAACTGATAATTTCTAAAATGTTATTGGCATTATATCCTTTCCCGCCAGAGGTTAGGGTGCGTTGGGAAACACCCCCTAGGGTGGATAAAGCGCTCACACGCTTGTAAGGGCTCCACCCTCTCCTGAGATGGCCGCCCTTAAGGATCCTGCTGATAGAAAGCAGGAGGGTATCCTAAAATGTATTTACACACATACTGGTGTTATACTGCGACCAGCAATCGCCTCAGCCTGGATGTGCTGTGCTGAGTTGGCGTGGTCGGATTCCCTGACTGAAAATATTGATACCCTAGATAGGGACAGTATATTTTTGCCTATAGAGCATTTAAAAGATGCATTTCTATATATGCGTGATGCACAGCGGAATATTTGCCGACTGGCATCAAGTCTAAGTGCGTTGTCCATTTCTACCAGTAGAGGGTTGTGGACACGACAGTGGTCAGGTGATGCGGATTTCAAACGGCATTTGGAAGTATTGCCTTATTAAGGGGAGGAGTTATTTGGGGTCGGTCTTTCAGACCTGGTGGCCACGGCAACAGCTGGGAAATCCACGTTTGTACCCCAGGTCGCCTCTCAACATGAGAAGACGCCGTATTATCAGGCGCAGTCTTTTCGTGGGCAAGCGGGCAAAAGGTTCCTCATTTCTGCCCCGTGACAGAGGGAGAGGAAAAAAGGCTGCAGAAATCAGGCAGTTCCCAGGAACAGAAACCCTCTCCCGCCTCTGCCAAGCCCTCAGTATGACGCTGGGGCTTTACAAGCAGAATCAGGCACGGTGGGGGGGCCCGTCTCAATTAATTTCAGCGCGCAGTGGGCTCACTCGCAAGTAGACCCCTGGATCCTTCAGGTGATATCTCAGGGGTACAAATTGGAATTCGAGACGTTTCCCCCTCGCCGTTTCCTAAAGTCGGCTTTACCGATGTCTCCTTCTGACAGGGAGACAGTTTTGGAAGCCATTCACAAGCTGTATTCCCAGCAGGTGATAATCAAGGTACCCCTCCTGCAACAGGGAACGGGGTATTATTCCACACTGTTGTGGTACCGAAGCCGGACGGCTCGGTGAGACCGATTCTAAATCTAAAATCTTTGAACACTTACATACAGAGGTTCAAATTCAAGATTGAGTCACTCAGAGCAGTGATTGCGAACCTGGAAGAAGGGGACTACATGATGTCTCGGGACATCAAGGATGCTTACCTTCATGTCCAAATTTACCCTTCTCACCAAGGGTACCTCAGGTTTATGGTACAGAACTGTCACTATCAGTTCAGACGCTGCCGTATGGATGGTCCACGGCACCCCGGGTCTTTACCAAGGTAATGGCCGAAATGATGATATTCCTTCGAAGGAAGGGAATTTTAGTTATCCCTTACTTGGACGATTCCCTGATAAGGGTAAGATCCAGGGAACAGTTGGAGGTCGGTGTAGCACTATCTCAGGTAGTGTTGCGGCAGCACGATTGGATTCTCAATATTCCAAAATCGCAGCTGGTTCCGACGACTCGTCTTCTGTTCCTAGGGATGATCCTGGACACAGTCCAGAAAAAGGTGTTTCTCCCGGAGAAAGCCAGGGAGTTATCCGAGCTAGTCAGGAACCTCCTAAAACCGAGCCAAGTCTCAGTGCATCAATGCACAAGGGTTCTGGGTAAAATGGTGGCTTCCTACGAAGCAATCCCATTTGGCAGATTCCACGCAAGAACTTTCCAGTGGGACCTGCTGGACAAATGGTCCGGGTCGCATCTTCAGATGCATCAGCGGATAACCCTGTCACCAAGAACAAGGGTGTCCCTCCTGTGGTGGTTGCAGAGTGCTCATCTTCTAGAGGGCCGCAGATTCGGCATTCAGGACTGGGTCCTGGTGACCACGGATGCCAGCCTGCGAGGCTGGGGAGCAGTCACACAGGGAAGGAATTTCCAGGGCTTATGGTCAAGCCTGGAGACATCACTTCACATAAATATCCTGAAGCTAAGGGCCATTTACAATGCTCTAAGCTTAGCAAGACCTCTGCTTCAAGGTCAGCCGGTGTTAATCCAGTCGGACAACATCACGGCAGTCACCCACATAAACAGACAGGGTGGCACAAGAAGCAGGAGGGCAATGGCAGAAGCTGCAAGGATTCTTCGCTGGGCGGAAAATCATGTGATAGCACTGTCAGCAATTCCGGGAGTGGACAACTGGGAAGCAGACTTCCTCAGCAGACACGACCTCCACCCGGGAGAGTGGGGACTTCACCCAGAAGTCTTCCACATGATTATAAACCGTTGGGAAAAACTCGACAGGTATTGCGCCAGGTCAAGGGACCCTCAGGCAATAGCTGTAGACGCTCTGGTAACACAGTGGGTGTACCAGTCAGTGTATGTGTTCCCTCATCTGCCTCTCATACCCAAGGTACTGAGATTGATAAGATGGAGAGGAGTAAGCACTATATTCGTGGCTCCGGATTGGCCAAGAAGGACTTGGTAACCGGAACTTCAAGAGATGCTCACGGAGGATCCGTGGCCTCTACCTCTAAGAAGGGACCTGCTCCAGCAAGGACCCTGTCTGATCCAAGACTTACCGCGACTGCGTTTGACGGCATGGCGGTTGAACGCCGGATCCTGAAGGAAAAAAGGCATTCCGGATGAAGTCATCCCTATCCTGATCAAAGCCAGGAAGGATGTAACCGCAAAACATTATCACCGCATTTGGCGAAAATATGTTGCGTGGTGCGAGGCCAGTAAGGCCCGACGGAGGAAATTCAACTGGGTCGATTCCTACATTTCCTGCAAACAGGAGTGTCTATGGGCCTGAAATTGGGGTCCATTAAGGTTCAAATTTCGGCCCTGTCAATTTTCTTCCAAAAAGAACTAGCTTCAGTCCCTTAAGTTCAGACGTTGTAAAAGGGGTACTGCATATACAGCCTCCTTTTGTGCCTCCAGTGGCACCTTGGGATCTCAATGTAGTTTTTGGGTTCCAAAAAGTCACATTGGTTTGAACCACTTAAATCTGTGGAGTTAAAATATCTCACATGGAAAGTGGTCATGCTGTTGGCCCTGGCCTGGGCCAGGCACGTGTCAGAATTGGCGGCTTTATCCTGTAAAAGCCCTTATCTGATTTTCCATTCGGACAGGGCGGAATTGAGGACTCGTCCTCAGTTTCTCCCTAAGGTGGTTTCAGCGTTTCACCTGAACCAACCTATTGTGGTGCCTGCGGCTACTAGGGACTTGGAGGACTCCAAGTTGCTAGACGTTGTCAGGGCCCTGAAAATATATATATTTCCAGGACGGCTGGAGTCAGAAAATCTGACTCGCTGTTTATCCTGTATGCACCCAACAAGCTGGGTGCTCCTGCTTCTAAGCAGACTATTGCTCGTTGGATTTGTAGTACAATTCAGCTTGCACATTCTGTGGCAGGCCTGCCACAGCCAAAAATCTGTAAATGCCCACTCCACAAGGAAGATGGGCTCATCTTGGGCGGATGCCCGAGGGGTCTCGGCTTTACAACTTTGCCGAGCAGCTACTTGGTCAGGAGCAAATACGTTTGTAAAATTCTACAAAATTGATACCCTGGCTGAGGAGGACCTGGAGTTCTCTCATTTGGTGCTGCAGAGTCATCCGCACTCTCCCGCCCGTTTGGGAGCTTTGGTATAATCCCCATGGTCCTTGCGGAGTCCGCAGCATCCACTTAGGACGTTAGAGAAAATAAGAATTTACTTACCGATAATTCTATTTCTCGTAGTCCGTAGTGGATGCTGGGCGCCCATCCCAAGTGCGGATTGTCTGCAATACTGGTACATAGTTATTGTTACCAAAAAATCGGGTTATTGCTGTAGTGAGCCATCTTTTCTAGAGGCTCCTCTGTTATCATGCTGTTAACTGGGTTTAGATCACGAGTTGCACGGTGTGATTGGTGTGGCTGGTATGAGTCTTACCCGGGATTCAAAATCCTTCCTTATTGTGTACGCTCGTCCGGGCACAGTATCCTAACTGAAGCTTGGAGGAGGGTCATAGGGGGAGGAGCCAGTGCACACCAGGTAGTTCTAAAGCTTTTCTTTTGTGCCCAGTCTCGTGCGGAGCCGCTATTCCCCATGGTCCTTACAGAGTCCCCAGCATCCACTACGGACTACGAGAAATAGAATTATCGTAAGTAAATTCTTATTTTTTTCTCCCGTTATTACCCACAATCACGCACTGGGGCAGATGTATGAAGCCTGGAGAAGGGATAAAGTAGTGATGAGTGCAGGGTGATAAGTAACGCACCAGCCAGTCAGCTCCTAAATGATTGGCTGGTGCGTTATCACCTTGCACTTATCATCGCTTTATCACTTCTCCAGGTTAATACATCTGCCCCATTGTTCCATACAGACTTATTGCCATTACATATCTCTACATCTATTACATATTACAAACGTGTCATGTAAAGTAATACTGCTCCCAGAATGGAACGATAAAAAATATAGAGGGTGGAGTTCAAATGGTTAATATTTCATTTCTGTGCTGAATATATATTGCTCAATAGGTAATTGTACAATACATTACCAGACCGGTGCCACAGTCTATTTTTACACCTTGCTATAATTGTTCAGCCGCTGCTCTAATTTTCATCCCTGCACATCAAACACATTCCAGTAGCTCCTTACAGTTACCTCTGAACCTAAGTGCAATACATGTGTGTTTTGGAGATGTCAGTAATGGTTGGACCTGTGAGGATGGCTGTAGTTCTGTAGATGTCAGTAATGGTTGGACCTGTGAGGCTGGCTGTAGTTCTGTTGATGTCAGTGATGGTTGGACCTGTGAGGATGGCTGTAGTTCTGTTGATGTCAGTAATGGTTGGACCTGTGAGGCTGGATCTTGTTCTGTAGATGTCAGTAATGGTTGGAACTGTGAGGCTGGATCTTGTTCTTTAGATGTCAGTAATGGTTGGACCTGTGAGGATGGCTGTAGTTCTGTAGATGTAAGTAACGGTTAGACCTGTGAGGCTGGCTGTAGTTCTGTAGATGTAAGTAGCGGTTGGACCTGTGAGGCTGGCTGTAGTTCTTTAGAATGTCAGTAATGGTTGGACCTGTGAGGATGGCTGTAGTTCTGTAGATATCAGTAATGGTTGGATCTGTGAGGCTGGCTATTGTCTTGTAGATGTCTGTAATGGTTGGACCTGTGAGGCTAACTGCCGTTCTGTAAAAGTCATAAATTATTGGACCTGCGAGGCTGGCTGTAGCTGTCAGTAATTGAACACTCTTCGAGGCTGGTTGTCATTCTGCAGGTGTCGATAATGGTTGGACCTACAAGGCTGGCTGTTGTTCTGTAGATGTCAATAATGGTTGTATCTGCTAGGCTGGCTGTTGTTCTGTAGATGTCAGTAATGATTGGATCTGTGAGGCTGGCTGTCATTTTGTAGATATATGTAATGGTTGGACCTGCAAGGCTGACTGTTGTTCTTTAGATGTCAGTAATAGTTGGATCTGCGAGGCTAGCTGTAGATCTGTAGATATAAGTAATGGTTGGACCTGTGAGGCTGGCTGTAGTTCTGTAGATGGAAATAATGGTTGGACCTGTGAGGCTGGCTGTAGTTCTGTAGATGTCAGTAATGGTTGGCCCTGTGAGGATGGCTGTAGTTCTGTAGATGTCATTAGTGGCTGGACCTGTGAGGATTGCTGTAGTATTGTAAATGTCAGTAATGGTTTGACCTGTGAGGCTGGCTGTAGTTCTGTAGATGTAAATAATGGTTGGACCTGTGAGGATGGCTGGAGTTCTGTAGATGTCAGTAATGGTTGGACCTCTAAGGCTGGCTGTAGTTCTGTAGATGTAAATAATGGTTAAACCTGTGAGGATGGCTGTAGTTCTGTAGATGTCAGTAATGGTTGGACCTGTGAGGATGGCTGTAGCTCTGTAGATGTCAGTAATGGTTGGACCTGTGAGGATGGCTGTAGTTCTGTAGATGTCGGTAATGGTTGGACCTGTGAGGCTAGCTGTAGTTCTGTAGATGTCAGTAATGGTTGGACCTGTGAGGATGGCTGTAGTTCTGTAGATGTCAGTAATGGTTGGACCTGTGAGGATGGCTGTAGTTCTGTAGATGTCAGTAATGGTTGGACCTGTGAGGATGGCTGTAGTTCTGTAGATGTCAGTAATGGTTGGACCTGTGAGGATGGCTGTAGTTCTGTAGATGTCGGTAATGGTTGGACCTGTGAGGATGGCTGTAGTTCTGTAGATGTCAGTAATGGTTGGTCCTGTGAGGATGGCTGTAGTTCTGTAGATGTAAATAATGGTTGGACCTGTGAGGCTGGCTGTAGTTCTGTAGATGTCAGTAATGGTTGGACCTGTGAGGATGGCTGTAATTCTGTTGATGTCAGTAACGGTTGGACCTGTGAGGCTGGCTGTAGTTCTTTAGATGTCAGTAATAGTTGGACCTGTGAGGATGGCTGCAGTTCTGTAGATATCAGTAATGGTTGGATCTGTGAGGCTGGCTATCATCTTGTAGATGTCTGTAATGGTTGGACCTGTGAGGCTAACTGCCGTTCTGTAGATGTCATAAATTATTGGACCTGCGAGGCTGACTGTTGCTGTAGCTGTCAGTAATTGAACGCTCTTCGAGGCTGGTTGTCATTCTGCAGGTGTCGATAATGGTTGGACCTACTAGGCTGGCTGTTGTTCTGTAGATGTCAGTAATAGTTGGATCTGCGAGGCTAGCTGTAGATCTGTAGATGTAAATAATGGTTGGACCTGTGATGCTGGCTATAGTTCTCTAGATGGAAATAATGGTTGGACCTGTGAGGGTGTCTGTAGTTCTGTAGATGTCGGTAATGGTTGGACCTGTGAGGATGGCTGTAGTTCTGTAGATGTCAGTAATGGTTGGTCCTGTGAGGATGGCTGTAGTTCTGTAGATGTAAATAATGGTTGGACCTGTGAGGCTGGCTGTAGTTCTGTAGATGTCAGTAATGGTTGGACCTGTGAGGATGGCTGTAGTTCTGTAGATGTCAGTAATGGTTTGACCTGTGAGGATAGCTGTGGTTCTGTAGATGTCAGTAATGGTTGGACCTGTGAGGATGGCTGTAGTTCTGTAGATGTCAGTAATGGTTGGACCTGTGAGGCTAGCTGTAGTTCTGTAGATGTCAGTAATGGTTGGACCTGTGAGGCTGGCTGTAGTTCTGTAGATGTCAGTAATGGTTGGGCCTGTGAGGCTGGCTGTAGATTTGTAGATGTCAGTAATGGTTGGACCTGTGAGGCTGGCTGTAGATTTGTAGATGTCAGTAATGGTTGGACCTGTGAGGCTGGCTGTAGATCTGTAGATGTCAGTAATGGTTGGACCTGTGAGGCTGGCTGTAGTTCTGTAGATGTCAGTAATGGTTGGACCTGTGAGGCTGGCTGTAGTTCTGTAGATGTAAATAATGGTTGGACCTGTGAGGCTGGCTATAGTTCTGTAGATGTCGGTAATGGTTGGACCTGTGAGGATGGCTGTAGTTCTGTAGATGTCAGTAATGGTTGGACCTGTGAGGCTGGCTGTAGTTCTTTAGATGTTAGTAATGGTTGGATCTGCAAGGCTGGCTATCATTCTGTAGATGTCATATGTGCTCATTTACTAACACTGCACGTAGATGGCGACATTGCACTGTACCACAGAAACAAATCAGACACCTATTTAATAGCATCATGCGAAGGTGTAAATGCACAGTAACATGTAGCAACCTGAGACTTTCATTGACAGATAAAAGTTGATTGGATACTAAGGTTCAGAAAGCACACTGATCATTTGCCACAATGCATCAACCAATTAAATATTTACTGTGGCTCACCCCACGTCCAAAGTGGTTTCCGTTTATAGTACAGGCTGGAGATCTGCCTTATTTCTGAGAATGAATGTTATACCTATGTGGTCTGTACGCTTAGAGACAATGTCTGGATTTCACATAATAATTTGTGTTAGGCTGTGTGTGTGTGTGTGGGGGGGGGGGGGGGGTAGGGCTAGGCACCACCAGGAAAGGGGGGGGGGGGGTCATTAGGTTTAGGCACCGAGGGGGAGGGTTGGGCTTAGGCACCACACTGGTGGGGGGGGGGGGGGGAGGGGGGTTAGGTTTAGGCACTAAGGAGGGAGGTTAGGCTGTGGTAAGGGCATTTTAGGGTTAGGAGGGGGGTGGTTTGAATAGTTACATCACCCCTGTCGGGATCGTGACCATCAGGATGCCGACGTTGGTATTGTGACCGCCGGCATCCCGCCCACCGTTTTCGCATACCGATCCCCCGCAAACTCCCGGAAATGGGGGTAAGACAGAATGATTGGTCACAAAGGTGGGAGTAGGGAGCAAGCAGCCCTCAGTGAGTCTGTACCCAATGAGACAGACCGAATGAGTCAGTGGTGGGAGAAATGTAGACAGGGGAACCAATGTGCATTAGTGGCAGGGATAATGCTACACAATGAGGAGGGAACAAAGGAAGAGGGTAAGTTCGGGGCTGAAATCTAATAGATGGGTGGAACAAGGAGGGTGAACTACGAGAGAGGGTGATTGCTGCTGAGTAGGCGTGTATGAAGAAGTGAGTCTTTAATGTCTCATATGAAGCCGCGGAGACTTGCAGAAAAACTCATAGGGCGAGAGTGAGTTCCAAAACAATGGGGCAGTACAATTTATTATACATCCCTTTATCATCCTGCATTGCTGCTTAGCCCAGCGATGCCGAATGCTCTTCCTATCGTATCAGTCTAGTGCTGATAGGATACAGAGGGGTAGATGTATTAACCTGGAGATGGCATAAGGAAGAGATAAACCAGTGATATGTGCAAGGTGATAACGACACCAGCCAATCAGCTCCAATATGTAAATTAACAGTTAGGATCTGATTGGCTGCTGCCTTTATCACCTTGCACATATCACTGGTTTATCACTTCCTTATGCCTTCTCCAGGTTAATACATCTGCCCCAGAATGAGTTCTCTGTATGATTGAGACCTCACAAAACCGTGATATGTCATTTTCCGCCGACAAATGTGCGAAAACGTTGGGAAACAATGGGACTGGACTGGTAAGTAAGACATAGCGCTCTACCCAGGCACTCTGTGTTCATCTATTATAGGTACCGATCGCATCTATAGCGGTGGCACAGAGGTCCAAGGTGCTGCTGGCGAATTCTCTGATTTCACCACCATGTCTCCTTATACATTTTGAAGAAGTGTTAATAACTCCTTTTCTCTAACGTCCTAGAGGATGCTGGGGACTCCGTAAGGACCATGGGGAATAGACGGGCTCTGCAGGAGATAGGGCACTTTAAGAAAGACTTTAAGATTCTGGGTGTGCACTGGCTCCTCACTCTATGCCCCTCCTCCAGACCTCAGTTTTAGACTGTGCCCAGAGGAGAATGGGTGCACTGCAGGGAGCTCTCCTGAGTTTCCTGCTTAGAAAGCTTTTTTGTTAGGATTTTTTTCTCTTTTTCAGGGAGCACTGCTGGCAACAGGCTCCCTGCATCGAGGGACTGAGGAGAGAGGAGCAGACCTACTTAAATGTTAGGCTCTGCTTCCTCGGCTACTGGACACCATTAGCTCCAGAGGGAATGAACACAGGTTCGTCCTGGGCGTTCACCCCAGAGCCGCGCCGCCGTTCTCCTCACAGAGCCAGAAGAAACGAAGACAGAAGACGTCTCAGGCGGCAGAAGCCTTCGGTGCTTCACAGAGGTAACGCACAGCACTGCAGCTGTGCGTCATTGCTCCGCTACACCTCACACACTCCGGTCACTGTAAGGGTGCAGGGCGCAGGGGGGACACCCTGGGCAGCAATAAAACACCTCTCCTATGGCAAAAGTGTATATACATGTACAGGTGGGCACTGTACATGTATATAAAAGAGCCCCCGCCATTTTTTAATAAGTTTGAGCGGGATAGAAGCCCGCCGCCGAGGGGGCTTCACCCTCAGCACTCACCAGCGCCATTTTCTCTACACAGCACCGCTGAGAGGAAGCTCCCCGGACTCTCCCCTGCTTGACACACGGTGAAAGGGGGTTTTAAAGTAGAGGGGGGGGGGGCACATTATTGGCGTTTATACACTACAGCAGCGCTACTGGGTAAACATGTTGTGTTTTACTCCAGGGACATATAGCGCTGGGGTATGTGCTGGCATACTTTCTCTCTGTCTCTCCAAGGGGCCTCAGGGGGAACCTGTCTTCAGAAAAGAGATTCCCTGTGTGTGTGAAGTGTGTCGGTACGTGTGTGTCGACATGTTTGACGAGGAAGGCTCACCTAGGAGGGGGAGTGCATGATGGTCAGGTCGCCGTCGGCAACGCCGACACCGGACTGGGTGGATATGTGGAATGTCTTGAATGCAAATGTAAATTTACTGCATAAACGATTAGACAAGGCTGAAGCTAGGAATCAGTCAGGTAGTCAGACCATGGCTGTCCCTGTGGCACCAGGACCTTCGGGGTCTCAAAAACGCACCATATCCCAGATCACTGACACAGATACCGACACAGAGACTGACTCTAGTGTCGACTATGAGAATGCAAAATTACAGCCAAAGGTGGCGAAAGGTATTCGTTACATGATTATGGCCATTAAAGAGGCTTTGCATATCACTGAGGAACCTGACACGAGGGTACACATGTATAAAGGGAAAAAGCCTGAGGTCACTTTTCCGTCCTCATTTGAACTAAGCGACTTGTGCGAAAAGGCTTGGGAATCTCCAGATAGGAGACTACAAGTTCCCAAAAGGATTCTTATGGCGTATCCCTTTCCACAAAAGGACAGGATACGATGGGAATCATCGCCGAAGGTAGACAAGGCGCTGACACGCTTATCCAAGAAGGTGGCACTGCCTTCTCAGGATACGGCTTCCCTCAAGGATCCTGCTGATCGTAAGGAGGTTACCATGAAACACATTTACACACATTCCGGTACTATCATTAGACCGGCTATGGCATCGGCCTGGGTGTGTAGTGCTATCACAGCATGGACAGATTCCTTATCTACGGAACTTGAAACCCTAGATAAGGATTCCATTCTAATGACCCTAGAGCATATCAAAGATGCTGCTTTGTATATGAGGGATGCTCAAAGAGACATTTGTTTACTAAGCTCCAGAATAAATTCTATGTCTATTTCTGCTAGGCGACTCCTGTGGACCCAACAGTCGCTGCCTTACAAGGGGGAGGAGTTGTTTGGAGAAGGCCTCTCGGACCTTGTCTCTACTGCTACGGCCGGTAAATCGAATTTCTTACCTTATGTCCCCCCGCAGCATACCAAAAAGGCACCTCATTATCAAATGCAGTCCTTTCGTTCCAATAGAAGCAAGAAGGTACGGGGATCGTCCTTCCTTGCCAGAGGAAAAGGCAAGGGAAAAAAGCTGCATGCAGCTAGTTCCCAGGAGCAGAAGTCCTCCCCTACATCTGCAAAGTCCACCGCATGACGCTGGGGCTTCCCGGGGGGAGTCAGCTCAAGTGGGGGCGCGTCTTCGATTTTTCAGCCAGGTCTGGGTTCACTCACAGGTGGATCCCTGGGCTATAGAGATTGTTTCTCAGGGATACAGGCTGGAATTCGAAGACGTGCCTCCTCGTTGGTTTTTCAAATCGGCTCTGCCAGCTTCCCCGTCAGAGAGGGAGTTAGTGTTGACTGCGATTCAAAAATTGTATCTTCAACAGTGATAGTCAAAGTTCCTCTTCTCCAGCAAGGAAAGGGGTATTACTCAACCCTGTTTGTGGTCCCGAAACCGGACGGTTCGGTCAGGCCCATTTTGAATCTAAAATCCCTGAACTTGTACTTGAAGAAGTTCAAGTTCAAGATGGAATCGCTCAGAGCGGTCATCGCCAGCCTGGAGGGGGGGATTGGATGGTGTTCCTGGACATAAAGGATGCATACCTTCATGTTCCGATTTTCCCTCCTCATCAGGCGTTCCTGAGATTTGCAGTACAGGACTGTCATTACCAATTTCAGACGGTGCCGTTTGGGCTTACCACAGCCCCGAGAATTTTCACCAAGGTAATGGCGGAAATGATGGTGCTCCTGCACAAGCAGGGGGTCACAATTATCCAATACTTGGACGATCTCCTCATAAAGGCGAGATCTCGGGAGAAGTTGCTGGACAGCGCGTCGCTGTCGGTGAGGATGTTGCAAGGGCACGGCTGGATTCTCAATTTACCGAAGTCCCAGCTAGTCCCTACAACGCGCCTGACCTTTCTTGGTCTGATTCTAGACACAGACCAGAAAAAGGTTTTTCTTCCGATGGAAAAGGCTCAGGACCTCATGGCCCTGGTCAGGAACCTATTAAACCTAAAAACGGTTTCAGTGCATCATTGCACACGTGTCCTGGGGAAGATGGTGGCATCGTACGAGGCCATCCCCTTCGGCAGGTTTCATGTGAGGACCTTTCAATGGGATCTACTGGACAAATGGTCCGGGTCCCATTTACAAATGCATCAAATGATCACCCTGTCTCCCAGAGCCAGGGTATCTCTCCTGTGGTGGCTGCACAGTGCTCACCTCCTAGAAGGCCGCAGGTTCGGTATTCAGGACTGGATCCTGGTGACCACGGACGCAAGCCTCCGAGGTTGGGGAGCAGTCACACTGGGAAGAAATTTCCAAGGTCTCTGGTCAAATCTGGAGACTGGTCTCCACATCAACGTCCTGGAGTTGAGGGCCATATACAACGCCCTACGCCAAGCAGAGGCATTGCTTCGGGACAAACCGGTTCTGATTCAGTCAGACAATGTCACGGCCGTGGCTCATGTAAACCGCCAAGGCGGCACAAGGAGCAGAATGGCCATGGCAGAAGCGACCAGGATTCTTCGCTGGGCAGAAGGCCATGTAAGCGCCCTATCAGCAGTATTCATCCCGGGGGTGGACAACTGGGAAGCGGACTACCTCAGAGACACGACCTGCATCCGGGAGAGTGGGGACTTCATCCAGAAGCCTTCGCACAGATCGTGGGTCGGTGGGGACTGCCTCAGATAGACATGATGGCGTCCCGTCTCAACAAAAAGCTAAAGCGGTATTGCGCCAGGTCCAGGGACCCTCAGGCGGTAGCGGTAGACGCTCTAGTGACACCTTAGGTGTTCAGATCGGTCTATGTGTTCCCTCCTCTACCTCTCATACCCAAGGTGTTGAGAATAATAAGGCTAAGAGGAGTCAGAACAATCCTCATTGTTCCGGATTGGCCACAAAGGACTTGGTATCCGGATCTGCAAGAGTTGCTCACAGAAGATCCGTGGCCTCTTCCCCTAAGGCAGGATCTGCTGCAGCAGGGGCCCTGTCTGTTCCAAGACTTACCGCGGCTGCGTTTGACGTCATGGCGGTTGAACGCCGGATCCTAGCGGAAAAAGGTATTCCGGAGGAGGTCATTCCTACCCTGATCAAGGCTAGGAAGGACGTGACATTGAAACATTATCGCCGTATATGGCGAAAATATGTGTCTTGGTGTGAGGCCAGAACTGCTCCTACGGAGGAGTTCCATTTGGGCCGTCTGTTTCACTTCCTGCAAACGGGAGTGAATTTGGGCCTAAAATTAGGGTCCATAAAGGTCCAAATTTTCGGCCTTATCCATTTTCTTCCAAAAAGAATTGGCTTCTCTTCCTGAAGTACAGACATTTGTGAAGGGGGTACTGCATATTCAGCCTCCCTTTGTACCTCCGGTGGCACCTTGGGAACTTAACGTGGTATTAAGTTTCCTCAAGTCACCTTGGTTTGAACCACTCAAGATGGTGGAATTGAAATATCTCACTTGGAAAGTGGTTATGTTATTGGCCTTGGCTTCTGCAAGGCGTGTTTCGGAATTGGCGGCTTTGTCGTATAAAAGCCCCTACCTGGTTTTTCATGTGGATAGGGCAGAATTGAGGACTCGTCCTCTATTTCTGCCAAAGGTGGTCTCATCTTTTCATATGAACCAACCTATTGTCGTGCCTGTGGCTACGCGGGACTTGGGGGATTCCGAGTCCCTTGATGTGGTCAGGGCTTTAAAAATTTACGTGGCCAGAACGGCTAGAGTCAGGAAGACAGAAGCACTGTTTGTCCTGTATGCAGCCAACAAGGTTGGTGCTCCTGCTTCAAAGCAGACTATTGCTCGCTGGATCTGTAACACGATTCAGCAGGCGCATTCTACGGCAGGTTTGCCGTTGCCAAAATCGGTTAAGGCCCATTCCACTAGGAAGGTGGGCTGTTCTTGGGCGGCTTCCCGAGGGGTCTCGGCATTACAGTTGTGCCGAGCAGCTACTTGGTCGGGGTCAAACACCTTTGCAAAGTTCTATAAGTTTGATACCCTGACTGAGGAGGACCTCCTGTTTGCTCAATCGGTGCTGCAGAGTCATCCGCACTCTCCCGCCCGTTTGGGAGCTTTGGTATAATCCCCATGGTCCTTACGGAGTCCCCAGCATCCTCTAGGACGTTAGAGAAAATAAGATTTTACTTACCGGTAAATCTATTTCTCGTAGTCCGTAGAGGATGCTGGGCACCCGTCCCAAGTGCGGACTACTTCTGCAATGCTTGTATATAGTTATTGCTTCAATAAGGGTTATGTTATGGTTGCATCGGTCATGTACTGATGCTATGTTGTTTTTTTATACTGTTAACTGGGTAGTTTATCACAAGTTATACGGTGTGATTGGTGTGGCTGGTATGAATCTTGCCCTTGGATTAACAAAAATTCTTTCCTCGTACTGTCCGTCTCCTCTGGGCACAGTTTCCCTAACTGAGGTCTGGAGGAGGGGCATAGAGGGAGGAGCCAGTGCACACCCAGAATCCTAAAGTCTTTCTTAAAGTGCCCTATCTCCTGCGGAGCCCGTCTATTCCCCATGGTCCTTACGGAGTCCCCAGCATCCTCTACGGACTACGAGAAATAGATTTACCGGTAAGTAAAATCTTATTTTTTCGCCATTTTTTTTCATATATTTACCACCTGCCACCCTTGAGTTCCAGACTGGACATTAGGAAGTTTTCTGTTACTATCTGAGAAAAAGTGTAATTACAATCTAATGTTATCACACTTACCGTAAATCAAATAATTACTGCGTATGTAGCGTTTGAAATACTGAAACCGAAAGTGAAAACACAAATCCAAAACATTTTTTTATAAATGTGACAGATTATGACAAAAAGTCGCTATGTTTATAAAGTAAACAATAGTGATAACAAATCAGCATACTGAGATAGAAATGCAAAACAGTTTCTTAAAATAAAAATAAAACCAGGAAACGTAACGAATAACTACACCCACATACTTTTACATGTAACCTGCCACTTGGCGAAAAAAAAAATTACAAGCTGGAAAACTCAGCAGCAGACTGAATTCAAAATTCAATGTTTTTTTTATCAGTCCATTGCTTTATAAACTTTTTTCTTTCTTTACCACTCTATTCCCACCCTCTCTTGTGACATCACTGAAGGGGGTGCGCTTATTTGTTTTACAACCAGTTTATTATTCTAGAAGATAGCAAAAATATGGCATTACTGCTAATAGTTTTCTGCACACGTGCATAGGAAACATGATTACTTGATTCATTGGGGAAAGGCATTGGGGGTCATTCCGAGTTGATCGCTAGCTGAAAATGTTCGCTGCGTTGCGATTAAGTAAAAAAACGGCACTTCTGCGCATGCGCGACGTACTTTCACAATGGCCGATGTATTTTCACACAAGGTCTAGCGAAGCTTTTCAGTCGCAATGGCCGCCACAGAGTGATTGACAAGAAGTGGGCGTTGCTGGGTGTCAGCTGACCGTTTTCAGGGAGTGTTCGAAAAAACGCAGGCGTGCCTGGAAAAACGTAGGCGTGGCTGGGCAAACGCAGGGCGTGTTTGTGACGTCAAATCCGGAACTGAATGGTCTGAAGTGATCGCAAGCGCTGAGTAGGTCTGAAGCTACTCTGAAACTGCACAAAGGGGGTAATTCCAAGTTGATCGCAGCAGGATTTATTTTAGCAGTTGGACAAAACCATGTGCACTACAGGGGGAGCAGATATAACATGTGCAGAGAGAGTTAGATTTGGGTGGGGTGTGTTCAAACTGAAATCTAAATTGCAGTGTAAAAATAAAGCAGCCAGTATTTACCCTGCACAGAAATAAAATAACCCACCCAAATCTAACTCTTTCTGCACATGTTATATCTGCCTCCCCTGCAGTGCACATGGTTTTGCCCAACTGCTAAAAAAAATCCTGCTGCGATCAACTAGGAATTACCCCCAAAAAATGTTTGTAGCCTTTCTGCTATGCATTCGTTTGTACTTCTGCTAAGCTAAAATACACTCCCAGTGGGCGGCGGCATAGCGTTTGCACGGCTGCTAAAAACAGCTAGCGAGCGATCAACTCGGAATGACCCCCATTATCCTTAGAAGCTCGTCATGGGGTCTGTATATGTCACTCACAAAGGTTATCTAGTTACTTTCAGTTCCAGAGATTAGAACTATAGCTTTGATTCATTATATTTCTTGGAAGTTCTGACATTTTCCTGGCCAAAAGGGTATAAGAAAAGTTTTAGGATCCTTCAGTCGCTTAACTGTGCAATAAGAAATAGTTTCTTGGCTTTCTTTGATAACAGGACATCTCTCAGTAAATAATGAAGTCAAGGTGACAGTGCGTGAATTTATTAAATTGTATCCTAACCTGACTATAGTCATGACAGTACCGATGCCAGTCTAACAGCGAATGGGAAATCCTGCAGTACATTGTAAATAGCGAACACCTTCATACAGTCTCTATGCAGATCCCCATCGTTCACTTGTCTCATATAGTAAAATGAAATCCCTTATGGAAAGATCACATCGCGAGACGCATCATTTTGCCTATCCCAGGAATGCTCAAATCTGTCCATCATCCCGTGCACCGTTTCCTTTATCCACATTTAGCTGTGCACATCCAAGCTATGGTCCATGCAGAGACACGCGGACGCTGCCAGGAGAAGCACCACACATCTGTGTGCCTGGTGCACGTTGCATAGCTAGTTGTGGATGTAGAAGACTGGGACAATCGTATCACTCTAAAACATGCGCTCTGAAGAGTTGCACATTATTATATTGCATAGATGCATCCGCGTCTGCGCCAGTCCACACACACAACCTTCATGCCAGGTGCACATCACGTACACTTGTGCCCAACAAGAAAATATGAAAAATTATTTTCTTTTTAACATTTGTATTAATAGGAAAAGAAACATTCGCTATTAGGTTTGATTGGAATTTTTTTTTTTAAACCCTCTACAATGCAGCAAATTCAATATTCCATCCCGAGTGCCAGTGAAAGTAGCAACAAAATAAAAAAAAATTGGCCCTAAAGATCAGATTTATATTTGGGTGATCAATACAGTAAATGCCTATCAGCTTTAGGGATGAATTTGCAGTCAGCCAATCAGAAGTGACTAGCTAACATTGGCGAACGTCATCATCATCATCATTGGCGTTTATTTGCATCTGCGATTGCTTTTGCCAGTTACAGGCGTATATGCTTCTGTGTATTACTGAATCTGTCCAGAGTTATATGAACACGCCCTTACTATACTCGTCATACATGAGGTTGCGCCTTCCTTTCCCCACCTCTCCAGTCATGTCATGTCCATGTAAATCTGCATACATGTGCAACTGTTCTCAGAGAGCATACACAGTAAGAACATGAAAACGTCTCACTATGAAATGGTGTAGATCCAACTCAGTGGCCCTCATTCCGAGTTGATCGGTCGCAAGGCGAATTTAGCAGAGTTACACACGCTAAGCTGCCGCCTACTGGGAGTGAATCTTAGCTTCTTAAAATTGCGACCGATGTATTCGCAATATTGCGATCACAAACTACTTAGCAGTTTTAGAGTAGCTTCAGACTTACTCTGCCTGTGCGATCAGTTCAGTGCATGTCGTTCCTGGTTGACGTCACAAACACACCCAGCGTTCGCCCAGGCACTCCCACCGTTTCACCGGCCACTCCTGCGTTTTTTCCGGAAACGGTAGCGTTTTCAGCCACACGCCCCTGAAACGCCGTGTTTCCGCCCAGTAACACCCATTTCCTGTCAATCACATTACGATCGCCGGAGCGAAGAAAAAGCCGTGAGTAAAAATACTTTCTTCATAGTAAAGTTACTTGGCGCAGTCGCAGTGCAAACTTTGCGCATGCGTACTAAGCGGATTTTCACTGCGATGCGATGAAAAAGAACGAGCGAACAACTCGGAATGAGGGCCAGTGTCCGGTCTTGTGCTAATATAGCCTTACCCTCTGCCCCGGTCGGGATTTACACTATCGGGAGACCGGCGTTGGTATTCTGACCACCGGCGTCCCATCAATTTTATTATATCACCTGACGGCGCCGGTACTCGGCTAAATGTACACGTTCATACAAGATTTACAGTATGTCATCACACGCTTATTTTATTCATATCTAAAACAACTTCTCTGATTCATTCCTGGTTCTAAACAATAGGTTGATCACAGGTATCTATGTACAAACATATCTGGTTGTGCTGCCTTCAACAACAGAGAAGCTTATACAACCTTCCCAACAATGGGCCTAATTCAGACCTGATCGCAGCAGCAAATTTGTTAGCAGTTGGGCAAAACCATGTGCACTGCGGGGGAGGGGGGGGGGCAGATATAACATGTGCAGAGAGAGTTAGGGTTGGGTGGGTTATTTTGTTTCTGTGCAGGGTAAATACTGGCTGCTTTATTTTTACACTGCAATTTAGATTTCAGTTTGAACACACCCCACCCAAATCTAACTCTCTCTGCACATGTTACATCTGCCCCCCCTGCAGTGCATATGGGCCCTCATTCCGAGTTGTTCGCTCGGTATTTTTCATCGCATCGCAGTGAAAATCCGCTTAGTACGCATGCGCAATGTTCGCACTGCGACTGCGCCAAGTAACTTTACTATGATGAAAGTATTTTTACTCACGGCTTTTTCTTCGCTCCGGCGATCGTAATGTGATTGACAGGAAATGGGTGTTACTGGGCGGAAACACGGCGTTTCAGGGGCGTGTGGCTGAAAACGCTACCGTTTCCGGAAAAAACGCAGGAGTGGCCGGTGAAACGGTGGGAGTGCCTGGGCGAACGCTGGGTGTGTTTGTGACGTCAACCAGGAACGACAAGCACTGAAATGATCGCACAGGCAGAGTAAGTCTGGAGCTACTCAGAAACTGCTAACTCGTTTGTAATCGCAATATTGCGCGTACGTCGGTCGCAATTTTAAGAAGCTAAGATTCACTCCCAGTAGGCGGCGGCTTAGCGTGTGTAACTCTGCTACATTCGCCTTGCGAGCGAACAACTCGGAATGAGGGCCATGGTTTTGCCCAACTGCTAACAAATGTGTTGCTATGATCAGGTCTGAATTACCGCACATATACAGTATACAGGATTGTCTCAGAATAACACTTGCCCAGCTTTGCATTTATGAATAAAGTCACCTGTGTGAGCAAACATCGATAGTGTGTGGAGCCCAAAATCCTTTGTGAATAAAAAGTCACTCAGGTGGTTCAATAGCTGCTTAGTCCGGTGCAATATAAATGGTCACCTGGGTCCAATAGACATCAGAAGAACGGAGTATTTTGGATTTCTTAATAATAGACATTTTTAAGTCCACTGACGTAGTTATGTAACAGGGATCTCTAAGGCAAAAGGACAAAAGAGAGTAGTGTACGACCTTTATGGATAAGGAACAATATAGTCATATCGCATATCAACCACATTTAGTGGCATCCCCTTGGTACAGCTTGCATCAAGCATACACCGCCTACTCCAACCAGAGGGTTTGGTCACCGAGGTCCCGGAAACCACAGGTCACCAAAAATAGGCATGTACTGGTAACTCCAGACAGCCAGTCCATATGGGGATCAAGGTCACCAGCTTTACGCGTTTCGGACTCTCAGATCCCCTTCATCAGAAGCATTCTGTTTCTGGAACTAGCCATGAGAATGAAAAACTATACAAAAAAGAAAAAGGAGCTGGTACTACTACTGGGGTGATCAGACCTGATCGCACACAGGCGGTTTTTTTTTGCAGTGCTGCGATCAGGTAATCGCCGCCTACATGGGGGGGTAATCGCTGTGCAGGGGTGCGATCGCTTGTACAGAGGGCTGCACAAACAAAAGTTTGTGCAGTCTCTGCACAGCTCAGGACTTACTCAGCTGCTGCAACGATCCGGCCTGGAGCCGACGTCAGGAACCCTCCCTTGAAACGGCCGGGCACGCCTGCGTTCGCCTGGAAACTCCTTAAAAACAGTCAGTTGACACCCACAAACGGCCTCTTCCTATCAATCTTCTTGCGATCGCCGGTGCAACTGCTTTCTTCGTTAGATCTGTCGCTGTTCGGCGATTCCCGTCACGCCTGCGCTTTGTGCAGCTTACGCATGCGCAGATCAGACCCGATTGCACTGCTGCAAAAAAAAGCTAGCATGCGATCGGGTCTGAATGACCCCCTAGGTTTCTTTGAGCAACAAAAAAAGAGAAAACAGTTACTATATGTACACATAGGCAAACGCAAGGGGAGGGGGTTTCAATTGCCCGGAAACCCCCCCACAAAGCAGGGAACTTGGATTGTGGAATGGTGCCCACATCTGGAAAATCAAACATTCAGCTGAAGGCTTGCTTGCCCTACTGCCGCACCTAAAGACTTGCTTTAGTCACTGGCCCTGTATATGTCTGAAATATTACATACACTGCGCTGTATGAAGTGCTAAGTCTGCCGCCATTGGGATGTTCTGTCTACACTTGCTCTAAAATCTAGCATTTGGAAACAAGTAGATGTGCCCTTCCATTCTCCAGAAATCCGAAACAACACAAATTTTGTGGATCCGAACCAAACCAAAACCTGGCACGGATCTCCAAAGAAGATCCGAACTGAACCTAGTCCTAGTTAGAATCTTCCTGCGGTTCGGAATTCAGATTTTAAATCTGAATTTCGAGTTTTGGATTCAGTTTGGATTGCAAAAATAACAGATTTTTAAAAATACAGAACCAAAACCAGTGAGGAGGTTTATGTAAAATCAAAACCCTCCGATGAATTAGAACCAAGACCAGCAAAAATGGTCCAGGACCAGAGCCGGCCATAGGCATAGGCAAACTAGGCAATTGCCTAGGGGCATCAGCAGCTTCTGTTGATTAAGATGATATGCAGCATGTCTATATTCTGTGTGTAGCATTTCATATGCAGATACCTCCACAGTCTCACACAGTATATAGGCATGCTGCATATCATTTGAATCAGCAGGAGCTGCTTGTGCATCCTAGCCACATCGCAATGCAAATAAGATGCATTTTCATAAAAAAAGGTGCCCGACGTTACAATTAAGGCAAGATTTATGAGGACACATCTGTATCCAAGCAGAGGCAGAGGTCACAGTGTGAGTGGCAGTGTGAGTGCTGTGTGCATGTGAGTGGGTTGGTTGTGCAGTAGTGTTTGGAATATGTGTAAGGAGCATTATGTGTGTCATGTAAAAATGATTTAATAATGTGCAACATATGTGTAGGGGCCACTATGTGTGTCATTATGTGTATAACAGCATTAATAATGTGCGGCATATGTGTGTAAGGGACATTGGCCCTCATTCCGAGTTGTTCGCTCGCAAGCTGCTTTTAGCAGCTTTGCACACGCTAAGCCGCCGCCTACTGGGAGTGAATCTTAGCTTATCAAAATTGCGAACGAAAGATTAGCAAAATTGCGAAAAGACACTTCTTAGCAGTTTCTGAGTAGCTCCACACTTACTCGGCATCTGCGATCAGTTCAGTGCTTGTCGTTCCTGGTTTGACGTCACAAACACACCCAGCGTTCGCCCAGACACTCCTCCATTTCTCCAGCCACTCCCGCGTTTTTCCCAGAAACGGTAGCGTTTTTTCGCACACACCCATAAAACGGCCAGTTTCCGCCCAGAAACACCCACTTCCTGTCAATCACATTACGATCACCAGAACGAAGAAAAAACCTTGTAATGCCGTGAGTAAAATACCTAACTGCATAGCAAATTTACTTGGCGCAGTCGCACTGCGGGCATTGCGCATGCGCATTAGCGACTAATCGCTCCGTTGCGAGAAAAAAATAGCGAGCGAACAACTCGGAATGACCCCCATTATGTGTAAAAGGGCATTAATAAAGGTTGTCATAATGTGTAAGGTGCAGTATGTTTATAAGGACATTAATAATGTGTCTCATATGTGTAAGGGGAATTACTCTGTGGAACTGTGTGTATAAATGCATTACTAATGTGTGGCATTATGTGTATAAGGTGCTCTACTATGTGGCGTTGCATATAGAAAGGGCATTTACTGTGTCATCTAATGTGAATAAAGAGCAATAGGGTGTGGTGTAATGTGAATAAGGAGCAATTCAGTGTGATGTAATGTGAATAAGGAGCTCTACTGTGAGGAGTAACGTTTATAAGGTAAAGTGATACTACTGTGGGATGTTATGTGAATTATGGACACTATCGCATGATCAAATGTGAATAAAGTTGCAGTACTGTGTGGCGTAATTTGAATTGGGGGTACTATTGTGTGGCCATGCCCCTTGCCAGTAAAAACACACCCCTTTCTGGACTGTGCTCCAAATGTGCGAACTGTTCCTATTTAAAATATAGGGGGTACATACACCAAAATAAGGACTGCTATGGATGAGGGGTGGTGGTGCTGGGAAAGAGGCGCAAGGTCAGAGGCGGAACCAGCGGTGGTGCTAGGGCGCACCAGCCAAAATCTTGCCTAGGGCATCATATTGGTTCGGGCCGGCTCTGTCCAGCACACATTGCTATTAGACAACCCCCCTCTAGAAACCCTGCGTCTGTCCCTGGTACATACAGTACTGTAGTATGTACAATAAATGCAGTAATAGTTTGCACCAGGGTGTAGTGCATGTGCAATAGTTACACTGAATATGCATTAATAATAACTACAATATGGGGTGTATTCAATTGAAGTCGGATCCATTCTGACATTCATTTGTCGGAATGGATCCGACGAGGGCTATTCAATGCCATCTCAATTTGACTTTTAAAAAAAATCGAATTGAGATGTGGGAGCTGAGACGGGGGAGAGCTGCGGGCATACGGGGGAGAGCAGCGCTACAGCAGCGTAGCCGGAGGATGTGTCATAGCCGCCGCTCAAGACAGCGTCCACCCGGCTCCAGTAGGTCTCGCTTGCTGGAGCCGGGTGGACGCTGCTGTGAGTAAGCGGCGGCTGTGACACATCCTACGGCTACGCTGCTATAGCCGCTGCTGTAGCGCTGCTCTCCCCCATCTGCCCGCAGCTCTCCCCCTTCTCCCCGCTGGTCTCCACCCCTCTCCTCCTCTCGGCTCCCTCATCTCAATCCGACTGTTTTTAAAGTCAGATTGAGATAGTCGAAAACGGGGACAAAACCTGTCGGTTTTGGCCCCGTTTTCGACAGAAGCACGCGGCTATTCCGCCGATCCACGTGCTTTTCAACAAGTCAAATTCCTCGACTTGTCGAATAATTTGGGGTTATATTGAATAGGTCGGAACCCCTTCCGACCTAAAAAAGTCAAAAACTGCCGGCAGCTTTCGACTTCAATTGAATATACCCCTATGTGTGGTAATTAGCAGTAACGGTATACTGTAATAGTAACCTGCTATACAATATGTGTAGTAATGATTCATTATATTGCCTATGACAGCGGTGGCCAACCTGTGGCTCTTGAGCCTCATGTGGCTCTTTCTTTATTCAAATGTGGCTCCTGACACTCGAAGTCATGTGACCACAACAGATCCAGAAACTGCTGCACTCCAGCCAGACAGACAGGCAGCAGCAGCACTACGGAGACTGAGAACTGAGAGAGCCAGATACTAGAGATGAGACACCCACTGGCAAACAGAGGACACATAAGGGGCTGCTCAATGGCACGAGGTGTATTTTCGGAGGGGCTGTAGTGACACATGAGGGTCCTGCAGGAGTGACACAGGAGAGTGCTGGCAGGAGTGACTCATGGGGGAGCTGGCTGTAGTGACATACTGTAGTAATGTTCTAGCAGGAGTGACACATAAGGTAGCTGGCTGAAGTGACACAGTAGGGTATGTGGAAGTGGCTTTTTAAATGTATTTTATGTGGATCTGGCTTTTTAAATGTATTTTATACCAGAGGCGTGGCCTAGCAGGCACAAGGCCACACCCCATTTGTGCATGTGCGCCTGTGGCTTGATGTCGGCTCTTTGACGTGCCTAACAAGATTTTTTGGCTCTTTGTTTCTGACTGGTTGGCCACCCCTGGCCTATGATTTAGTTATACCGCAGCGTGCTATAATAATAGTAACCGGATTTTAAAGGCGGAACGGAAGAAGAGAATGGGGATTAGCAGTTAATGGTTTATTCCTCGTCCCATGCGTGGATCCTTTGTGTCACATTCGCATGTGTCCCGTACATCTCCTCATTATGAATATATGCAGTGCTGGGGCACACCTAGAAGTGAGAATCAGCGTCGTTCAGCGTAATACCTATAAGGAGGAGCCCAATTGTGAAAGCTCCCCATCCATGTCACATGAAAGCAGCCCCCCACTGAAAAGAGATCAAAGACCAGCGGTGTGAATAGCCCGTGATGTGAGCGATCCCCGCGCCTGTTATCCATCAGGAAAATTGGTAGATTCAGGAAGTAGAGGGCTGTATGTTCCCACCGTCCTTATATCTGCCACTAGCACTTTCCTTATTACCAGTTATTTATACAGTGCACACATATTCCGCAGCGCTTTACAGAGACTGGCCATTCACATCAGCCCCTTCCCGAGTGGAGTTTTATATTCTACATTCCCTATCACAAGGCCACACATAAGGGGCTTAATTTCGATCAAATACAATTAACCTCTCAGAATGTCTTTGGAGTGTGGGAGGGAACCAGGTGCCGGTCTCTACGTTGCGCCTCTGCAGCTCATTGTTTGTGAATGAAGTTATAAGACGTAGCAATTTATGTCTGTTATCATTTAGAACTTTATAGCAGTGACGTGCGGTGGGGTATACGCCAGAGTTTGGCCTATATCAAGTATATGAAAAATACAAAGAATATATTAGAAATATCTTCTTTGCATAATTCTTATCACTTTTATAGTCAAAACTCTGGAGTTAAAAAATGAGGGGCATGTGAGGCAGTGCCCTCCCCCTGCCTATCTTATCTGCACATCTCTGATCAAAACTCACCAAATTTCCAGCAGTAGACACTGCTGCACCTGTGTATAATGCCCACATGCATATACTGCTGCACCTGTGTATAATGCCCACATGTATATACTGCTGCACCTTTGTATAATGCCCACATGCATATACTGCTGCACCTGTGTATAATGCCCACATGTATATACCGCAACACCTGGGTATAATGACCACATGTATATACCGCTGCACCTGTGTATAATTCCCACATGTATATACCGCTGCACCTGTGTATACTGCCCACATGTATATACTGCTGCACCTGTGTATAATGCCCACATGCATATACTGCTGCACCTGTGTATAATTCCCACATGTATATACTGCTGCATCTGTGTATAATTCCCACATGTATATACCGCTGCACCTGTGTATACTGCCCACATGTATATACTGCTGCACCTGTGTATAATGGCCAAATGTATATACTGCTGCACCTGTGTATAATGCCCACATGTATATACTGCTGCACCTGTGTATAATGCCCACATGCATATACTGCTGCACCTGTGTATAATTCCCACATGTATATACTGCTGCATCTGTGTATAATTCCCACATGTATATACCGCTGCACCTGTGTATACTGCCCACATGTATATACTGCTGCACCTGTGTGTAATGCCCCCATGGATTTACTGCTGCACCTGTGTATACTGCCCATATGTATATACTGCTGCACCTGTGTATAATGCCCACATGTATATACTGCTGCACCTGTGTATAATGTCCACATGTGTATACTGCTGCACCTGTGTATAATGCCCACATGTATATGCTGCTGCATCTGTGTATAATGGCCACATGTATATACTGCTACACCTATGTATAATGCCCACATGTATATACCGCTGCACCTGTGTATAATACCCACATGTATATACTGCTGCACCTGTGTATAATGCCCACATGTATATACTGCTGCACCTATGTATAATGACCACATGTATATACTGCTACACCTGTGTATAATGCCAACATGTATATACCGCTGCACCTGTGTATAATACCCACGTGTATATACTGCTGCACCTATGTATAATGACCACATGTCTATACTGCTACACCTGTGTATAATGCCCACATGTATATACCGCTGCACATGTGTATAATACCCATGTGTATATACTGCTGCACCTGTGTATAATGACCACATGCACCCTGGGGCCCAACTATTGTGTGTAAATCTGGCTCTGATACTAGCCAGTGCCTCCTGAGCCATTTACCTCACTGCACGTCCCTGCTTTATAGCTATACCCAGTATTTCTCTATATTGATGTATGAGGGACTGTACTTATTCTACTGCCGTCCATGCTTTGGAGTATGGGAGCGGAGGATCCAGGGAAAACCCATGCAAACACTGGGAAAGCATACAAACTCCACACAGATAAGACCCAGCTGCAGTTGAACCCATGATCCCAGCATGGCAGTGGCATAACTCTTGTGGGCAATGAAAGCTGTAGTGTCCCTGGCACCTGCAGGCGAACTACAGGTACCCGGTGACCTAGCAAGGAATGGGGGGTGCAAATGAAAACTCACTGCAGGGGGTGCACAGAGGAGGCGGGCTCGACCCCCGGTGCCGGCCTTTACGTTTCGCCGCAGTAGCTCAGTGTTTGTGAATGAAGTTCTAAGAAGTCGCGTTTTATATCAGTAAATTCTAATATCTAATACGATGAAGAGCCCAGTATCTCTCCATATTTATGTACGAGGGGCTGTACTTATGCCGTCCACGCTAGTAGACTCATGCAGAAGGCTCTTAGATCAAGCATACAGTATGGTATAAGTATCACAAATAAAGAAGGAAAATGCCATTTATAAGATTAGGCTTTTTAGGCGTCAGGACATAAATTACATTGGCGTGTAATGTGTAAGCACTTAAACAAATGTGATACGGAGTTTGTGCAGTATGAGCAGCGGGAGACAGATAGCTGCCCATAATTCACCACCACATGGCACCCTTGATTGGCAGGCGGGTATGTGAGACACTGAAGCCAAACAGAAGAC
This sequence comes from Pseudophryne corroboree, assembly GCF_028390025.1. Classification (NCBI taxonomy): domain Eukaryota; kingdom Metazoa; phylum Chordata; class Amphibia; order Anura; family Myobatrachidae; genus Pseudophryne; species Pseudophryne corroboree. Next base: position 452,173,772 of record NC_086451.1, read on the forward strand.
CAGTGAGTAAGGGAACAATGGCTGGGGTCACGCCAAGTACACCCCCAGCAGCACAGCTCCCCAGCCTGCGTAACCACGTTCAGAAACCTCACTTACTGTATTTCCCAATGCAACGGGAAACAAGGCAAAAAAATTGTACTATTATCTTTAATCCATCTTATGTAAAAGTTTTCCCATTTAAACTAAATATACATGCAAAAAGGAAGTCATAACCCAATAAAATAAGAATTTACTTACCGATAATTCTATTTCTCATAGTCCGTAGTGGATGCTGGGGACTCCGTCAGGACCATGGGGAATAGCGGCTCCGCAGGAGACAGGGCACAAAAAGTAAGCTTTTAGGATCACATGGTGTGTACTGGCTCCTCCCCCTATGACCCTCCTCCAAGCCTCAGTTAGGTACTGTGCCCGGACGAGCGTACACAATAAGGAAGGATCTTGAATCCCGGGTAAGACTCATACCAGCCACACCAATCACACCGTACAACTTGTGATTTGAACCCAGTTAACAGTATGATAACAACGAAGAAGCCTCTGAAAAGATGGCTCACAACAATAATAACCCGATATTTGTAACAATAACTATGTACAAGTATTGCAGACAATCCGCACTTGGGATGGGCGCCCAGCATCCACTACGGACTATGAGAAATAGAATTATCGGTAAGTAAATTCTTATTTTCTCTAATGTCCTAGTGGATGCTGGGGACTCCGTCAGGACCATGGGGATTATACCAAAGCTCCCAAACGGGCGGGAGAGTGCGGATGACTCTGCAGCACCGAATGAGAGAACTCCAGGTCCTCCTTAGCCAGAGTATCAAATTTGTAAAATTTTACAAACGTGTTCTCCCCTGACCACGTAGCTGCTCGGCAAAGTTGTAATGCCGAGACCCCTCGGGCAGCCGCCCAAGATGAGCCCACCTTCCTTGTGGAGTGGGCATTTACAGATTTAGGCTGTGGCAGGCCTGCCACAGAATGTGCAAGTTGGATTGTGCTACAGATCCAACGAGCAATCGTCTGCTTAGACGCAGGAGCACCCATCTTGTTGGGTGCATACAGGATAAACAGCGAGTCAGATTTTCTGACTCCAGCCGTCCTTGAAATATATATTTTCAATGCTCTGACAACGTCCAGCAACTTGGAGTCCTCCAAGTCGCTAGTAGCCGCAGGCACCACAATAGGCTGGTTCAAGTGAAAAGCCGAAACCACCTTAGGCAGAAACTGAGGACGCGTCCGCAGTTCTGCCCTGTCCGAATGGAAAATCAGATATGGGCTTTTGTACGATAAAGCCGCCAACTCTGATACTCTCCTGGCTGAAGCCAGGGCCAGTAGCATGGTTACTTTCCATGTAAGATACTTCAAATCTACCGATTTGAGCGGCTCAAACCAATGGGATTTGAGAAAATCCAAAACTACGTTGAGATCCCACGGTGCCACTGGAGGCACAATCGGGGGCTGTATATGTAGTACACCTTTGACAAAGGTTTGTACTTCAGGCACTGAAGCCAATTCTTTCTGGAAGAAAATCGATAAGGCCGAAATTTGAACCTTAATAGACCCCAATTTGAGGCCCATAGACAATCCTGCCTGCAGGAAATGTAGGAATCGACCCAATTGAAATTCCTCCGTTGGGGCCTTCTTGGCCTCACACCACGCAACATATTTTCTCCAAATGCGGTGATAATGTTGTGCGGTCACTTCCTTCCTGGCTTTAATCAAGGTAGGAATAACTTCCTCTGGAATGCCCTTTTCTTTTAGAATCCGGCGTTCAACCGCCATGCCGTCAAACGCAGTCGCGGTAAGTCTTGGAACATACAAGGTCCCTGCTGAAGCAGATCCCTTCTTAACGGTAGAGGCCACGGCTCTTCCGTGAGCATCTCTTGAAGTTCCGGGTACCAAGTCCTTCTCGGCCAATCCGGAGCCACGAGTATTGTTCTTACTCCCCGTAGCCGTATAATTCTCAGTACCTTTGGTATGAGAGGCAGAGGAGGAAACACATACACGGACTGGTACACCCACGGTGTTACCAGAGCGTCCACAGCTATTGCCTGAGGGTCTCTTGACCTGGCGCAATATCTGTCCAGTTTCTTGTTGAGGCGGGACGCCATCATGTCCACCTTTGGTTTTTCCCAACGGTTCACAATCATGTGGAAGACTTCTGGATGAAGTCCCCACTCTCCCGGGTGGAGGTCGTGTCTGCTGAGGAAGTCTGCTTCCCAGTTGTCCACTCCCGGAACGAACACTGCTGACAGTGCTATGACATGATTTTCCGCCCAGCGAAGAATCCTTGCAGCTTCTGTCATTGCTCTTCTGCTTCTCGTGCCGCCCTGTCTGTTTACGTGGGCGACTGCCGTGATGTTGTCCGACTGGATCAACACCAGCTGACCCTGAAGCAGCGGTTTTGCCAGGCTTAGAGCATTGTAAATCGCTCTTAGCTCCAGTATATTTATGTGAAGAGACGTCTCCAGGTTTGACCACACGCCCTGGAAGTTTCTTCCCTGTGTGACTGCTCCCCAGCCTCGTAGGCTGGCATCCGTAGTCACCAGGACCCAGTCCTGTATGCCGAATCTGCGGCCCTCTAACAGATGGGCACTCTGCAACCACCACAGAAGAGACACCCTTGTTCTTGGTGACAGTGTTATCCGCTGATGCATGTGCAGATGCGATCCGGACCATTTGTCCAGCAGATCCCACTGAAATATTCGTGCGTGGAATCTGCCGAATGGAATTGCTTCGTAAGAAGCCACCATCTTTCCCAGGACTCTTGTGCATTGATGTACTGACACATTTCCTGGTTTTAGGAGGTTCCTGACAAGTTCGGATAACTCCCTTGCTTTCTCCTCCGGTAGAAACACCTTTTTCTGAACAGTGTCCAGAATCATTCCCAGGAACAGCAGACGTGTCGTCGGGGTCAATTGAGATTTTGGAAGATTCAGAATCCACCCGTGTTGTTGAAGCACTACTTGGGTTAGTGCTACTCCGACTTCCAGCTGTTCCCTGGACCTTGCCCTTATCAGGAGATCGTCCAAGTAAGGGATAATTAATACGCCTTTTCTTCGTAGAAGAACCATCATTTCGGCCATTACCTTGGTAAAGACCCGAGGTGCCGTGGATAAACCAAACGGCAGCGTTTGAAACTGATAATGACAGTTTTGTATCACGAACCTGAGATACCCTTGGTGTGAAGGGTAAATTGGGACATGCAGATAAGCATCTTTTATGTCCAGGGACACCATGAAGTCCCCTTCTTCCAGATTCGCTATCACTGCTCTGAGTGACTCCATCTTGAACTTGAATTTCTGTATGTACAGGTTCAATGATTTCAGATTTAGAATAGGTCTTACCGAACCGTCCGGCTTCGGTACCACAAATAGTGTGGAATAATACCCCTTTCCCTGTTGTAGGAGGGGTACCTTGACTATCACCTGCTGAGAATACAGCTTGTGAATGGCTTCCAATACCGTCGCCCTTTCTGAGGGAGACGTTGGTAAAGCAGACTTTAGGAACCGGCGAGGGGGAGACTTTTCGAATTCCAACTTGTAACCCTGAGATACTACCTGCAGGATCCAAGGGTCCACCTGTGAGCGCGCCCACTGTGTGCTGAAAATCTTTAGTCGACCCCCCACCGCCCCTGAGTCCGCTTGCACAGCCCCAGCGTCATGCTGAGGGCTTTGTAGAAGCCGGGGAGGGCTTCTGTTCGTGGGAAGTAGTTGCTTGCTGCAACCTCTTACCCCTTCCTTTGCCTCTGGGCAAATATGACTGTCCTTTTGCCCGCTTGTTCTTATAGGAACGAAAGGACTGCGGCTGAAAAGACGGTGTCTTTTTCTGTTGGGAGGTGACCTGAGGTAAAAAAGTGGATTTTCCGGCTGTTGCCGTGGCCACCAGATCCGATAGACCGACCCCAAATAATTCCTCTCCTTTATACGGCAATACTTCCATATGCCGTTTGGAATCCGCATCACCTGACCACTGTCGCGTCCATAAACTTCTTCTGGCAGATATGGACATCGCACTTACTCTCGATGCCAGAGTGCAAATATCCCTCTGAGCATCTCGCATATAAAGAAAAGCATCCTTTAATTGCTCTATAGTCAATAAAATACTGTCCCTATCCAGGGTATCAATATTTTCAGTCAGGGAATCCGACCACACCACCCCAGCACTGCACATCCAGGCTGAGGCTATTGCTGGTCGCAGTATAACACCAGTATGTGTGTATATACTCTTCAGGGTAGTTTCCAGCCTCCTATCAGCTGGATCCTTGAGGGCGGCCGTATCAGGAGACGGTAACGCCACTTGTTTTGATAAGCGTGTGAGCGCCTTATCCACCCTAGGGGGTGTTTCCCAGCGCGCCCTAACCTCTGGTGGGAAAGGGTATAATGCCAATAACTTCTTTGAAATTAGCAGTTTTCTATCTGGGTTAACCCACGCTTCATCACACACGTCATTCAATTCCTCTGATTCTGGAAAAGCTACAGGTAGTTTTTTCACACCCCACATAATACCCCCCTTTGAGGTACCTGCAGTATCAGAGATATGCAAAGCCTCCTTCATTGCCGTGATCATATAACGTGTGGCCCTATTGGAAAATACGTTTATTTCTTCACCGTCGACACTAGATTCATCTGTGTCGGTACCTGTGTCGACTGACTGAGGTAAGGGACGTTTTACAGCCCCTGACGGTGCCTGAGACGCCTGGACAGGTACTAACTGGTTTTCCGGCCGTCTCATGTCGTCAACTGACTTTTGCAGCGTGCTAACATTATCACGTAATTCCATAATTAAAGCCATCCATTCCGGTGTCGACTCCCTAGGGGGTGACATCACCATTACCGGCAATTGCTCCGCCTCCACACCAACATCGTCCTCATACATGTCGACACACACGTACCGACACACAGCAGACACACAGGGAATGCTCTTATCGAAGACAGGACCCCACTAGCCCTTTGGGGAGACAGAGGGAGAGTTTGCCAGCACACACCAAAGCGCTATAAAAATGTATATAAACAACCCTAAAAGGTGTTGTTTCTGTTATATGCGCTTAATATATAAAAATATCGCCAAAATATGCCCCCCTTCTCTGTTTTACCCTGTTTCTGTAGTGCAGTGCAGGGGAGAGTCCTGGGAGCCTTCCTCACAGCGGAGCTGAGCAGGAAAATGGCGCTGTGTGCTGAGGAGAATAGGCCCCGCCCCCTCAAACGGCGGGCTCTTCTCCCGGAGTTTGCGATATATGGCAGGGGTTAAATACATCCATATAGCCTCAAGGGCTATATGTGATGTATTTTAGCCATAGAAAAAGGTATTATACATTGCTGCCCAGGGCGCCCCCCCCCCCAGCGCCCTGCACCCTCAGTGACCGCTGGTGTGAAGTGTGCTGACAACAATGGCGCACAGCTGCAGTGCTGTGCGCTACCTTATGAAGACTGAAAGTCTTCTGCCGCCTGTTTCCGGACCTCTGGACCTCTTCAACTTCGGCATCTGCAAGGGGGGTCGGCGGCACGGCTCCGGGACCGGACTCCATGGCTGGGCCTGTGTTCGATCCCTCTGGAGCTAATGGTGTCCAGTAGCCTAAGAAGCAAATCCATCCTGCACGCAGGTGAGTTCACTTCTCTCCCCTAAGTCCCTCGTAGCAGTGAGCCTGTTGCCAGCAGGACTCACTGAAAATAAAAAACCTAAAAAACTTTTTCTAAGCAGCTCTTTAGGAGAGCCACCTAGATTGCACCCTGCTCGGACGGGCACAAAAACCTAACTGAGGCTTGGAGGAGGGTCATAGGGGGAGGAGCCAGTACACACCATGTGATCCTAAAAGCTTACTTTTTGTGCCCTGTCTCCTGCGGAGCCGCTATTCCCCATGGTCCTGACGGAGTCCCCAGCATCCACTAGGACGTTAGAGAAAAATAGCTTTAGTGGAAAAAGAAATATTTATTCCCCAGCGTGGCGATGACTTGTTTTCTGATACTTGGTCTGATTCAGCCCCAGAACGCTGGTCCCGCAGCGCCAATGTATTTTTTGCCCACGTGCTGGAGCTGTCGCGGCCCCAGTCGCACTGTAAACTGTCTCTCACTGTGACTGAGGGGCAGGAAGGGGGAGCATTTTACAAAACTAGGGTATCAGCCCTCGTTTGTGCGGCGTGCCAAAGCCAGTGGTGGCGCAGAAGCACTGGCCTCTGCACCGTAGTTGTGGCGAGCAGTCTGAGCAACCTTAGTGTTGCTTGGATCACCAATGGTCGCGATGGTGATCCGATGTTGCATCTTCGGAGGTAGGAAGCCAATCTGAGAAGGCACAGGTGTCTCCAATAAAAGACGACACCTGCATCATTTACATAACCTTCTCTGATTCCCCTGTGACTGAAGTCGCAGCACCGAACACTCCTGCGTCTACCGCTGAATCAGTCCCACGGTACGCACAGTAATAATTACCAGTATGGCACTACACGTGCACAAAGGGGGTCATTCCGAGTTGATCGCTCGCTAGCAGTTTTCAGCAGCCGTGCAAACGCATTGCCGCCTCCCACTGGGAGTGTATCTTAGCTTAGCAGAAGTGCAAACGGTTGTATCGCAGAACGGCTACAAAATTTTTTTGTGCAGTTTCAGAGTAGCTCAAAACCTACTCAGCGCTTGCGATCACTTCAGACTATTCAGTTCCGGATTTGACGTCACAAACCCAGCGTTCGCCCAGCCACGCCTGCGTTTTCCCTGGCACGCCTTCATTTTTCCACACCCTCCCTGAAAACGGTCAGTTGCCACCCAGAAACGCCCACTTTATGTCAATCACTCTGCGGCAAGCAGTGCAACTGAAATGCATTGCTAGACCCTGTGCAAAACTACATCATTTGTTGTGCCCGTACGTCACGTGTGCGTATTGCGCCGCATACGCATGCGCAGAACTGCTGTTTTTTTTGCCTGATCGCTGTGCAGCGTACAAATGCAGCTAGCGATCAACTCGGAATGACCCCCAATATACACACATACTGTGCCTTAATAAGGGTGACCATATTATCCCTATTACCTGTGAGACTCATGGATTACACAGGTTCTGTGGCTGCTGACTTCAAGCCTACATTTCACCTGGTTGTAATCAGCCACAGAACCTGTGTCATCCATGAGCGTCCCAGGTAAAAGAGATAATATGGTCACCCTAACTTAATCTGGGCATATACGTCTAGATTTCCACAAGGGCGTATCAGTTTGCAGAGCAGAGAGTGGTGCACCTTTGGGCAAAAACGTGATTTCTCTGCAGGCTGAGTTTATAGGAATTAAGTAAATGATTGGAGCAGATGAATGGTTAGGGTGGATGCCTGCTGTACGGTGGGGGGGTTAGGTTGTGAGCAGAGCCGGCCTTAACAATATGATGCCCTAGGCAAGATTTTGGCTGGTGCCCCCTAGCACCGCCGCTAGTTCTGCAGGGGATGCCTGGCATGAGTCAGCTGGCAGCTCTGCTAACGTCGGGCGCCTTTTGTTTATGAAAATGCATCTTATTTGCATTACTATGTGGCTAGGATGCACAAGCAACTTCTGCTGATTAAAATGATATGCAGCATGCCAATATACTGTGTGCGACTGCGGCTGTATCTGCATATGAAATGCTACATTACAGTGATTTCCAGGACTACACTGCAACATAGCATTTCGTATGCAGATACAGCCGCAGTCACACACAGAATATAGGCATGCCGCATATCATTTTAATCAGCAGAAGCTGCTGGTGCTCCTAAGCATACCAAATGCCCTAGGCATTCGCCTAGTTTGCCTATGCCTAAGGTCGGCTCTGGTTGTGAGGAGGGGTCATTTCCATTCTACAGAATGTAGCTCTTCCGATTTTTAAAGGGAAATATAAAATGTAATAAATAGTCCACATATCTTTACCAAGCTTTGTGTATCTGCTATCAGATGGGAGAGGGATTCATGGAACATAGCACAAGGAATGCTGCCTTTAAGTAGATAACTAGCTTTATATTCCGTCTGCATTATCCCGCTATTAATCAGCATTTCTCCTGTATTATATAATCTAAGAGGTCATTAGTGTGAGTAGTAAGTCAGCTTTCAAAGGTGTTTGATATAGCAAGCTACATTATGCCTCCTTTCATCCCCCTTTCCTTCCCCCTCTTCTCTTTTTTCTCCTTTTTTCCTCTTTTTTTTTTTTGCGGGTTGGCACTCCGCCTCCATTGTCTATTCCTATTGTAAATATTTTGTAAACACTTTTTTTGTCCGTTGTTACTTTCTTTGTGACACATCCTTTTTATAGACCTGTCAGTTCCAATGTTCTGATACTTATGGTGCTGTTGTTTACACTTATGCCTGGATGTTCCATCCTTGCTTTTCTTGTTTTTGTATTTTATGTATGGAAGTATCATCCAATAAATAAACTCTTGAAAAAAAAAAAAAAAAAAAAGTCTGTCTATCTATCTATCTATCTATCTATCGCCCTCATTCCGAGTTGTTCGCTCGCTAGCTGCTTTTAGCAGCATTGCACACGCTAGGCCGCCGCCCTCTGGGAGTGTATCTTAGCTTAGCAGAATAGCGAACGAAAGGTTAGCAGAATTGCTACTAAATATTTCTCAGCAGTTTCTGAGTAGCTCCAGACCTACTCCTAGATTGCGATCAGCTCAGTCCGTTTAGTTCCTGGTTTGACGTCACAAACACGCCCTGCGTTCGGCCAGCCACTCCCCCGTTTCGCCAGCCACTCCTGCGATTTTTAGCACACTCCCGGAAAACGCTCAGTTACCTCCCAGAAACGCCCCTTTCCTGTCAATCATTCTCCGATCAGCAGTGCGACTGAAAAGCGCCGCATGAACAACAGTTTTTAGTTAAATAACTAAGCGCATGCGCATTTAGCAACAAATCGCAGCATAGCGAAAATCGGCAACGAGCGAACAACTCGGAATGACCACCTATATACACAGTGGGAAGAATAGCGTATTTCACCAATTCATATGGGTATAATAAATAGTAAGTGTAATTGTAATGAAAATAAATAAATAAATGATAACACTCCTCATCAGATAAGTGAGTGGCAGCTGTAATCCAATTTCTCTTACGTCCTAGAGGATGCTGGGGACTCCGTAAGGACCATGGGGTATAGACAGGCTCCGCAGGAGACATGGGCACTATAAAGAACTTTAGAATGGGTGTGCACTGGCTCTTCCCTCTATGCCCCTCCTCCAGACCTCAGTTAGATCCTGTGCCCAGAGGAGACTGGGTGCATTACAGGGGAGCTCTCCTGAGTTTCTCTGAAAAAAGAATTTTGTTAGTTTTTTTATTTTCAGGGAGCACCGCTGGCAACAGGCTCCCTGCATCATGGGACTGAGGAGAGAGAAGCAGACCTACTTAAGTGATAGGCTCTGCTTCTTAGGCTACTGGACACTATTAGCTCCAGAGGGTCGGAACGCAGGTCTCACCCTAGCCGTTCGTCCCGGAGCCACGCTGCCGTCCTCCTCGTAGAGCCAGAATATAGAAGCCGGGTGAGTATTAGAAGAAAGAAGACTTCAAAGGCGGCAGAAGACTTCAGTTCTTCTCTGAGGTAACGCGCAGCGGTAACGCTGCACGCCATTGCTCCCACACACAACACACACTGCAGGCACGGATGGGTGCAGGGCGTGGGGGGGGGGGGGCACCCCGGGCAGCAATAATAAACCTCTAGGACTGGCTAATATATTATATAGGCTGCGGAGGCAGTAGATATACAATCCCCCGCCAGTGTTTGTAAATTTGAGCGGGACCGAAGCCCGCCGCTGAGGGGGCGGAGCTTGGTACCACAGCACTAACCAGCGGCATTTTCTCCACAGTACACTGCAGAGACGCTGGCTCCCCGGACTCTCCCCTACTGAACACAGTGACAGAGGGCAAATAGAGGGGGGGCACTTATAATTGGCGCAGTGAGTGTATATTGTCATATATATATATAAAAGCGCTGCTTATCTGGGAATTGTTTCCAGTGTCAGTTGGCGCTGGGTGTGTGCTGGCATACTCTCTCTGTCTCTCCAAAGGGCCTTATTGAGGAACTGTCTCCAGATAGAAATTTCCCTGAGTGTGTGTCGGTGTCGGTACGTGTGTGTCGGCATGTCTGAAGCGGAAGGCGCTTCTAGGGAGGAGGTGGATGATTGTGGTGTCTCCGTCGGCAACGCCGACACCTGACTGGTTGAATATGTGGAATGTTTTAAATGCAAATGTGGCTTTATTACATAAGAGGTTGGACAAAGCAGAGTCAAGAGATAAAGCAGGGAGTCAATCCATGGCTTTCACTATGTCACAGGGTCCTTCTGGGTCTCAGAAACGCCCACTGTCCCAAGTAGCAGACACTGTTACCGACACGGAGTCTGACTCCAGTGTCGACTACGATGATGCGAGGTTACACCCAAGGGTGGCCAAAAGTATTCATTATATGATTATTGCAATTAAAGATGTTTTGCATATCACAGATGACCCCTCTGTCCCTAACACGAGGGTACACATGTTTAAAGAAAAGAAACCTGAGGTAACTTTCCCCCCATCTCATGTGCTGAATGAGTTATTTGAAAAAGCTTGGGAGACTCCAGACAAGAAACTGCAGATTCCCAAGAGAATTCTTATGGCGTATCCTTTCCCGGCTAAGGACAGGGTACGGTGGGAATCCTCGCCCAGAGTAGACAAGGCGTTAAGCCGCTTGTCCAAAAAGGTGGCGCTGCCGTCTCCAGATACAGCAGCCCTCCGGGATCCTGCTGATCGGCCTTGCTCAGACCGGCAATAACGTCGGCTTGGGTTTGTAGCGCTGTAGCAGCTTGGACAGATACCTTGTCAGCTGACATTGATACCCTGGATAGGGATACCATTTTATTGACCTTGGGTCACATTAAAGACGCAGTCCTATATATGAGAGATGCTCAGAGAGACGTTGGCCTGCTGGGTTCGAGAGCCAACGCCATGGCGATTTCTGCCAGGCGAGCCCTGTGGACCCGCCAATGGACGGGTGATGCCGACTCAAAGAGGCATATGGAGGTTTTGCCTTACAAGGGTGAGGACTTATTTGGGGAAGGTCTCACGGACCTGGTTTCCACGGCTACTGCAGGTAAATCTACTTTTTTACCTTATGTTTCCTCACAGCAAAAGAAAACGCCACAATATCAGATGCAGTCCTTTCGGTCGCATAAGTCCAGAAGAGGTTGGGGGTCTTCCTTTCTCGCCAGAGGTAAAGGTAGAGGGAAAAAACTGCCGGCTACGACTAGTTCCCAGGAGCAGAAGTCCTCCCCGGCTTCTACTAAATCCACTGCATAACGCTGGGGCTCCACTGAGGGAGTCCGCCCCAGTGGGGGCATGTCTTCGACTCTTCAGCAACGTCTGGGTTCAATCAGAGGTGGATCCCTGGGCAATGAAAATTGTATCCCAGGGTTACAAGCTGGAATTAGAAGACGTGCCTCCTCGCCGGTTTTTCAAATCGGCCATACCAGCTTCTTCCCCAGAAAGGGAGGTAGTTTTAGCTGCAATTATAAAACTGTGTCATCAACAAGTGGTTGTCAAGGTTCCCCTACTTCAGCAGGGGAAGGGGTACTATTCAACCCTGTTTGTGATCCCGAAACCGGATGGCTCGGTCAGACCCATTCTGAATTTAAAATCCCTAAACCTGTACTTGAAAAGGTTCAAATTCAAGATGGAATCGCTCAGGGCGGTAATCGCCAGCCTGCAAGGGGGGGATTTTATGGTATCACTAGACATAAAGGATACATACCTTCATGTCCCCATTTATCCTCCTCATCAGGCGTACCTGAGATTCGCTGTAGAGGACTGTCATTACCAGTTTCAGACGTTGCCGTTTGGGCTTTCCACGGCCCCGAGGATTTTCACCAAGGTATGGCGGAAATGATGGTGCTCCTGCGCAAGCAGGGAGTCACAATTATCTCGTACTTGGACGATCTCCTGATAAAAGTGAGATCGAGAGAACAATTGCTGAAAAGCGTGTCGCTCTCCCTAAACATTCTGCAGCAACACGGCTGGATTCTCAATCTACCAAAGTCACAGATGGTTCCAACGACCCGGTTGACTTTCTTGGGCATGATTCTAGACACAGAACAAAAGAGGGTTTTTCTCCCGGTGGAAAAAGCCCAGGAACTCCAGAACTTGGTCAGGGACCTCCTGTTGAAACCGAAAAGTGTGTCGGTCCATCACTGCACGCGAGTTCCGGGGAAAATGGTGACGTCTTACGAGGCCATTCCCTTCGGCAGGTTCCATGCGAGGACTTTTCAGTGGGACCTTCTGGACAAGTGGTCCGGGTCCCATCTACACATTCATCAAAAGATCAGCCTGTCCCCCAGGGCCAGGGTGTCTCTCCTGTGGTGGCTGCAGAGTGCTCACCTTCTAGAGGGTCGCAGGTTCGGCATTCAGGACTGGGTTCTGGTGACCACGGACGCGAGCCTCCGAGGATGGGGAGCAGTCACACAAGGAAGAAACTTCCAGGGACTATGGTCAAGCCAGGAGGCTTGTCTACACATCAACGTACTGGAATTGAGGGCCATATACAACGGCCTGCGTCAGGCAGAGAATCTTCTTCGCGACCTACCGGTTCTGATTCAGTCAGACAACGTCACAGCCGTGGCTCATGTAAACCGCCAACGCGGAACAAGAAGCAGAGTGGCAATGGCGGAAAGCACCAGGATTCTTCGCTGGGTGGAAAATTATGTAAGCGCTTTGACAGCAGTCTTCATTCCGGGAGTGGACAACTGGGAAGCAGATTTCCTCAGCAGACACGATCTCCATCCAGGGGAGTGGGGACTTCATCAAGAAGTCTTTGCAGAGATAACAGGTCTGTGGGGGCTTCCGCAAATAGACATGATGGCGTCACGTCTCAACAAGAAGCTGCGGAGGTATTGTGCCAGGTCAAGGGACCCTCAGGCAGTAGCAGTGGACGCCCTGGTGACACCGTGGGTGTTTCAGTCGGTCTATGTGTTCCCTCCTCTTCCACTCATCTCAAAGATATTGAGAATCATAAGAAGAAAAAGAGTGCAGACAATACTCATTGTTCCAGATTGGCCTCGAAGGGCCTGGTATTCGGATCTTCAGGAAATGCTCACAGAAGATCCGTGGCCTCTTCCTCTCAGAGAGGACCTGTTGCAGCAGGGGCCCTGTCTGTTCCAAGACTTACCGCGGCTGCGTTTGACGGCATGGCGGTTGAACGCCGAATCCTAGCTGGGAAGGGCATTCCGGAAGAAGTCATCCCTACTCTGATAAGGGCTAGGAGGGAGGTAACGGCAAAGCATTATCACCGTATCTGGAGGAAGTACGTATCTTGGTGTGAAACCAAGAATGCTCCTGCGGAAGTTTTCCATCTGGGCCGTTTTCTCCACTTTCTGCAGACAGGAGTGGATATGGGCCTAAAATTAGGAGCCATTAAGGTACAGATTTGGGCCCTATCAATTTTCTTTCAGAAGGAATTGGCTTCTCTCCCAGAAGTCCAGATTTTTGTAAAGGGAGTGCTGCACATAAAGCCTCCTTTTGTGCCTCCAGTGGCACCATGGTCCCTTAACATGGTGTTACAGTTCCTGAAATCTCACTGGTTTGAACCTCTTCAAACGGTGGAATTAAAATTTCTCACTTGGAAGGTGGTCATGTTGTTGGCCTTGGCATCTGCAAGGCGGGTGTCTGAGTTGGTGGCTTTGTCTCACAAAAGCCCCTATCTGATTTTTCATGTGGCTAGAGCAGAATTGCGGACTCGTCCTCAATTTTTGCCTAGGGTGGTTTCATATGAACCAACCTATTGTGGTGCCTTTGGCTACGGGGGACTTGGAGGATTCCAAGTCCCTGGATGTAGTCAGGGCCTTGAAAATTTATGTAGCCAGGACGGCTCGGGTTATGAAAACAGAGGCTCTGTTTGTCCTGTATGCAGCCAACAAGGTTGGCGCTCCTGCTTCTAAGCAGACTATTGCTCGCTGGGTCTGTAACGCGATTCAGCAGGCTCATTCTACGGCTGGATTGCCGTTACCAAATTCAGTAAAGGCCCATTCCACTAGGAAGGTGGGCTCTTCTTGGGCAGCTGCCCGAGGCGTCTCGGCATTACAGCTTTGCCGATCGGCGACTTGGTCGGGTTCAAACACTTTTGCGAAATTCTACAAGTTTGATACCCTGGCTGATGAGGACCTACTGTTTGCTCAATCGGTGCTGCAGAGTTATCCGCACTCTCCCGCCCGGTCTGGAGCTTTGGTATAATCCCCATGGTCCTTACGGAGTCCCCAGCATCCTCTAGGACGTAAGAGAAAATAAGATTTTAAACCTACCGGTAAATCTTTTTCTCCTAGTCCGTAGAGGATGCTGGGCGCCCGTCCCAGTGCGGACTAAAATCTGCAAGACTTGTATATAGTTATTGCTTACATAAGGGTTATGTTACAGTTTTGATCAGTCTCTGACTGATGCTGTTTGTTTCATACTGTTGACTAGTTCGTATATTCCAGGTTATACGTTGTGGATGGTGTGGGCTGGTATGAATCTTGCCCTTGGAATAACAAAATCCTTTCCTCGTACTGTCCGTCTCCTCTGGGCACAGTTTCTCTAACTGAGGTCTGGAGGAGGGGCATAGAGGGAGGAGCCAGTGCACACCCATTCTAAAGTTCTTTATAGTGTCCATGTCTCCTGCGGAGCCCGTCTATACCCCATGGTCCTTACGGAGTCCCCAGCATCCTCTACGGACTAGGAGAAAAAGATTTACCGGTAGGTTTAAAGTCTTATTATCTTGTGAAGTACACAGTATCAAGGGGATCCCCTTGATGAAGTCCAATACAAAGTGTCACACTCCAGAATTTTAAAACTAGTTTCTTACCATTGCGATGTCTGTCCTGGCTGGCTCAGAGGTCCGTGTGCGCTGTTTCCACACAATGCTCCCGGCTCAAGCAGAGGTCCGCAATGATCCCACATAGGTTTCCAGCAGCTGCTGCTGTCTCTGTGCATAGCACTTCACAGTGCTGCTGTCCGCTGTTTCAGTATTGATTCTCTTCTTGGTGTTTGGGCCTTAGCAGAAGTTCCCTCAAAACCGGACCTGAGCGCTGCCATCTTGGTTTTTGTCAGCTGACCTTCCAGCAACCAATCCAGGAGCTGCCTATCGTCAGCTGATTGCAGCATCCAATCTGTCTAAACTCTGTGCTATAAAGGGTACTTCCTGTGAACAACAAGTCTCCAGTATAGTCTCTTCTAAGGAAGTAACAGCTCTGTGCTGAGCGCCTATACTCCAGTGACTTTATTCTGATCCAGTTCCAGTCTGGTGTATATTGCATACTGAGCATCACCTCTCAAAGACTCTCAGTGTCATCATTCTGGATCCAGCCCGGTGAGCACTCCAGTCTGTTCCGTTTCCATTCCGGTCTCTATTGCAATAATACGTCTCTTATTGCTGGGTGTAGTATGGTATGCCGGCGGTCGGGCTCCCGGCGACCAGCATACCGGCGCCGGGAACCCGACCGCCGGCATACGACAGTGTGGCGAGCGCAAATGAGCCCCTTGCGGGCTCGCTGCGCTCGCCACGCTGCAGCGCGCCACGCTATTTTATTCTCCCTCCAGGGGGGTCGTGGACCCCCATGAGGGAGAATAAGTGTCGGTATGCCGGCTGTCGGGATTCTGGCGCCGGTATACTGTGCGCCGGGATCCCGACAGCCGGCATACTGAAGACCACCCCTTATTGCTATAAGAACTATTGTTTCTCTCAAGGACTTCCAGTGTTATAATTCCAGATGCAGCCCTGTCAGCACTTCAGTCCATTCCGGTTTCAGTCTGGTCAGCATTCCGGTTCCATGCCGATTACTACTCCGGTTCCAGTCCGGCCAGCGTTCTGTTCCATTCCGGTCACCATTCCAGTTGTTAATCTGGTGTCCTCTCTTCTTCATACTAATCTGCAGCATACTTACCGACTTTTTGGCTGCTCTCTCCGGGAGAGAGCAGCCAGGTCGGTTCGGCAGGGGGCGGGCTGCAATGTGAGTGCAGAGGGGGGCGGACCGGAGGCGTGGCGTAGGCGGGCCGGGGGCGTGTCGGAGGCGGGTCAGGGGCGTGACTACGGGATTGTCCCATGTAAGCCCCGCCCCCCGCTGTGTAATGCCGCTATTACCGGCATTATACAGCAGGGGGCGTGGCTATGATGACGCGATTCAACAAGAATCGCGTCATCGCCTGCCCGGACCGCCCACTTTACTCGCTAAGTGGGCGGCCGGGCAGGGGGGGGGACCCCTGTAATCGGGAGACTTGCCTGCTCTTCCGGGGGGCCGGGAGGGTCACCCGATTTTCGGGAGCCTCCCGGCCATTCCGGGAGAGTAGGCAAGTCTGATCTGCAGTGATCCACAGACTTTATTAATTTAATAAAGTATCCTGTACATAAGTGAGATGTACTACCCTTCGGTTCACCAGATGATGTGAAACTACTGGTCTCAACTTCCCCTGTACTAAGCCAGGGGTCAGCGACCTGTGTCTCCCCAACTGACGTGGAACTACCAGTCCCAGCATCCTCTGTACTAAGCCAGGTGTAAGCAACCTGTGTCTCTCCAACTGATGTGGAACTACCAGTCACAGCATAACCTGTACTATTCCAGGGGTCAGCGATCTGTCGCTCCGCAGCTGACATGGAACTACCAGCATCCCCTGTACTAAGCCTGGGGTAAGTGACCTGTGGCTCCCCAACTGACGTGGAACTACCAGTCCCAGCATCCCCTGTACTAAGCCGGAGGTAAGCAACCTGTTGCTCCCCAGCTGATGTGGAACTACCAGTCCCAGCATTCCCTGTAGTAAGCCAGAGGTAAGCAACCTGTGGCTCCCCAACTGACGTGGAACTACCAGTCCCAGCATCCCCTGTAGTAAGCCAGAGGTAAGCAACCTGTTGCTCCCCAGCTGATGTGGAACTACCAGTCCCAGCATTCCCTGTAGTAAGCCAGAGGTAAGCAACCTGTGGCTCCCCAACTGACGTGGAACTACCAGTCCCAGCATTCCCTGTAGTAAGCCAGAGGTAAGCAACCTGTGGCTCCCCAACTGACGTGGAACTACCAGTCCCAGCATCCCCTGTAGTAAGCCAGAGGTAAGCAACCTGTTGCTCCCCAGCTGATGTGGAACTACCAGTCCCAGCATTCCCTGTAGTAAGCCAGAGGTAAGCAACCTGTGGCTCCCCAACTGACATGGAACTACCGGTCCCAGCAACCCCTGTACTAAGCCAGGGTTAAGCGACCTGTTGCTCCCCAGCTGATGTGGAACTATCAGTCCCAGCATCACCTGTAATAAGCCAGAGGTAAGCCTGTTGCTCCCCAGCTGACGTGGAACTACCAGTCCCAGCAACCCCTGTACTAAGCCAGAGGTAAGCAACCTGTGGTTTTTCAGCTGTTGCAGAACATTAGCTGGTTGGGGATGCTGGGTATTGTAGTTCCACACCTGCTTGAGTGTGACAGGCTGCTATGGCCTGTCTTAAGCAATGCGACCACCAAACCCTGTATCAGGGTACATACAGAGAGCTGGTATGTACTATTTAGAACATTCAAATATATATAATAATTCAGCCTCATCATCATGGAGTCTCCCCTGAGCTGACCCCGCTTATTCCTGCTGGGAGAAAGGCCTGAAATAATTACAAAGCTGCTGGTTTGTGTTATTGACAGATTTAGCCGAGCAATACCAACTGTGGTCGGTAACCCGTTAAGAGCATCAGTGTATGTATATGCATGTATATATCCTCCTACCTACAAGTGCGTTAAAGGTAATATAAGTGCAGGGTATGGGTTACCATCATATACCAAACCGCTTTTCCCAGATAATGCTGGCACCCTATACTCACACTAGGTGTGAAGGAAAGATGGAGTTCTATGCCAGATAAGGAAAGGCCTCACTCACGCCAAATCGCCACTGACCGGGAGTCGCCTCACCTGCCTCTAGGTCACGTCTGCCAGGGACTCTTTCATTCCAGTTATAAAAGAGTTAAAGCTCTATTGGAAAAGTCTATTGTTATATATAATTAGAGTTGATTTTCACTTTATTCTTCTATAAATGTTCACTAAAATTATAGGCATTAGTCGCCAAGCACAAAAATAGATCTTAAAGGTTTTTGTTTTTTAAACATATATATTAAAATATACCCGGTCCCCACACCCAGCGCAGAGAGATTTTTTGTGTTGAGACAACATTACCAGTAATATCCCCAGTCATCTGACTGGTTCCCTGTAAATTCCCTGCATTCTCAGTGTTTCATCCTCCTAAAGGTAATCCACTGGCTTCCTCCACCGTGTACATAACAAGGAACCTGTCCGAGCCATTTCCGTATTCCGGGAGTCAATTCCGTATTCCGGGAGTCACTTCCATATTCCGGGAGCCACTTCCATATTCTGGGAGCCACTTCCATAATCCACGTTATGGAACGGCTCGTGTAAAAGTGCCCTATGAGAACGTTTTGCAGGCTTGTGGGTTGATGGAAACATGCATGCAGGAAAACATTTCCAACCTATTGCAGGAAAACATTTCTAACCTATTGCGCTCCCATTTTGCCAGACCCTTCATTCACCTAAACTTTTTTTGTTTTTCTACTAAAATTCTGCTGAGCATTCATACCTCCCAACTGTCCTGGATCCAGTGGGCCTATGGTTTGGATGAGAGGAATAGGTGCGGTTTGTGTGAACTGGGTCTGAAGCCAGGAATAATTTTTCCAGGGGTTTCCCAGGGCAGAAGCTGCAAGGTGGGGTTTGCCGTCATTTATGACTAAATACCAATGCCCTTATTTATCAATGAGTGATAGATTTTACTGTGAGTGATAAATTGCACCAGCCAATCAGCTCCTAACTTCCGTGTCACGGGCTGTGTTTGAAAAAATGACAGGAGCGAATTGGCTGGTGAAATTTTTCACTCACAGTGAAATGTATCACTCATTGATAAATAAGGGCACAAGTCTGCTGATCTTGGCTGGACAGCCCTACATGGGGGATACAGTAATTCAGATCTGATCGCTGCAGTACATTTTCGCACAGTGTGCGATCAGATCTGAACTGCGCATGCGTGTGAGCCGCATTGCGCCGGCGCATCAGACAACAGCGTCAGGCTTCGGCGCCTAGCAACGGGATGGGGTGAAAAATCCGAACGCACGGGCGTTCGCAAGGATATTGACAGGAAGAGGCCGTTTGTGGGTGGCAACTGACCGTTTTACAGGAGTGTCTGGAAAAACGCAGACAGGATCAGGCGTTTTCAGGGAGGGCGTCTGACGTCAGCACCGGCCCCGATCAGCAGGAAACAATCGCGGCGGCTGAGTAAGTCCTGGGCTGCGCAGAGACAGCTCTGCCACAAAAGCGAACGAACACCTGCACAGACCTTATAACCTCCCCCTGTAGGCGGCGACTATTTGATCACAGGGCTGCAAAAATCGCAGCCCAGTGATCAAATCTAAATTACCCCCATGATGCCTTTGTCCCGCCTTCATGATCAAGGCTGCATTGTCAGGTGGGGTGGAAGTGTGTGGTAAGTCCCAATAACCACTGCTTTGCATGGGTGGATAGAGAGAACTCAGAGCAGAGGGGAATAAGGGGCAGCCTAGCACTATTCACCTCCACTGTGATGCCCACATGCCCCCCCATCATGGTGGTGCCACCTCCCCGTCCTGATTGGCTGAGCTGACATGATAGGTGGCACAGCTGCATGCCACATAGATGGGATCTTGAGATAAATGAGGGTCAGCATAGCACTATGTATGCCCCCAGGAGCGTGGCCATGCAACCCTCCTTGGCGTGGACAAGCTCTCCCCCCAGTGATGTGGCTTGACTCTAATGGTTCCAGTGGCTCAGCTGGGATGTTTGGTGATATGATGCCCCTTAAACAGTACAGGTCAGGGCCTGGTGTGCAGGGGCGTATCTACCCATTGACCAGGATGGCCCTCGCCAGGGGCGCCGCCCGACGTTGCCACCCTCGGCCAATGGGTGGAATCCCTTAAGCCGTAGTGTCTGGCAATACCTACTGCGCCGAGCTGCCTGTGCATTGCCTGGGATGGAGGGCGGAGGATCGCTCAGCAGGCAGGAGCTGGCGCCGGTGTCCAGCACCGCAGTGCACTACAGGGAAGACACTGAAAATAAACAACTCCCAGCAACCCTTGCTGTTGGCGGCAAGGGCTGCTGGGAGCTGTAGTTTTGTTTGTTTTTTCAGTTTCTTTACGTAGTTTGGTGCGGTGCCGGACACCGGCGCCAGCTCCTGCCTGCTGAGCGATCCTCCATCCCAGGCAGCGCAGCACAGCAGGTATTGCCAGACACTACGGCTATCTGCTGGGATGTTGTGGGGTGGGGACTAGGGCTATGTGCTGTGTGGGGAGGCGATGTATGTGCTGGGAGTGGGAGAGACTACAGCTATGTGCTGAGGGCAGACTACAGCTATGTGCTGGGAGGGGGATGGGGACTACAGCTATGTGCTGGGAGGGGGATGGGGACTACAGCTATGTGCTGGGAGGGGGGGGGGACTACAGCTATGTGCTGGGAGGGGGGGGGGACTACAGCTATGTGCTGGGAGGGGGATGGGGACTACAGCTATGTGCTGGGAGGGGGATGGGGACTACAGCTATGTGCTGGGAGAGGGATGGGGACTACAGCTATGTGCTGGGAGGGGGATGGGGACTACAGCTATGTGCAGGGAGGGGGATGGGGACTACAGCTATGTGCTGGGAGGGGGATGGGGACTACAGCTATGTGCTGGGAGGGGGATGGGGACTACAGCTATGTGCTGGGAGGGGGATGGGGACTATGGCTATGTGCTGGGAAGTGCTGGGAGGGGGATGGGGACTACAGCTATGTGCAGGGAGGGGGATGGGGACTACAGCTATGTGCTGGGAGGGGGAGGGGGACTACAGCTATGTGCTGGGAGGGGGATGGGGACTACAGCTATGTGCTGGGAGGGGGATGGGGACTACAGCTATGTGCTGGGAGGGGGATGGGGACTACAGCTATGTGCTGGGAGAGGGAGGGGGACTACAGCTATGTGCTGGGAGGGGGGACTACAGCTATGTGTTGGGAGGGGGATGGGGACTACAGCTATGTGCAGGGAGGGGGATGGGGACTACAACTATGTGCTGGGAGGGGGATGGGGACTACAGCTATGTGCTGGGAGGGGAATGGGGACTACAGCTATGTGCTGGGAGGGGGACTACAGCTATGTGCTGGGAGGGGGATGGGGACTATGGCTATGTGCTGGGAAGTGCTGGGAGGGGGAGGGGGACTACAGCTATGTGCAGGGAGGGGGGTGGGGACTACAGCTATGTGCTGGGAGGGGGAGGGGGACTACAGCTATGTGCTGGGAGGGGGATGGGGACTACAGCTATGTGCTGGGAGGGGGATGGGGACTATGGCTATGTGCTTGGGGAGATGAGGGGCTATGTGCAGGGAGGGGGGAACTATTGTTATGTGAGGGGGTGGGGACTACTGTATGACTGTGTTGAGAGAGGTGGAGACTACAGCTATGTGCTGGGGGGACTAGGGGCTAATGCTTGGGGAGGTGGGAGCTATAGCTATTTACTGGGAGGGGACTATGGCTATGTGCTGGGAGGGGGATGGGGACTATGACTATATGACTGTGGGGGCTTATCTGGCACTCTGGGGGCTTATCTGGCACTGTGGGGGCATATGTGTATCTGGCACCGTGGGGGCACATCTGGCACTGTGGGGGGCATATCTAGCACCGTGGGGGCATGTGTATCAGGCAACGTGGGGGCATATCTGGCAACGTGGGGGAATATGGGTATCTGGCACTGTGGGGGCATATCTAGCACTGTGGGGGCATATGTGTATCTGGCACTATTGGGGCATATGTGTATCTGGCACTGCAGTATTGGGGTCATATGTGTATCATGCCCCCGTTTTAATTGACCATGCGCCATGTGGCTATACCCATTTTTTGGGCGTGCGCGTGCCTTCCTCGTGCGCACAAAGTACCTCTAACATTTTTTTTCTACTTGGCATTGCGTCCTCAGCCAGGCCAGACACTGCTGATGTCTCCTTATAGTTATAAGAATTACTGTGTGGGCATAATGTGTAAAGGGAACTGCTACTGTGTGGGCATGATGTGTATAAGGGTTACTACTGTGTAGCGTAAATTGAATTGGGGGAACTATTGTATAGTCATGCCCCTTTCTGACAAGATTATTTCCCTTTTTTGCACATGCACCTTCCCTATTTCAAATATGGGGGGCTCCAGTCCCTTACTTTGCCAGGGGCGCTCGGACATTGCTTTCTGTAGTGCCAGCATATTCTATTGTGCTTTATATATCAAAATAATATCCAGGGAGACATTGCTGGTGGGAAAGAGGACGTGAGAAGACTGTGCAGACCATGCTGCACTACAGGTCCCATCATGACTTCACTCAACATAGTTATAATCTCATTCTTTTTGCTTTGTACAAATATGTTAAAGACCAGATAATAATAACAACAGATAGATCTGTGATCTGTGTAGGGGCGAGATCTGTGATCTATATAGGGACGAGATCTGAGATCTGTATAGGGACGAGATCTGAGATCTGTATAGGGGCGAGATCTGAGATCTGTATAGGGGCGAGATCTGTGATCTGTATAAGGGATAGATCTGTGATCTGTATAGGGGATAGATCTGTGATATGCATAGGGGATAGATCTGTGAGCTGCATGGGGTGAAATGTGTGATCTGTATAGGGGTAAGATGTTAGATCTGTATAGGGGATAGATCTGTGATCTGTATAGTGGTGAGATCTGTGATCTGTATATGGGCAAGATCTGTGATCTGCATAGGGGATAGATCTGTGAGCTGTATATGGGCAAGATCTGTGATATGCATAGGGGATAGATCTGTGAGCTGCATGGGGTGAAATGTGTGATCTGTATAGGGGTAAGATGTTAGATCTGTATAGGGGATAGATCTGTGATCTGTATAGGTGATAGATCTGTGAGCTGTATAGGGGCGAGATCTGTGATCTGCATAGGGGATAGATCTGTGAGCTGTATAGGGGCGAGATCTGTGATTTGTATAGGGGATAGATCTGTGAGCTGTATAGGGGCGAGATCTGTGATCTGCATAGGGGATAGATCTGTGAGCTGTATAGGGGTGAGATCTGTGATCTGTATAGGGGTAAGATCTGTGATCTGCATAGGGGTAAGATCTGTGATCTGCATAGGGGATAGATCTGTGAGCTGTATAGGGGCGAGATCTGAGATCTGTATAGGGGATAGATCTGTGAGCTGTATAGGGGTGAAATGTGGGATCTGTATAGGGGCGAGATCTGTGATTTTTATAGGGGTAAGATCTGTAATCTGTATAGGGGTGAGATCTGTGATCTGTATAGGGTTGAGATCTGTGATCTGAATAGGGGTGAAATGTGTGATCTGTTCAGGGGCGAGATCTGTGATTTGTATAGGGGTGAAATGTGTGATCTGTTCAGGGGCGAGATCTGTGATTTGTATAGGGGTGAAATGTGTGATCTGTTCAGGGGCGAGATCTGTGATTTGTATAGGGGTGAAATGTGTGATCTGTTCAGGGGCGAGATCTGTGATTTGTATAGGGGATAGATTTGTGATCTGTATAGGGGTGAGACTGTGATCTGTATAGGGGCAAGATCTGTGATCTGTATAGGGGCGAGATCTGTGATCTGTATGGGGGGATAGATCTGTGAGCTGTATAGGGGCAAAATGTGTGATCTGTTTAGGTCCATTCCATGAAAACGAGTGAAAATGTCCCATAAGTGACAAAATATCTGTATCTGTGCATCTTTTGAGTTTTCAGCACAAGTTAAGGTTTTCATAAAAAATAACAGGCTCCTAATACAAAGAGTTGAGCTGAATTATCAATTAGAAGTTTCCTTTACAAAGGGTGGTGGACTGGCCATGTCGAGTCTTACCTGGCAATTACATTTTGTCTTATTGTGTTGGGTATAATGGAGAAAGAAGAAAAAATCTACCTAAAAAAATAAGCCTAGTTAGGCCGTGTGATATTACATCCATCTTTGTAACTTTCCTGTGTTAAGTTTTAACAAAAATTGATACGGCAAAACCAGTACAAATGTCCCATACGTGATAGCGGAATGTCCCTATACAGATTACTGCTGTATACATATGTATCCAATCGTCAGCCAGTGATCGTGTAGGTGGGGATGCAGGAGCGTCACTTGATAAATGACTTAAAGCGCTTCTGTAATGTTTCTACAGCAGCCGGATCAGGAGACTTTGGATGCTAACCTCCTGATCCCCATATAACGTACATACTGTGATATTTCTCGCTCAGTGTGAATGAGTTCACCGGGGGTCAAGCTGGGCACAGGTCAGCTACTCGGCTGATCGCGAGCGTTTAGGTGTGTACCCAAGACTTTCAATTTTGAAAAGCAGCGACAAATTAGGGAACAAACACCACCCTCCCCAATCCAGTCTACCCTATATCTCATTTACATTCTGCCACATTAGATCTTGATTTTTGCATGTGGGAGCATTATAAGGTCCATTCATTGCCATTCAAAATGTGGCGCTCCGATGCCATCATCTCTTACTTTTAAAGATTACACTCCATGATTTACAGGGGGAAATCCAGGGGATTATGGTGATGCCCTCCCCCCTGACTGAAGACTACTGCAATTCATAAAACCCACAGTGAGGGCGGCGCTGTGATGACATGGGGGGTCATTCCGAGTTGTTAGCTCGTTATTTTTTTCTCGCATCGGAGCGATTAGTCGCTAATGCGCATGCGCAATGTCCACAGTGCGACTGCGCCAAGTAAATTTGCTATGCAGTTAGGTATTTTACTCACGGCATTACGAGGTTTTTTCTTCGTTCTGGTGATCGTGATGTGATTGACAGGAAGTGGGTGTTTCTGGGCGGAAACTGGCCGTTTTATGGGTGTGTGCGAAAAAACGCTACCGTTTCTGGGAAAAACGCGGGAGTGGCTGGAGAAACGGAGGAGTGTCTGGGTGAACGCTGGGAGTGTTTGTGACGTCAAACCAGGAAAGACAAGCACTGAACTGATCGCAGATGCCGAGTAAGTGTGGAGCTACTCAGAAACTGCTAAGAAGTGTCTATTCGCAATTCTGCTAATCTTTTGTTCGCAATTTTGATAAGCTAAAATTCACTCCCAGTAGGCGGCGGCTTAGCGTGTGCAAAGCTGCTAAAAGCAGCTTGCGAGCGAACAACTCGGAATGACCCCCATGGTTCATTATGAATCACTTCCTCGTGCTAACCACCCCGCCTACCTCATTGGGAAAGTGCATGAGAGGCTGGTCTACTTTCACAGGAGTCCGGGAGAACTCACATAAATTCAGGAGTCTCCCACACAACAGAGAGAGTAGGCTAGTGTGAGCCATTTTGCCCCGAGAAACCATGAACTTCCAAAAACATTTGTGTTAGTGCAAAAAAACCCCAGATGTGCCGCGCCACAACCCGTCTGTCGGCTGCGAGCAGCGCACCATTGTGCTATTACAAATAACCTTTCCTGTATTAGGTAACAGCTTCACGTTGATGTGTGAGGGAGATGCGATGCTTTCGTTGTGCAATTGTTGTGTGTGTTCTCTGTGCTGTTGTCTCCGCCGTCTACAATCTCTCCTCACACAGTCGTGTTCCATTCAGCAAAACATGCGTTATATTTAGAGATGTTATTGTTTAGCGTAATATCCCATTAGCGATGTCGTGTCAGGATTCTCTCTTCTTCACCTGCGCTCACCAATGTCCCTGCTTACAGTATATCACTTGTGACGCACAAAACGCCGAGCTTTGCCGAACGGAGCGATCATCCGGTAACATCTGTGGATTCACCAACATTGGTTACCGATACAATCTCCGCCGTCTTGTGCAAATCGGAAACTTTTTGCAATCGCCCTGTGTCATACTTCTTTTCCTTTTTTTTTTTTAATTCCGTTTGCTGTTTCCTTTAGATTGTAAGCTCTTACTGAATTTCCCTATCTTGCACCCAAGTCCTTTTGAATACAGGAACTAGACAATCGCATTGTTTTGCTCATCAGAAGAGAGAGGCCGGACACTGTCTGCCTGACATTAATAATGCACAGTGGCATTGTCATTCTATGGGTTCAAAGATTTCAAATGCAATTGCTCAGTGAATGCAACTAGGATCTGACTTAACTCCCCCGATGCCGGGGCCGCTGTGCTGACTGTTGCAGCGTGTTAACGGTTATTTGGTGACATGTGCTGAGATTATCCCCTTCTCAAGCCGGGTTCCCTCTGCTGTTTCCCTGCCTGTTCAGATGAATGGGGACAGATTGTATGGACGGAGAACAAGATGCTCAACAACCTGGTGCATACTGTACTGTGTAGCTATGGGCAGGTTTGCTCTAGATGAAGTATTTCTCTGTGTTTAGGCTGACAGACGAGGAACCGTGCACCTAAACCTTGAAAAAAAAAAGTGCCATGTCAACATTAGCAGCTATTCAAATATTGGGGGTGCACAGGGCTGGGACTTATCTGCCCCCCTCTATACCAGATCTCCTGCAGGATAGGAGCCAAAGCCTGGTCACCATGCACCAGCCCCCGCACCGCGGCCTCGTGTTGCCCATGTAATGAGATTTGAACGTCCCCGTAAGGTAACTAATGGAGCTTGGACATTCAAATCTCATTATGCCGATGAAATGTGGAGGCCTGATTTCTTCAGGAGTCTCCCCGGTGTGGGGGAATGGAGTTCCGCGAGCGTCCCCCGCCACTCTTCCTTTTTCATTAGTGTCACTTGTAACTTGTGTGCGTGAGTGTGCCATCAGAGGAGCAGCTAACAACGTGGTGACATTGTAGCCCGGGGTCTCCTGAAAACCTAGCAACAGTCCTGCAAAAAGCCATCCTTGTTTTCTTGGGCAAAGTAGCTGTAGGAACCTGTGAGTGATTAAAGGTGAATGACATTACTGGGGCCTGACAACTAAGGGGAGACAAAATGGGCCGCTCGGTAATTGTTACAAAATGGCCCACTCAGTAATTGGTACAAAATGGGCCACTCAGTAATTGGTGCTGCAATTGTAGTCATGTTTGGGTGGTGGGTGCTACACCGTGTTACCTACAGACGTGGTCACGTGACACTGTCCTGTATACATGTGTGATACCATAGCTGCTTATCTGTATTCCTGTAACTTTATCGCATCCTCATTTCATCCTGGGCCATCTACGTAATGGGCGGTGTGTTAAAGTGCGCCCATCCCCTCACCCTGGGTTCTCATATACTGTACATTCTGTGGGTTCTTCATCCTGTTAAATATAACTCAATAGAAAAATGACATTTTATTCGCCAAAAAATAACACGCGTGCAAAACTAAGGGTTCGTTTGAAAACCACCAAAATGCATGAGGATAGCTGCAGTGTCGTAGGTGCATATTTGGGGGTGGTGGGAATAAATGTGCACACATTAGGGGGTACTCGGTATAAATAAGCACATTATCCATCTCCTATTTCCTCCCTCTACCAACTTCCCTTTCTCTCTCCCACCATACTGTGGTACCCACTCCTCCACATTCTGTATTCTCTGCTTCCTCCTCCATATAATACCCCTGTGTGCCCCCCCCCATGCTATGCCTGTGCCCCTGTACGCAACCCCCCCCGGTCTCCCTGTGCCACGCAGTGTCCTCCCACCTCAGGAGCACTGCATACTGTGGCAGCATCTGTGTGTGGAAGGGGTTAAGAGGACTCCCTGCGATAGGACAGGGTACGCGCACAGTTGCTTAGTAACAGGGAGGTTGCTCGCACAGCTCAACTCTCTTCTCTCCAAATCTCTCATTTCTGCTTATTTCTCTCCCTCTTTTCCTCTCTACCTGTCCATCTCTCCAGCCCGTTCTCCTTCCCACATCTCTCCATCACCCCCCCAGCCTGCATTTTCCTCCCAGCTTTCTCATTCTCCCCATCCCATCTCCCCTCAGTACATCTCTGCTGCTGGTCTTCCCTCCTCGTCATCTCTCACATGCATCTCTTTTCCTCTCCTCCTGGGCCCATTCATTTTTCTCTCTTCCTCCTTCTCCATCTCTCCCTGTCTGTGAAGTAGTTAAGCGGTCCCCCCGTGCGTGTCCCTGTGATAGGAGGGGGCGTGCACACAGTTGCCTGGTTACCACGCTCACAGTGACATCCCTGTGAATACGGAAGGATGCAGCGCGCGCTGGTCCTGGGAGCTGGGTAACGTGGAGGCCTCTTATCCTGCACATACCGCTCTGCACTGCACCCCCTCTTTTGCACTGCACATGCGGCTTATACTGCACTGCACGACCTGTGCTGGGTTCCCTGCACTGCACACGCGGCACTGCATGTCTGTTCCGTTCTGCATTGCATGCCCTGCAGTGCATACCTTTGCACTGCACACCTCAGATCAACCACATCCTGCTCATGTTGGACTTCCCATCCTGTGGTGGACTCTCAGCACTGCAAATCCTGCACGCTACACTGCACGGACTGCATGCCCGGCACTGCACCCACATCCCCTCTCCTGTCACCCCGTCTCCCTGCACCCTCCTCACTTTGCGTTTGGGGTTCGCCATTCACAGCTTGTGCCCACTCAAGGTCTTGAACATGAAATTTAAAGGAAACTGAAAGATTCACTGAGTCTTGAGGTGAGAGAGAAGCCGCTGTGTACGTGTGTGTGTGTGTGTGTGTGTGTGTGTGTGTGTGTGTGTGTGTGTGCATGTGTGTGTTCCTGCACATATGCGTGCGAGTCTGTACGTCAACTGGTGTGGTCATACCACTGTGGCATGTGTATGGTGAGCAGGCAGGTATAGGCGTATTGCATGTGTATGTCAGGCCGCTGGCCTCCTGCAGGTGAGATCCAATGTTCTGGAATGATGGGGAACTTTCTATACAAGTTGCTCTCTGTGGCGGTAGTTGTGTGCGATTGTCTCCTTGTGTACCTGACCGGGAGTTTGCCGGGAAGGTTTTGGAGGGTGGCACTTATGGAAGGATCTTGCTGTGCTGCAATCTTGGAGAAATTAACATTTATCCTCTGGCATATGGTAATGAACAGATTGATACATAAATTAATGAGGGCCCTGCTTGCTGGAGTATAATAAGTGTGCAGTATACTAAGTCATTGTAGTGTATATCAGTGTCTGCACATTCCCTGTGTGCACGGGTTCCACATTATCTGGGTGCGTGTGTGTGTGTGTGTGTGTGTGTATATATATATATATACACAGCTGAGACTTCACAGGTGTATACAGTATGTATATATAGATATAATATCAATCTATCTTTATATATATATATATATATATATATATATATATATACATACGTATAGCTTAAATGTGTAGTGTACCTTTGCATGTGCTGTGTACATGTATGAGCTGTGCCTGTGTGTATATATATATATATATATATATATATATATATATATATATATATACACAGTACAGTACCTGTATGTTCTGCAGGCAGCACGGCTGTGTGTGGGTGGATTATATACTTGTATAGAATGATTTCACTGCTGTGAGCCGGCGCATTTCAATGTGTCTGTGTGGGCGTCTGCACAGAGCTCTCTGTGTTTTATATACAGATTTGTGTGTTCTTGTGTCACTGTGTGTGTGTGTGTGTGTTCTGCTGTGAGTGTGTGGCATATTCTGCTGATGTAATTTCGCACCCTTGTGTTCCTTCGTGTTGGGGCGCATGTGTAGACGTTCTACATGGGCAAAAGTATGTGGACATCGGGACATCACGCCTACTGTATAAATGCTTGTTGAATATTTCATCCCGAAATCATGGGTTTTAGTATCAAGCCCCCCGCCCCCCGCCCTTTGCTGCTATAACAGCCTTCACTGTTCTGGGAAGGTTTCCACTAAATTTTGGAACACGGTTGCAGGAATCGCATCCGTTCAGCTTTAGAGCATTGGTGATGTTGGGCACTGATGTTGAATGATAAGGCCAGGCTTACAGCACAGTCCAGGTTCCATTTAATTCCAAAGGTGTTCCATTGGGTTGAAGGACCCTGAGCAGGCCAGTCACCGCATTGGATAAACCATTTTTTGGTGGACCTTGCCTGTGCACAGGTGATATATTCTGAAACAGGAACGCTCTTTTCCCAAACTGTTGGCATAAAGTTGGAAGCACGGAGATTTTCCCTCCCAGGAACTAAAAGGCCCAGGGCAAACCATGGGATGCAACCCCAAACCAACGTTAGAGTTGGCGGTACTCATTCAGGCAGAGGGCTTTCTCATGGCATAGCCAAACCCAGATTCATCCGTCAGAATGCCAGATGTCGGATCGTTGATTCCACTGGTCCGCAGTCCTATGGACGTTCGCTTTACACCACTCCGTCCGACGCTTGGAATGATGTATGGTGATCTGAGGCTTGCGTCTGGCTGCTCGGTTATTGAAACCCAATCTGTGAAGCTCCTGATTTAGGCTTCTTGTCGCTTCAGGAAGAACTTTAGGAGTTTGATACTTGGTTATGAGTTTTGCAACCCTGGACAGACAGTTTTAATGCACAACGCTCTGCCACATTCGGCGTCCCCCTTCTTGAGACCCTTGTGCTGCCTACGACTGAGCTATTTGTTGCTCCTATACATCTTCTCAAAGTATCTTTGACTGCATGCGGCTCTAGCAGGGCAGAAATTTGTCGGACTGGCTTGTTGGAAAGGTGGCATCTAATGGCCGTGACACATTGGAAGTCACTTGGCTCCTCAGTATGGCCCATCAGGCTGCTACGTTGCGACTATGGAGATTGCGTGACCAAGCGCCTTATTTTTTACACCTGCTAGAGATGGCTGTTGCTAAATTGGGCAACACACACAAACTACAAGCTGTCCACGTACTTACGACCACGTTGTGTTCTTCTGATGTGCGTGTGTCAATGCGGACTTGTTTGTGACATGTGTCTGTATGCACAGGGAAAGGTATATCTTTTATTTATATTTTTTGCAAGGCACCTTTATTCCTGTGCATCGTGGCTCTGGATGCGTTGATAAAGAGTGATTGTCGGTATGCAGTCTACTATAACAAGGAAGCTCAGCTTGGCAATTTAGTTTGAGCAAGGCATATGTTCAGCTTCAGCAGTCTCTGACCTTCATTACAATGTAATGGTTCCGTATGCATAAACACTGCACATTTCCTACAGTTTGCATTTCTGTAATGCCATCTACCTCGCGGCACCATGTATAGAGCTGGAGACTAGAAGTTATACGGGATCCGGTCTGAAGATCGACAGTGTCTAGGTCGACAATGTTTATGTCGACCACTATAGGTCGACAGTCACTAGGTCGACATGGATGGAAGGTCGACAGGGTTTCTAGGTCGACATGTGCTAGGTCGACAGGTCTAAAGGTCGACATGAGTTTTTCACATTTTTTTCTTTTTTTGAATTTTTTCATACTTAACTATCCACGTGGACTACGATTGGAACGGTAAAGTGTGCCGAGCGAAGCGGTAGCGGAGCGAAGGCACCATGCCCGAAGCATGGCGAGCGAACGCGGTGCTCTAATTTGGGATCCTGGTCACTCTACGAAGAAAACGACACAAAAAAAAAAAAAAAATCCTCATGTCGACCTTTAGACCTGTCGACCTAGCACATGTCGACCTAGAAACCCTGTCGACCTTCCATCCATGTCGACCTAGTGACTGTCGACCTATAGTGGTCGACCTAAACATTGTCGACCTAGACACTGTCGATTTGATGAACCACACCCAAGTTATACAGCCCCAGCGTGACACCTGCAGTCCGCCCTTCCCACTGGAACAGGTGACTTCAGAGATCAGCATATGGCGTCACAGTGCAGTATATATAGGCTCATTTATCAATGACTGATAAATGTCACTGTGAGTGATAAATTGCACCAGCCAGTCACCCCCTAACTGTAATTTTTCAAACTAATGGGTCTATTCATGAAGCAGTGAAAAGTGTGGAGAAGTGAGCCAGTGGAGAAGTTGCCTGTGGCAACCAATCAGCTGCTCCGTACAATGGTATAGTATGCAAATTATAAATGTTACTTCAATGCTGATTGGTTGCCATGGACAACTTCTCCACTGGCTCACTTCTCCACACTTTCCACTGCTTCGTGAATAGACCCCACAGTCTGTAACATGCCAGGAGCTGATTGGCTGGCACAATTTATCACTCACAGTGAAATTTATCACTCATTGATAAATGAGCCTATAAGTATCACAAAATATGAGCCACACCGCGTGTTTCGCTTGTAGTGAACCATATACGACCCCTGAACCGTTAAAGCCTATTTAAGCCAATGAAATCCAGTTTGAGTGCATGGTTGGGGGAGGGGGGATGTTGTGCTCTTAATGCTCAGTTATACAACCCTATTAATTGAGATCTCATATTATCATTCCGCCATACTGACCCATTAGTTATCACTGTAGGATAGAGGAATAGCACATGTGGCTCACCAGACACCATGGAACTACAAGGTAATTCCAGCTGGGACTTGTAGTCCCACAGCAGCTGAGAAGTCGTGCCTGTCTAAGTCTACTCTACAGAGAAAGCGAGTGACTTTACTGGTTGGTACGTTATTGACCCTCGCGGTTCAGTATACGACATGCGCTGTACAGATTGTACTCTGGAACCTGCGAGTCTATGGATATTGATAGAATATCAGTCGCTGTAGTTACCAATGAGTGAGCCATAAAATACGTATCCTATATAATAAAAGACTAACGCAGCTCCTCACCTCTATGGGGGGAATTCAAGTGTTTTGCGCGCCGCGGCCACTAGATGGCGCCCCCGTCGGAGCAATTCAAGTGTTGCTCCGTTCGGGCACATACAGCGCTGACGCTGATATTACGTTGTTCAGTCATTTTGACGGTCTGGTAACTAGTGATTTTATAAAGATTGTGCGACCATATTCCCTTACTCACAAAGGCCTTACGTTACCTCGCTACAACTGTACAGTTCTCATATTTTCTCTCTCTCTATAATACTAATATTTCCTATGTCAAACTGTTGTCTTTTCCCAGATTATCACGTTGCTCGTTCCCGGAGGAAAAGCGTCCCAGGGGGGAAACAGCACAGTATGGACGCTCCTCCAACTGCCCCCTTCCGACCGTCGGTGAGTACCCACTGAGAAGTACTAGAGTTGTCTACTAACAGACCAATTGCTCAGTGCCATATGGCTACCGGCTCACACCTTGCACCTGGCTACTCATCCCACCCTCACACCGATAGATGTCATTGGCTGACTCACAGTTCAACAACCTGACATATTTGTTGGATTATGTGTGTATTATTGGCAATGGTATGGCAGAGTAATAGTACACACCAGCAGATCCCTCAATGTCCGCAAACTGCCCAGTACTTAACCTGTGGGGTAGTTTATTTAGCAGTTATGTGGGATGTGCTGCCGTACTCATAGTTATACATATAACAGACTGTCCGCATGGAGCGGAGCATACAGACCACCAGCTGGTGACTGTATATAGGTAGAGGTGATTAGAGGTGTGGAATGTAGTAAATCGCAGGGTCTCACTTCCCTGTCCCACTGTGGCGCCCTTACACAGTGCCAAGATGGCAACGCACAAGTGCAGAAGACCAAACAGCGGCCATCTTGGCAAATGACATAATGCTTCCCAGTAGGAGCATCATGGAGACTGTTGATTTACTTAAGGTGATCTGCTGCTTGTGCACAAGAGGATGCTATTCTGGGGCCTATTCTGTGGGCTGAACCAATATTCAGTACAGTAACGTTACCTTGCGTCGCGTCTCAGTGGCCTTTTGTCCCTGCGCCGTCACTAGTTCTTAGTGAATCATATTGCCTAACGTTTCTGTCAAGGTAATTGGTGTGCTGGGGGTTGTGCCCTGCAGTTCTAAACCACTACAACGACCCCAACACCCCTCCCTCAAAAATACGCTTCAACTGGTGCAGAGGTAAGAGGCCTCTGCTGTGTAGCACCTGTTTGCCTTGGTGACATAGAGAGTCATTCCGAACACGCCAAATTGTGGGATGGATGGGCTCCCCACAAATCATCACTGTTCCATCAGAGGGGTCTATTCATGAAGCAGTGAAAAGTGTGGAGAAGTGAGCCAGTGGAGAAGTTGCCCATGGCAACCAATCAGCATCGAAGTAACATTTATAGTTTGCATACTATACAATTGTACATAGCAGCTGATTGGTTGCCATGGGCAACTGCTCCACAGGCTCACTTCTCCACTCTTTTACTGCTTCATGAATAGACCCCTAAATCCCGACAGTTGGGAGTCATGAAGAGCTAGCTGAAGTTCCCGGCGTTGCCTGGGTTTAAATCTTCAAGTTATTATGTTATCAATGAGTTGGATGTAATGGTCACCATTTAAAAAATAATTAGCAGCTCTTCCAACACACCCATGAGGTGGCTGCACAGTTTGTTTGTTTATTTTGGGTCATTAAAGTTTTCGTCCAACTCCATCCAGTAGAAGGCCCAGAACAGACTCTCTGGGTCAAAGTTCTGCCTAGCATACACCAACGGGAGGTCTGACCGTGACCTCAACCACCTAGTATTCTTCTTTGATCCAATATTTCCACTCTGTGAAGTTTTCGGCCAAATCCATCCAGTGGCAGGCTCAGAACAGGCTCCCTGGGTCAAAGTTCTGCCCAGCGTACATCCACGGGAGGTGCGACTGGGACACTAACCCCCCTAAAACCTGCCCAGGATCCAACTGGACAACCTCGTGTTGGTTTCCTGTGAATCGGTGCAGGGGTGTCCCAATGCATAACCGGACAGGCAGACAACCAAACACACAAACCGACCAATGAGTTTTATATGTAAGATTAATAGACTCAATATTCGTTCTGAACACAAAAGTGTCTGCCTCCATTTTGTATATTTACTATTAAGTAATACTTGCACAAATTTGGTCTGACCAAAATGCCATTTTGACAAATGTTTGACAAAAATAATGACTATGTATCACACAGTGAAAAGAGTAGAGCTGTTGCCCATAGCTACTGATAAGCATGGAGGCAACATTTGTCAAGCTATCATTTTATAAAATTGCTAAATGTTATCTTGACGCTGATTGGTTTCTATGAGCAACATCTTCACGGGCCACTGTCCGAATGGCCATATACTGTATGCTCTGTCTGGACAACTTAATTCAGCTCAACTATTTTAACATAGCTACAATAATTACTGTTTTTAGAAATAAAAAAAGTACAGTATTTAAACATTTGTGACTAGTTAGGGCAGTGAGTTGCGTTATCCCACAGGCCTGTGTGTGGGATATGTGCAATATAGGGCTGCCAGTGAAGGCCTGTGTTATACATGAAGGCCTGTGTGAGGGATATATGCAGTATAGTGCCTCCAGTGAAGACCTGTGTTATACATGGAGGCCTGTGTGCGGGATATGTGCAGTATAGGACTGCCAGTGAAGGCCTTTGTTATACATGAAGATCTGTGTGCGGGTTGTGTGCAGTATAGGGCTGCCAGTGAAGACCTGTGTTATACATGAAGGCCTGTGTGCGGGATATGAGCAGTATAGGGCTGCCAGTGAAGGTCTCAATGAGCCGACATAGCCTGTGTCAGGGATATATGCAGTATAGGGCTGCCAGTGAAGGCCTGTGTTATACATGAAGGCCTGTGTGTGGGATATGTGCAGTATATAGCTGCCAGTGAAGGCCTGTGTTATACATGAAGGCCTGTGTGCGGGATATGTGCAGTGTAGGGCTGCCAGTGAAGGCCTGTGTTATACATGAAGGCTAGTGTGCGGGATATGTGCAGTATAGTGCCTCCAGTGAAGGCCTGTGTTATACATGAAGGCTAGTGTGCGGGATATGTGCAGTATAGGGTTGCCAGTGAAGGCCTGTGTTATACATGAAGGCCTGTGTGTGGGGCATATGCAGTATAGGGCTGCCAGTGAAGGCCTGTGTTATACATGAAGGTCTGTGTGCGGGATATATGCAGTATAGTGCCTCCAGTGAAGACCTGTGTTATACTTGAAGGCCTGGGTGTGGGATATGTGCGGTATATAGCTGCCAGTGAAGGCCTCTGTTATACATGAAGGCCTGTGTGTGGGATATGTTCAGTATATAGCTGCCAGTGAAGGCCTGTGTTATACATGAAGGTCTGTGTGCGGGATATATGCAGTATAGTGCCTCCAGTGAAGACCTATGTTATACATGAAGGCCTGTGTGTGGGATATATGCAGTATAGGGCTGCCAGTGAAGGCCTGTGTTATACATGAAGGCCTGTGTGTGGGATATATGCAGTATAGGGCTGCCAGTGAAGGCCTTTGTTATACATGAAGATCTGTGTGCGGGTTGTGTGCAGTATAGGGCTGCCAGTGAAGGCCTGTGTTATACATGAAGGCCTGTGTGTGGGATATGTGCAATATAGGGCTGCCAGTGAAGGCCTGTGTTATACATGAAGGCCTGTGTGTGGGATATGTGCAGTATAGGGCTGCCAGTGAAGGCCTGTGTTATACATGAAGGCCTGTGTGTGGGATGTGTACAGTATAGGGCTGCAAGTGAAGGGCTGTGT
Source organism: Pseudophryne corroboree (assembly GCF_028390025.1). Taxonomy (NCBI): domain Eukaryota; kingdom Metazoa; phylum Chordata; class Amphibia; order Anura; family Myobatrachidae; genus Pseudophryne; species Pseudophryne corroboree. The sequence goes on from NC_086451.1 coordinate 452,210,088, forward strand.
TATACATGAAGGCCTGTGTGTGGGATATGTGCAGTATATAGCTGCCAGTGAAGGCCTGTGTTATACATGGAGGCCTGTGTGCGGGATATTTGCAGTATAGGACTGCCAGTGAAGGCCTTTGTTATACATGAAGATCTGTGTGCGGGTTGTGTGCAGTATAGGGCTGCCAGTGAAGGCCTGTGTTATACATGAAGGCCTGTGTGCGGGATATGTGCAGTGTAGGGCTGCCAGTGAAGGCCTGTGTTATACATGAAGGCCTGTCTGTGGGATATATGCAGTATAGGGCTGCCAGTGAAGGCCTGTGTTATACATGAAGGCCTGTGTGTGGGGCATATGCAGTATAGGGCTGCCAGTGAAGGCCTGTGTTATACATGAAGGCCTGTGTGTGGGATATATGCAGTATAGTGCTGCCAGTGAAGGCCTGTGTTATACATGAAGGCCTGTGTGTGGGATATATGCAGTATAGGGCTGCCAGTGAAGACCTGTGTTATACATGAAGGCCTGTGTGCGGGATATATGCAGTATAGTGCTGCCAGTGAAGGCCTGTGTTATACATGAAGGCCTGTGTGTGGGATATATGCAGTATAGGGCTGCCAGTGAAGACCTGTGTTATACATGAAGGCCTGTGTGTGGGATATGTGCAGTATAGTGCCTCCAGTGAAGGCCTCTGTTATACATGAAGGCCTGTGTGTGGGATATGTTCAGTATATAGCTGCCAGTGAAGGCCTGTGTTATACATGAAGGTCTGTGTGCGGGATATATGCAGTATAGTGCCTCCAGTGAAGACCTGTGTTATACATGAAGGCCTGGGTGTGGGATATGTGCGGTATAGGGCTGCCAGAGAAGGCCTGTGTTATACATGAAGGTCTGTGTGCGGGATATATGCAGTATAGTGCCTCCAGTGAAGACCTATGTTATACATGAAGGCCTGTGTGTGGGATATATGCAGTATAGGGCTGCCAGTGAAGGCCTGTGTTATACATGAAGGTCTGTGTGCGGGATATATGCAGTATAGTGCCTCCAGTGAAGACCTATGTTATACATGAAGGCCTGTGTGTGGGATATATGCAGTATAGGGCTGCAAGTGAAGGCCTGTGTTATACATGAAGGCCTGTGTGCGGGATATTTGCAGTATAGGACTGCCAGTGAAGGCCTTTGTTATACATGAAGATCTGTGTGCGGGTTGTGTGCAGTATAGGGCTGCCAGTGAAGGCCTGTGTTATACATGAAGGCCTGTGTGTGGGATGTGTACAGTATAGGGCTGCAAGTGAAGGCCTGTGTTATACATGAAGGCCTGTGTGTGGGATATGTGCAGTATATAGCTGCCAGTGAAGGCCTGTGTTATACATGGAGGCCTGTGTGCGGGATATATGCAGTATAGGGCTGCAAGTGAAGGCCTGTGTTATACATGAAGGCCTGTGTGCGGGATATTTGCAGTATAGGACTGCCAGTGAAGGCCTTTGTTATACATGAAGATCTGTGTGCGGGTTGTGTGCAGTATAGGGCTGCCAGTGAAGGCCTGTGTTATACATGAAGGCCTGTGTGTGGGATGTGTACAGTATAGGGCTGCAAGTGAAGGCCTGTGTTATACATGAAGGCCTGTGTGTGGGATATGTGCAGTATATAGCTGCCAGTGAAGGCCTGTGTTATACATGAAGGCCTGTGTGCGGGATATGTGCAGTGTAGGGCTGCCAGTGAAGGCCTGTGTTATACATGAAGGCCTGTCTGTGGGATATGTGCAGTATAGGGTTGCCAGTGAAGGCCTGTGTTATACATGAAGGCCTGTGTGTGGGGCATATGCAGTATAGGGCTGCCAGTGAAGGCCTGTGTTATACATGAAGGCCTGTGTGTGGGATATATGCAGTATAGGGCTGCCAGAGAAGGCCTCTGTTATACATGAAGGCCTGTGTGTGGGATATGTTCAGTATATAGCTGCCAGTGAAGGCCTGTGTTAATACATGAAGGCATGTGTGTGGGATATATGCAGTATAGGGCTGCCAGTGAAGGCCTGTGTTATACATGAAGGCCTGTGTGTGGGATATATGCAGTTTAGGGCTGCCAGAGAAGGCCTGTGTTATACATGAAGGCCTGTGTGTGGGATGTGTGCAGAATAGGCCTGCCAGTGAAGGCCTGTGTGAGGGATATATGCAGTATAGAGCTGCCAGTGAAGACCTGTGTTATACATGAAGGCCTGTGTGTGGGATATGTGCAGTATAGGGCTGCCAGTGAAGGCCTGTGTGAGGGATATATGCAGTATAGGGCTGTCAGTAAAGGCCTGTGTTATACATGAAGGCCTGTGTGCGGGATATGTGCAGTATAGGACTGCCAGTGAAGGCCTGTGTTATACATGAAGGCCTGGATGCGGGTATGTGCAGTATAGGGCTGCCAGTGAAAGCCTGTGTTATACATGAAGGCCTGGGTGTGGGATATATGCAGTATAGAGCTGCCATTGAAGGCCTGTGTTATACATGAAGGCCTGTGTGAGGGATATGTGCAGTATAGGGCTGCCAGTGAAGGCCTGTGTTATACATGAAGGCCTGTGTGAGGGATATATGCAGTATAGAGCTGCCAGTGAAGTCCTGTGTTATACATGAAGGCCTGTGTGCGGGATCTGTGCAGTATAGGGCTGCCAGTGAAGGCCTGTGTTATACATGAAGGCCTGTGTGAGGGATATATGCAGTATAGAGCTGCCAGTGAAGGCCTGTGTTATACATGAAGGCCTGGGTGTGGGATATGTGCGGTAAAGGGCTGCCAGTGAAGGCCTGTGTTATACATGAAGGCCTGTGTGCGGGATATATGCAGTATAAGGCTGCCAGTAAAGGCCTGTGTTATACATGAAGGCCTGGATGCGGGTATGTGCAGTATAGGGCTGCCAGTGAAAGCCTGTGTTATACATGAAGGTCTGTGTGCGGGATATGTGCAGTGTAGGGCTGCCAGTGAAGACCTTTGTTATACATGAAGATCTGTGTGCGGGTTGTGTGCAGTATAGAGCTGCCAGTTAAGGCCTGTGTTATACATGAAGGCCTGGGTGTGGGATATATGCAGTATAGTGCTGCCAGTGAAGGCCTGTGTTATACATGAAGGCCTGGGTGTGGGATATATGCAGTATAGGGCTGCCAGTGAAGGCCTGTGTTACACATGAAGGTCTGTGTGCGCGATATGTGCAGTGTAGGGCTGCCAGTGAAGACCTGTTTTGTACATGAAGGCCTGTGTGTGGGATATGTGCAGTATATAGCTGCCAGTGAAGGCCTGTGTTATACATGAAGGCCTGTGTGCGGGATCTGTGCAGTACAGGGCTGCCAGTGAAGTCCTGTGTTACACATGAAGGCCTGTGTGTGGGATATGTGCAGTATAGGGCTGCCAGTGAAGGCCTGTGTTATACATGAAGGTCTGTGTGTGGGATATGTGCAGTATAGGGCTGCCAGTGAAGACCTGTGTTATACATGAAGGCCTGTGTGTGGGATATGTGCAGTATAGGGCTGCCAGTGAAGGCCTGTGTTACACATGAAGGTCTGCGTGCGCGATATGTGCAGTATAGAGCTGCCAGTGAAGGCCTGTGTTACACATGAAGGTCTGTGTGCGCGATATGTGCAGTATAAGGCTGCCAGTGAAGACCTGTGTTATACATGAAGGCCTGTGTGTGGGATATGTGCAGTATAGGGCTGCCAGTGAAGACCTGTGTTATACATGAAGGCCTGTGTGTGGGATATGTGCAGTATAGGGCTGCCAGTGAAGGCCTGTGTTATACATGAAGGCCTGTGTGAGGGATATATGCAGTATAGAGCTGCCAGTGAAGACCTGTGTTATACATGAAGGCCTGTGTGTGGGATATGTGCAGTATAGGGCTGCCAGTGAAGGCCTGTGTTACACATGAAGGCCTGTGTGTGGGATATGTGCAGTATAGGGCTGCCAGTGAAGGCCTGTGTTACACATGAAGGTCTGTGTGTGGGATATGTGCAGTATAGGGCTGCCAGTGAAGACCTGTGTTATACATGAAGGCCTGTGTGTGGGATATATGCAGTATAAGGCTGCCAGTGAAGGCCTGTGTTATACATGAAGGCCTGTGTGTGGGATATATGCAGTATAGGGCTGCCAGTGAAGACCTGTGTTATACATGAAGGCCTGTGTGTGGGATATGTGCAGTATAGGGCTGCCAGTGAAGACCTGTGTTATACATGAAGGCCTGTGTGTGGGATATGTGCAGTATAGGGCTGCCAGTGAAGGCCTGTGTTATACATGAAGGTCTGTGTGTGGGATATATGCAGTATAGGGCTGCCAGTGAAGACCTGTGTTATACATGAAGGCCTGTGTGTGGGATATGTGCAGTATAGGGCTGCCAGTGAAGACCTGTGTTATACATGAAGGCCTGTGTGTGGGATATGTGCAGTATAGGGCTGCCAGTGAAGGCCTGTGTTACACATGAAGGTCTGTGTGTGGGATATGTGCAGTATAGGGCTGCCAGTGAAGACCTGTGTTATACATGAAGGCCTGTGTGTGGGATATGTGCAGTATAGGGCTGCCAGTGAAGGCCTGTGTTATACATGAAGGTCTGTGTGTGGGATATATGCAGTATAGGGCTGCCAGTGAAGACCTGTGTTATACATGAAGGTCTGTGTGTGGGATATATGCAGTATAGGGCTGCCAGTGAAGACCTGTGTTATACATGAAGGCCTGTGTGTGGGATATGTGCAGTATAGGGCTGCCAGTGAAGGCCTGTGTTACACATGAAGGTCTGTGTGTGGGATATATGCAGTATAGGGCTGCCAGTGAAGACCTGTGTTATACATGAAGGCCTGTGTGTGGGATATGTGCAGTATAGGGCTGCCAGTGAAGGCCTGTGTTATACATGAAGGCCTGTGTGTGGGATATGTGCAGTATAGGGCTGCCAGTGAAGGCCTGTGTTATACATGAAGGCCTGTGTGTGGGATATGTGCAGTATAGGGCTGCCAGTGAAGGCCTGTGTTATACATGAAGGCCTGTGTGTGGGATATGTGCAGTATAGGGCTGCCAGTGAAGGCCTGTGTTATACATGAAGGCCTGTGTGTGGGATATGTGCAGTATAGGGCTGCCAGTGAAGGCCTGTGTTATACATGAAGGCCTGTGTGTGGGATATGTGCAGTATAGGGCTGCCAGTGAAGGCCTGTGTTATACATGAAGGCCTGTGTGAGGGATATGTGCAGTATAGGGCTGCCAGTGAAGACCTGTTTTGTACATGAAGGCCTGTGTGAGGGATATGTGCAGTATAGGGTTGCCAGTGAAGGTCTCAATGAGCCGACATAGCCTGTGTCAGTGGTTTACAATAAGCTCTAATGCTATACAAGTGAGAGGAAATATCAGACTATCTTTGTAAAAAAAACACAACAGTGATTCCAAATGTGTGTGTTACTAAATGCCGGCGTTTGGGATGCCAGGCAGTCACATGACCGACCATAGCATTCCGACTTTTATAATGCCGACAGGGGTAGGGTAATTAATTTACCCCTACCCTGCCCCCTACCCTAACCCTAAGCTGCCTGGTGTAGCGGTTAGGGCGAAGGACACAGTGGATGTTGTCTACGGCTAATCACCGGGGGGGGTCTAGAACTAAGGACACACGGGGTGGTGGCAACGGCTAACACCAGCCCTCACCCCAGTACTCACCATCCGGATGCTGTCGGTTGGGGATCCTGTGTCGGGATTCTGCGCATTGTCAGGAGTTCTTGCAGTTGTGCAGTTCCATACAAACATGCCTCGGGCCCTTTGTGCGATGTTACACAATGACCACTACTTTAGGATGTTGCAGTGCAGCTTGGTAGGCCAGTACATTAGTTACAGTACAATAAGCTATTTAAATATTAATTGTGGAATAATGTGACAACCAATGACCATGTGCCTCTGCTTTCCTTAGTGTCTGTACGTTAGCATTTCTGTGTCCCCTGTGCTGGCCATGTTCTCACACTGGTCTCTCACCCTGCATGTAGCAGGGATTCCTGAGTCGTCGTCTGAAGAGTTCTATAAAGAGGACAAAAAGTCAGCCCAAGCTAGACCGGACCAGCAGCTTCCGGCAGATCCTTCCACGCTTCCGGAGTGCTGACCATGACAGGTAGGCTGCCTCACACCGCACCTTGTCAGTCACTATAATCTCCCATTACTCCACCTATTATTCATATGGAACTATCTTATCCTGACATAGAAATCCCCTATGGTTCTCCTTTACTCCTTACCTTTCTTAATGTATATTACGTGACTCCCCGATGACTGCTTATTCACCAGCTCCTCCCCGTCATTGTCTGTAATTTATATATGCTACTTACCCAATTCCATTTATTTATTACCTTACTGGGGGTAATACAAATGTTTGAAAAGTCGGATGGGTGTCTGGTTTTTCCTGTCTATTTGATAGACACCCAACTGACTTTTCAAACAATTGAATATCCCCCATTACATAAATTCCCTTCCAATTCCCTCCCTGTCCAAATCAGTGCTCCCTCACTCTCTGCCCTGTGACCTAATCAGTGCTCCCTCACTCTCCACCCTTGACCTAATCAGTGCTCCCTCACTCTACCCTGTGTTCTAATCACTGCTCCCTCACTCTATATCCTGTGTACTAATCAGTGCTCCCTCACTCTCTATGCTGTGTACTAATCAGTGCTCCCTCACTCTCTATGCTGTGTCCTAATCAGTGCGCCCTCACTCTCTGCCCTGTGTCCTAATCAGAGCTCCCTCACTCTCTATCCTGTGTCCTAATCAGTGCTCCCTCACTCTCTGTCCTGTGCCCTAATCAGTGCTCCCTCACTCTCTGTCCTGTGCCCTAATCAGTGCTCCCTCACTCTCTATCCTGTGTCCTAATCAGTGCTCCCTCATTCTCTATACTGTGTCCTAATCAGTGCTCCCTCACTCTCTACCCAGTGTCCTAATCAGTGTTCCCTCACTCTCTGCCCTGTGTTCTAATCAGTGCTCCCTCACTCTCTACCCTGTGTTCTAATCAGTGCTCCCTCACTCTCTGCCCTGTGTCCTAATCAGTGCTCCCTCACTCTCTATCCTGTGTACTAATCAGTGCTCCCTCACTCTCTATCCTGTGTACTAATCAGTGCTCCCTCACTCTCTATCCTGTGTACTAATCAGTGCTCCCTCACTCTCTATCCTGTGTACTAATCAGTGCTCCCTCACTCTATATCCTGTGTACTAATCAGTGTTCCCTCACTCTCTGCCCTGTGTTCTAATCAGTGCTCCCTCACTCTCTGCCCTGTGTCCTAATCAGTTCTCCCTCACTCTCTATCCTGTGTACTAATCAGTGCTCCCTCACTCTCTATCCTGTGTACTAATCAGTGCTCCCTCACTCTCTATCCTGTGTACTAATCAGTGCTCCCTCACTCTCTATCCTGTGTCCTAATCAGTGCTCCCTCACTCTCTATACTGTGTCCTAATCAGTGCTCCCTCACTCTCTACCCAGTGTCCTAATCAGTGCTCCCTCACTCTCTACCCAGTGTCCTAATCAGTGTTCCCTCACTCTCTATACTGTGTCCTAATCAGTGCTCCCTCACTCTCTATCCTGTGTACTAATCAGTGCTCCCTCACTCTCTATCCTGTGTACTAATCAGTGCTCCCTCACTCTCTATCCTGTGTCCTAATCAGTGCTCCCTCACTCTCTATCCTGTGTACTAATCAGTGCTCCCTCACTCTCTATCCTGTGTACTAATCAGTGCTCCCTCACTCTCTATCCTGTGTCCTAATCAGTGCTCCCTCACTCTCTATCCTGTGTACTAATCAGTGCTCCCTCACTCTCTATCCTGTGTACTAATCAGTGCTCCCTCACTCTCTATCCTGTGTACTAATCAGTGCTCCCTCACTCTCTATCCTGTGTACTAATCAGTGCTCCCTCACTCTCTATCCTGTGTACTAATCAGTGCTCCCTCACTCTCTATCCTGTGTCCTAATCAGTGCTCCCTCACTCTCTATCCTGTGTACTAATCAGTGCTCCCTTACTCTCTATCCTGTGTCCTAATCAGTGCTCCCTCACTCTCTACCCAGTGTCCTAATCAGTGTTCCCTCACTCTCTGCCCTGTGTACTAATCAGTGCTCCCCCACTCTCTATGCTGTGTCCTAATCAGTGCTCCCTCACGCTCTATGCTGTGTCCTAATCAGTGCTCCCTCACTCTCTACCCAGTGTCCTAATCAGTGTTCCCTCACTCTCTGCCCTGTGTACTAATCAGTGCTCCCTCACGCTCTATCCTGTGTCCTAATCAGTGCTCCCTCACTCTCTATGCTGTGTCCTAATCAGTGCTCCCCCACTCTCTGTCCTGTGTCCTAATCAGTGCTCCCTCACTCTCTATCCTGTGTCCTAATCAGTGCTCCCTCACTCTCTGCCGTGTGTCATAATCAGTGCTCCCTCACTCTCTATCCTGTGTCCTAATCAGTGCTCCCTCACTCTCTATCCTGTGTACTAATCAGTGCCCCTCACTCTCTATCCTGTGTTCTAATCAGTGCTCCCTCACTCTCTATCCTGTGTCCTAATCAGTGCTCCCTCACTCTCTATGCTGTGTCCTAATCAGTGCCCCCTCACTCTCTATCTTGTGTCCTAATCAGTGCTCCCTCACTCTCTATCCTGTGTACTAATCAGTGCTCACTCACTCTCTATCCTGTGTCCTAATCAGTGCTCCCTCACTCTCTATCCTGTGTCCTAATCAGTGCTCCCTCACTCTCTATGCTGTGTCCTAATCAGTTCTCCCTCACTCTCTATCCTGTGTCCTGATCAGTGCTCCCTCACTCTCTGCCCTGTGACCTAATCAGTGCTCCCTCACTCTCTAGCCTGTGTCCTAATCAGTGCTCCCTCACTCTCTATCCTGTGTCCTGATCAGTGCTCCCTCACTCTCTATCCTGTGTCCTGATCAGTGCTCCCTCACTCTCTATCCTGTGTCCTGATCAGTGCTCCTCACTCTCTATCCTGTGTTCTAATCAGTGCTCCCTCACTCTCTATCCTGTGTTCTAATCAGTGCTCCCTCACTCTCTATCCTGTGTTCTAATCAGTGCTCCCTCACTCTCTGCCCTGTGTACTAATCAGTGCTCCCTCACTCTCTATCCTGTGTACTAATCAGTGCTCCCTCACTCTCTATCCTGTGTCCTAATCAGTGCCCCTTACTCTCTATCCTGTGTACTAATCAGTGCCCCTCACTCTCTATCCTGTGTACTAATCAGTGCTCCCTCACTCTCTATCCTGTGTTCTAATCAGTGCTCCCTCACTCTCTATGCTGTGTCCTAATCAGTGCTCCCTCACTCTCTGCCCTGTGACCTAATCAGTGCTCCCTCATTCTCTATCCTGTGTACTAATCAGTGCCCCCTCACTCTCTATCCTGTGTCCTAATCAGTGCTCCCTCACTCTCTATCCTGTGTCATAATCAGTGCTCCCTCACTCTCTGCCCTGTGACCTAATCAGTGCTCCCTCACTCTCTAGCCTGTGTCCTAATCAGTGCTCCCTCACTCTCTATCCTGTGTCCTGATCAGTGCTCCCTCACTCTCTATCCTGTGTCCTGATCAGTGCTCCCTCACTCTCTATCCTGTGTCCTGATCAGTGCTCCCTCACTCTCTATCCTGTGTCCTGATCAGTGCTCCCTCACTCTCTATCCTGTGTCCTGATCAGTGCCCCTCACTCTCTATCCTGTGTTCTAATCAGTGCTCCCTCACTCTCTATGCTGTATCCTAATCAGTGCTCCCTCACTTTCTATCTTGTGTCCTAATCAGTGCTCCCTCATTCTCTGTCCTGTGTCCTAATCAGTGCTCTCTCACTCTCTGCCCTGTGTCCTAATCAGTGCTCCCTCACTCTCTGCCCTGTGACCTAATCAGTGCTCCCTCACTGTCTAGCCTGTGTCCTAATCAGTGCCCCTCACTCTCTATCCTGTGTTCTAATCAGTGCTCCCTCACTCTCTATCCTGTGTCCTAATCAGTGCTCCCTCACTCTATATCCTGTGTCCTAATCAGTGCTCCCTCACTCTCTATCCTGTGTCCTAATCAGTGCTCCCTCACTCTCTATCCTGTGTACTAATCAGTGCTCCCTCACTCTCTGCCCTGTGTCCTAATCAGTGCCCCCTCACTCTCCGCCCTGTGTCCTAATCAGTGCTCCCTCACTCTCTATCCTGTGTCCTAATCAGTGCTCCCTCACTCTCTATCCTGTGTCCTAATCAGTGCTCCCTCACTCTCTACCCTGTGTCCTAATCAGTGCTCCCTCACTCTCTACCCTGTGTCCTAATCAGTGCTCCCTCACTCTCTATCCTATGACCTAATCAGTGCTCCCTCACTCTCTGTCCTGTGTTCTAATCAGTGCTCCCTCACTCTCTGTCCTGTGTCCTAATCAGTGCTCCCTCACTCTCTATCCTATGACCTAATCAGTGCTCCCTCACTCTCTGTCCTGTGTCCTAATCAGTGCTCCCTCACTCTTATCCTGTGTCCTAATCAGTGCTCCCTCACTCACTATCCTATGTACTAATCAGTGCCCACTCACTCTCTATCCTGTGTTCTAATCAGTGCTCCCTCACTCACTATCCTATGTACTAATCAGTGCTCCCTCACTCTCTATCCTGTGTACTAATCAGTGCTCCCTCACTCTCTATCCTGTGTCCTAATCAGTGCTCCCTCACTCTCTATCCTGTGTCCTAATCAGTGCCCCCTCACTCTCTGCCCTGTGTCCTAATCAGTGTTTCCTCACTTTCTTCAATGTCTATCTTTTTTTCTGTTACTGTATGTAACCTTTTACCTTACATGTTCCTTTATTATCTGTCTTACATTGTAATCAGTCACATCCATGTTCCTCCCCTAAGTGTTATTTGTTACCCAGACATGATGCCTCACTCCTCACCTTACTCATGTATCCTTTCCCCAGTTATAACTCACTCCTCATTCTGCTTCCTGATCCTTCCCTAGCAATGATACCTCACTTCTTATCCTGCTTCCTGATCCTTCCCTAGCCATGATTCCTCACTCCTCATCCTGCTTCCTGATCCTTACCTAGCCATGATTCCTCACTCCTCATCCTTCTTCCTTATCCTTTACCCTACCATGAGGCCTCACTCCTCATCCTGCATTCCAATCCTTTCCCTAACCATGACACCTCACTCCTCATCTTGCATTCCAATCCTTTCCCTAACCATGATACCTCACTCCTCAACCTGCATTCCTTATCCTTTATCCAGCCATGAGGCCTCACTCCTCATCCTGCATTCCAATCCTTTCCCTAACCATGATACCTCACTCCTCATCCTGCTTCCTTATACTTTCCCAGCCATGATACCTCACTCCTCAACCTGCATCCCAATCCTTTCCCAGCCATGATGGCAAGATATGTACTACTAATCTCTCTCCTGTGTCATAATCTTTCCCCAGCCACGTTCTGTGTGTCTCTGTTCTGAGTCCTAATCATTCCCCAGCAATGTTCCATCACTCTGTGACCTCTGTCCTTATCTTTCTCCTGTCATGTCCTGTGTGTCTCTGTTCTGAGTCCTAATCATTCCCCAGCAATGTTCTATCACTCTGTGACCTCTGTCCTTATCTTTCTCCTGTCATGTCCTGTGTGTCTCTGTCCTGTGTCCTAATCTCTCCTCAGCCATGTTCCGTGTTTCTCTGTCCTGTGTCCTAATCTCTCCTCAGCCATGTTCCGTGTCTCTCTGTCCTGTATCCTAATCTCTCCTCAGCCATGTTCCGTGTCTCTCTGTCCTGTGTCCTAATCTCTCTTCAGCCATTGTCCTAATCTCTCCTCAGCCATGTTCCGTGTCTCTGTCCTGTGTCCTAATCTCTCCTCAGCCATGTTCCGTGTCTCTCTGTCCTGTGTCCTAATCTCTCCTCAGCCATGTTCCGTGTCTCTCTGTCCTGTGTCCTAATCTCTCCTCAGCCATGTTCCGTGTCTCTCTGTCCTGTGTCCCAATCTCTCCTCAACCATGTTCTGTGTCTCTCTGTCCTGTGTCCTAATCTCTCCTCAGCCATGTTCTGTGTCTCTCTGTCCTGTGTCCCAATCTCTCCTCAGCCATGTTCCGTGTCTCTCTGTCCTGTGTCCTAATTTCTCCCCAGCCATGTTCCATGTCTCTCTGTCCTGTGTCCTTCTCCAGCCATGTTCCGTGTCTCTCTGCCAGTGTCCTTCCCCAGCCATGTTCCGTGTCTCTATGCCCTGTGTCCTTTCCCAGCCATGTTCCGTGTCTCTCTGTCCAGTGTCCTTCCCCAGCCATGTTCCGTGTCTCTATGCCCTGTGTCCTTTCCCAGCCATGTTCTGTGTCTCTGTGTCCTGTGTCCTAACCTTTCCCCAGCCATGTTCTGTGACTTGATGTGCCAATATAATTTGAACCAAAGTGTGATCAATGCTATGTGTGTTTACTTTGGGGGTTTGTTCTTCTCCAACCATCTGATCAATGTCTGTTGAGCAGTTCAGATCTTCTCCGCTGCCATCAGACTGTCCTCAGCTCACACCCAGGTGCGGCCTGCCCCAGGAATTTGCCTCTCCAGTTTATGTCAGTTACTTGACATCTCCATTAAATCTGTACAATAGTCTACATCTCACAATTGCATTGCTTCGCACTTGTGTGTATAAACGTGTGAAGTGTCAGATTATATATTGTATCACACCTGACAATGCGATCTAAGTACTCTAGGAAACTTGCAATATAATCTATTCTGTTAGTGAATCTAAAGGTATCATTTGATCTCCACTCTTCCCTGCATCTATAAACGGGGTTCCGGCAGAATACTTTGCGTTAACCCCTCCGTACTCTCTCGCTGTCATGCATCACTCTCTGGGTGGTGTCAGACGGGGACACTGAATGTAGAGCTTTTACAGTCATTCTGTCAGTATTACTTAACATTCTAACTGCATTTATAGCAATGAGAGCCGCCGTTCCCGGACTCCGAGCATTGATTCTAGTGGAGTCTCGGCAAATATGCGTCTGCTCAGCCAGCACTTTAAACACTGTGACAGCGCCCGCTGAAGTGTCATTGCTTCCTACTAGATCCTATTTTATATCAGTGCTTTAGACTCAAACAGCTCATGTGACACCTACTTAAGAGAGTGCTCTGGTGGTGCTTTAATGCTGCGTTTATTTAAACATTGCTATAGCTAACAGACAACTATACAGTGTGTACACCATATGGCTACTTCTGTCAAACCCCTTGACTTATGTTCTGGCAAACTGCGGCTCTTAAATTAAGGTGGAACTACAAGTCCCAGCAATACATGCCAGCCTTTATTTTAACATATGACATTGTCATCTCTATAACTTATTCATTCACTTATCTGGCCTAGGTTAAGGCTAACATCACCAACCCAACGTGGGGAGTGTGAGAGCACAGCGGCCCATCTCTCTGGCCCATCCGGGTCAGGGGCGGCCCATCTGGGTCAGGGGCGGTCTATCTCTACTCAGACCTCTCCGCTTCTCTGTTTTCCGCAGGGCTCGTCTCATGCAGGCATTCAAAGAGTCTCACTCCCACGAATCCTTGCTCAGTCCTAGCAGTGCCGCGGAGGCGTTGGATCTGAATCTGGATGAAGACTCGGTGGTGAAACCCGTGCACAGCAGCATCCTGGGACAGGAGTTTTGTTTTGAGGTGACGGCTGTGATAGAGATCCACTCCCAGGATAGCACAGAGACATCAGTATAAGAAGTACAACGCCAAAACATGTCATGTGCAGTGAGGGTGGTGATACCGTCGCATGTAACATGCAGGGCTCGCTGTTATACACTGGCAGACAGGGCTGCCATCAGAAATTGTGGGGCCCGGGACTGTCAAAATAGACACCTAAAAAAAAAACTTGCCACACCGCTCCACCCCTATGTGATGTCACACATCATGACGTTACATATAGGTGGAGCATTGCGGACCTGCAGGAACAATTCACAGAGCTGATGTGCAGGGAAGGCTTGTTTAAGCCCTCCCTGCGCATCAGTCTGCTGTAGGAGCCAATGGTAGGCCCCCCTCTCTATAAGGGCCCAGGACTCCAGTCCCCCCACCGGTGGCTGCCCTGCTGGCAGAGATTGTAGCGGGCTCAACCGCTGTGCTCCCATTGGCAGACACTCTCCAAAGTTTTAAATGGGCTAAAAGCAATAGCCTGCGAGAAGCAGGACGTGCGGGATTTTGTGCGAGTCTTTAAAGCAGCAATCATTTACACGGTTGGTTTTGCAGTGTAAATGGTTGCCGCTTTAAAAATCTAGCCAGACTGGCACGAAATCCCGCACTTCCTGTTTTTCGCAGACTTTTGCGTTTAGCCCCATATGCCTGACGTTTAAAGTGAAGGTAAATGGCCTGTATTGTCCTAAACTAGAATTTAAAATAAATGTAAAATGTAAGAATAAGGTATCGAGAAACTCTCATGCATATATATAAGGTGTATGGAATGAGTTTGTGATATTTTTTTTATGGGGGGGTTTTGGTGTCGTTTTCTTCGTAAAGTGACCGGGAACCCCAAAATAGTGCACCGTATCCCCCATCGCTCGCCATGCTTCGGGCAAGGTGTCTCGCTCTGCTACCACTGCACTCGGCACAGGTTACACAGGTTACTATTCCCAATCGCAGTCCACGTGGATAGAGTATGAAAATGTTAAAAAAATTGAAAAAAAAGTGAAAAACTCATGTCAACCTAATGACAGTGTCAACATTTTATAGGTGTCGACCAATAGTGGTTGTCCTATTGCGTGTCGACCTAAGGACCATGTACCATTAAGTATGCAGTAGCTGAATTGTAAAACTGTTTTAATATTAAATTACCCCATAGATCAGGGGTGTCCAAACTCGGTCTTCAGGACCCCCTACCAGGTCATGTTTTCCAGAACACCTGTGGATATTTTAAAATGGGCCAGTTACTAATGAATACACCTGAGCTCCAACTGGGATATCTGGAAAACCTGAACTGTTAGGGGTCCTTGAGGACCGAGTTTGGACACCCCTGCTATAGATGATCAAAATCTATGTACTGTACATTTACTGAATTATTATTTGGACACGTCAGGTTATTTATATGTTCATGTGGGGCAGCCCCATGTTTTCATGACATTTATCTGTTTCCCCACTTTGTAGCATCACCCCCCCCCCCCCCTCCCCCCCCAGTGTCACAGTCAGTGAGAATTGTATGAGATCGCCTCTTGTTGTTTTGTTTCCCCCCGTGCAGGTGACCACAGCATCAGGTACCAAGTGTTTCGCCTGCCGCTCCGCCGCCGAACGGGACAAATGGATAGAGAACCTGCAGAGAGCTGTGAAGCCGAACAAGGTAAATATCTATAATGAAGCTATACTATGTGACGTTTATGGGGCCTATGGAATCCTACAGCAGTGGCAGTGCCGCAACTTTTCCTCAGCCTGTAATAATAGGATATACTCTTTTACTGGGTAAAAAGTTGTACTTATTATGGTATTGTGTGTAATATATATCTATCAAATATATGTACCTGCTGGTATACACTGGTTTGTGTAAGCTTTGTGTGTAGGCTCTATTGAGGCACCTTCTGGATACATGTGTGAGGTGAACCCGTTCTAATGCTCTCTACCTCTCAGAACTGCTAATCATTAGTAATGATTCATTACATCATACAAGACTTTAAAGAATAAAAGAAAAGCAAGAAACAAATGGGGGCTGATAAGTCTATACGAATGAAAGGCAGATAGATCTAATGGGATGTGTTTGACATTCCGGCGGTCATGTGACTGATGCCAGAATCCGGAAGGGGGGGGGGGAGAGTTAGGCACTAGGGGGGTGGTTAGCTATAGCCACCACCCTCCGAGGGTTAGCCATACCCGCTACCCTCCGAGGGTTAGCCACAGCCGCCACCCCAAAGGGTTATCCATAGCTGCCACCCCAGGAGGGTTAGGGTAGGGGATGGGGGAGGGGGAGAATACTTGCCCTGTCCGGTGTTGGGATCCTCATTGTCTGGATGCCGTTGTCGGTCATGTGACCACCGGCAACCAAACCGCTGAGATAACATACCCACTCTGATCTAGTAATAGGGGTGTTTTGCAAGTGGAAAAACACACCAAAACTGTCTGCTGTGGCCAAACCAGTAGTTAGTCGCTGACAGCATATGAGCCTCATGGTACCACTGACGCCTACTGGGGTGACGCAGCCAAAAACAGGCCTGATGTGGGATAAAAACAATGCAGGTGCAGCATTTGGCTTGAGGGCTCTGTCCAGTAGAGTTTACAGTCCAAGTGGATGATGGGTATAAGAGACACGAGTGTTGGCAGAAATGACAGCAGTGAAACTGTAGAGTGATTAATACCGCTTTCACATCGCAATGCTGGGTCACACCCGGTAATTGGAAACGGGTCCCTGGACATTGGCATTGGACCTTGAGAACTGGCTTCCCGACCCAGCAATATGCCGGGTTGGGTTGCCATCGGGGGCGGGGATGGAGCCGGCATCGCAGGCGGGTGCGGAGGCAGCGCTGGGAGATGAGATCATCTCCACGCCGCCTCTGTCTATGCTGTGAACGGGTCCCGGGTCGCATCGACCCGGCAAACCGTTCACACTGCACCTGACCCGGAAACAACCCTTATTTATTACCTTAGTTGAATTACTGGGACAGGTGGACCGGAAATTCGGGAGTGACCCCTTTCACATTGCACAGCGACCCGCGTCGACCCGGCAATATTATTAGATGCTGGAGAAGAGGGAGAGAGTTTCAGAGGTCAGGAGGAGGCAAAGAGAAACTACTGCATATGAGTGACTGATTTAGATGCTGGAGAATATGGAGAGAGTTCCAGAAGTCAGGAGGAGGCACAGATAAACTATAGAGTGATTGATTTATATGCTGTAGTAGAGTGAGGGAGTTCCAGAAGTCAGGAGGAGGCACAGATAAACTATAGAGTGATTGATTTATATGCTGTAGTAGAGTGAGGGAGTTCCAGAAGTCAGGAGGAGGCACAGATAAACTATAGAGTGATTGATTTATATGCTGTAGTAGAGTGAGGGAGTTCCAGAAGTCAGGAGGAGGCACAGATAAACTATAGAGTGATTGATTTATATGCTGTAGTAGAGTGAGGGAGTTCCAGAAGTCAGGAGGAGGCACAGATAAACTATAGAGTGATTGATTTATATGCTGTAGTAGAGTGAGGGAGTTCCAGAAGTCAGGAGGAGGCACAGATAAACTATAGAGTGATTGATTTATATGCTGTAGTAGAGTGATGGAGTTCCAGAGGTCAGGTGGAGGCACAGAAGGGTCAATTCATGAAGCAGTGAAAAGAGTGGAGAAGTGAGCCTGTGGAGAAGTTGCCCATGGCAACCAATCATCTGCTCCGTATGCAAATTATAAATGTTACTTCAATGCTGATTGGTTGCCATGGGCAACTTCTCCACACTTTTCACTGCTTTATGAATAGACACCAGAGAGAGCTTTATGGTCTGACTCTGCAGTTGTAAGGAACGACGTGTAATGGCGGCAGCTGTGAGTAGTAGAATCCGTACCTGGATATAAAGAAATAGGAGATGAAATATATTGCTCTAAACGGGAGTATGAGGATGCTGAGCTGCAAACGGAAAGAAAAATAACTCCGTCATGTAATTACATGACTGAAAAGCAATAATAGAAGCCGGAAAGATAAAGTCATGTATCGGGTAAAAGGTGATTGAGGGCATGTACATGCCAGTATTGAATCTATAATGGGCGTAGAGCGCGCGGTGCACCTCAGCACAGGGGACTAGGAGGACCGCACGCGTTGCACCGAGAAGAAGCTCGCCAATGTGTCCATGCAGCGGGACCCCTATGCTTGCTCCTGTCAGTTCCATTTTTTAGGCGGTGTGTCTGGAACGGTGGCTTGCACCATTGCAGAACGGGAATGGTACTAGTACAAGCCAATAAATGAAAGTCATTTCAAGGTGGCAAAGCCTTTTACAATTATATAGTTATATTAAAACTGTATCCTTATAAAATACATAAGTCTGCAATACTCACCAACCAGCATACAGAGTCATTTCCATTAATTTGTAAAGAAGAGTCTTCATCACCGGGTCATTACTGGAAATGAAAATTCCCATTAAGTCCCTTTGTATAGACTTGAAATATAATTGTAATGTAATTATATACAATAACTATACGTCTTCTGTCTTCCCCATCCCTAATGTAAGAAAACCTATTATGACTGCTCTTTCTTTACAGTAAAATACTCACCCTTCATTTATTAGCATAATTAAGGGTTCTTTCAGACCCGTCATCCAGATGACCTTTCCAGTCCTCTGTCCTAAAACAGGTGACCTTTCCAGTCCTCTGTCCTTCGTCCTGAAACAGGTGACCTTTCCAGTCCTGTGTCCTTGGTCCTGAAGCAGGTGACCTTTCCAGTCCTGTGTCCTTGGTCCTGAAACAGGTGACCTTTCCAGTCCTGTGTCCTTGGTCCTGAAACAGGTGACCTTTCCAGTCCTGTGTCCTTGGTCCTGAAACAGGTGACCTATCCAGTCCTGTGTCCTTAGTCCTGAAACAGGTGCCCTTTCCAGTCTTCTGTCCTTGGTCCTGAAACAGGTGACCTTTCCAGTCCTCTGTTCTTGGTCCTGAAACAGGTGACCTTTCCACAGTCCTCTGTTCTTGGTCCTGAAACAGGTGACCTTTCCAGTCATGTGTCCTTGGTCCTGAAACAGATGACCTATCCAGTCCTGTGTCCTTAGTCCTGAAACAGGTGCCCTTTCCAGTCTTCTGTCCTTGGTCCTGAAACAGGTGACCTTTCCAGTCCTGTGTCCTTAGTCCTGAAACAGGTGCCCTTTCCAGTCTTCTGTCCTTGGTTCTGAAACAGGTGACCTTTCCAGTCCTGTGTCCTTAGTCCTGAAACAGGTGCCCTTTCCAGTCTTCTGTCCTTGGTTCTGAAACAGGTGACCTTTCCAGTCCTGTGTCCTTAGTCCTGAAACAGGTGCCCTTTCCAGTCTTCTGTCCTTGGTCCTGAAACAGGTGACCTTTCCAGTCCTGTGTCCTTAGTCCTGACACAGGTGCCCTTTCCAGTCTTCTGTCCTTGGTCCTGAAACAGGTGACCTTTCCAGTCCTCTGTTCTTGGTCCTGAAACAGGTGACCTTTCCACAGTCCTCTGTTCTTGGTCCTGAAACAGGTGACCTATCCAGTCCTGTGTCCTTAGTCCTGAAACAGGTGCCCTTTCCAGTCTTCTGTCCTTGGTCCTGAAACAGGTGACCTTTCCAGTCCTGAGTCCTTGGTCCTGAAACAGGTGACCTTTCCAGTCCTCTGTTCTTGGTCCTGAAACAGGTGCCCTTTCCAGTCTTCTGTCCTTGGTCCTGAAACAGGTGCCCTTTCCAGTCTTCTGTCCTTGGTCCTGAAACAGGTGCCCTTTCCAGTCCTCTGTTCTTGGTCCTGAAACAGGTGACCTTTCCAGTCCTCTGTTCTTGGTCCTGAAATAGATGACCTTTCCAGTCCTGTGTCCTTAGTCCTGAAACAGATGACCTTTCCAGTCTTCTGTCCTTGGTCCTGAAACAGGTGACCTTTCTAGTCCTGTGTCCTTGGTCCTGAAACAGGTGACCTTTCCAGTCCTCTGTCCTTGGTCCTGAAACAGGTAACCTTTCCAGTCCTCTGTCCTTGGTCCTGAAACAGGTAACCTTTCCAGTCTTCTGTCCTCGGTCCTGAAACAGGTGACCTTTCCAGTCCTCTGTCCCTGGTCCTGAAACAGGGACCATCCACTCCTCGCACTACCGGAGTGCTGCCCATGGGCCCCAGCCCTATGATTTGTGCGCTGCAGTCACCAGGGAAATATAATAACTCATGTAAAAGTAATACTTCTGAATAGCAACCAAATGTCATTGGGAGGATTCTGTCACTATACCAAATACTGTTTCAGAAGATTCTGCTAAATACTGCAGAAACTAATTTGCATAATAAAATGAAGTTGCAAGTGCCTTAATGACAATATTTTAATTTTCGAAAAGTGATAACACAGTGTTTTATATGCTAAAATTGCCGGAAAATAAAGATTTGTATTACTTGGACAACCTTCTGGTTCCTGGCGCATTCAGTCTTTGTACTAAGGCTTTTTGTCATTCTGCAGCAAAGACTTGTGGATACGCTGTTTGTACAGATGGGTCCATGTTTATCTTGGCCTTTTAATAGGATTAACTGAGCCAGGGCAGTCAGACTTAATCCCCTGCTGTAATTACTTAATCCCCTGATGTATTGTTCTCTCTGTATTATATTGCAGCTGAGAACAATAGATGAAGGGCTTATGTTTATAAACCATGGTGTGCCTAGGCGCAGCAAAGAAGTCAAGATAAATGTGGATCCATCTGTATGTCAGCCACTGGTAGAACTGGCCTGAGTGGAGACAGGATTACCTGCAGACAGGTTCTATCACCCAGTGTGCAGTAGGAATAATTCTAACAAAGGGCCTAATTCAGGTTAATTGTAGAACGCAAAAATTACAAAAAGAGATGCGGGCGCAGAGCCCATCCTGCACATGCGCCCGCATTTTCTGCAGGGGGAAGCCGCAGAAAATGCGATCACCTCTGCCTGTCAATCAGGCAGAGGCGTTCGCGGGGAGGGTGGGCGTCAACGCTCAATTTCCTAGACTGAGCGTTGCGGAGCGTGGCCTGAAAACGGGGGTGGGTGGGGACGCGAACGGGGGCGTGATCGCGGCAACAGCGTGACGTCACGCGCTGCCGCCGTGATCAGAAACATGGCGGCGGGCCTCCCCGCAGAAGGCAACCTTAATTTCTGCTATCAAGCAGGAGGGGAGGCGACGGTCAGCATGCTCAGCTGCCTGCCCTGCGATGAGCGGCCCCCAGCATGCGAACAAAAGGCTTGCAAATTCTGCCCAAAACCCAGTGTCTGAGCATGATCCCCCCCCAGTGGCAGGTTGGTATGTGGAGAGTAGTGATAAACGCCAGGTCCTGGAGGGGATAGATAGGTCCTGTTATAGATATAGGACCCTATCCAGGTTGGATTGAAAAATGAGAGAAACACAATGTGGCGATTTTCGAACGACTGTGCATGCGCAGCATTTGCATTACACGTGCGCACCCGCGATTAGCAATTATTCCTGTGAACGCATCGTGCTTCAACGCAATCACATTTTGATTGACAGGACGCCAGCGTTTAGGGGAGGAAACATGGCATTTTGTGGGTGTGTTTGTAAAAACGCAGGCGTGGCAAGGCGTTTTCGGGTGGGTGTCCGATGTCAGCGATGACCACTTCCAGCCTCTTGTGTATGCCGAATTGTGGACGACCTTGCCTGGTGCAGATGGAAAAACTCTTCCCGTATTTGCGTATGGTTATGCGATCACATCACGCATTGTAATGCATTCGCAATTTTTTCAATTGGCGTTTTTTCTGCTCCACCCCTTCAATTAGAAAGTGCAAACTATTGTGCACCCACAATTGCACACAACTTACTAAGTCTACATGTAAAAGGGGCCCAACAGTGCTAGTATAGGCGTGCAATGCCATAAAACAGCAATTCTATTTGTGAATGGACCTTATTATATGCACATCCACAGGCATGCACCACTTTTAACAGACTAATCTAGTTTAGAGATGATTAGGAATTGTGTGGGGAAACTAGTGTGACAGGACGGTACCGTACGGAAGCACTCGCCGCTTGCCGCGTCCCGTTGACTGCGCACAGAATGGAAGGTCAAGCCGCACGAGGCCTGACCACATAGGGGATTCCCGCTTACCATCAGTAACCGCCTGTTACTGACTCCACCCACTGCGTTGTGGGCGGGTTCTTGCTGCCACCACCAAACTCCTAACCTGCCGTGGCGTTTGGAACCACGGTTCTGCTCTGTATGTGCCGACGCACTGCCTTACCACAGCTGTGTGGTGCTGACGAATCCCCACTAGCCACTTGCTAGGCCTCTACCGGTAGCTGGCGGAAGGCGGAGCTTGGAGACGTCAGGTGCTTCCCTGGACAGCCGGAGAACGGGGCTAGGTTTGGCCTAACCCTGTTGGTCACAAGATGAAGCAGTCTTCTTGAGGCAAAGGTGTTTATTGCTCAAAAACCTTTAAAAAGGCTCCTCCCTATTGCTAGGGGCAACAGCATACAATTAAGATGTTTCAGCAGAAGAAGATGTTACAATACAAACAAACGGTCTTCCTTCCTTTATCTGCCATCCACGGATCGTATATCAAATCCAAGCCCATAAACCCAATGATTAGCATCTCTCTCTAAGGAACTTACACATCAAAAAGGTATTGTCCTTCTCACCTCTCTGCTAGGACAGAGCCATTAGCATGCCACTTCCTATTTCCAGAGGATAAGAGTTGCTTATTCAGACAGCTATAGTAACTGCATTTTTCCTTTAAATATACACCAAGCCTGTCTTGAATATAAAATAGATACAGTTAAACATGCCTTCCTGCAATGGTGCACAGAGCACTACATAGGACATGTTAAAAGTAAAACACATCATTAAACAAACTTTTAAACAGTCCGTAACATGGCGCTGGGCACGAGGGTTAACCCCTTCAGTGCCGCAGGCGCCATTATACGTGTGGCTGGCTAGTCTCTCCGGCCACATTCCTCCCCCCCCATTCAAGCGGGTCAACCAGGGACCCATGTCCCAACGATTTGGGTCCTGGTCCCGCAGTCCTTAACGAGGTTACCGGGAGTTCTTTGGGGGTTCAGGCTCCTCCTGACGTGACAGTCCATCTGCATTGCTATGAGCCTTGCCTTGCTTGTGGATAATATGGAAGTCATAAACCTGAAGAGCAAGGCTCCACCGCAACAGTCTGCCGTTTTCCCCCGTGGTGTGTTGGAGCCACCGTAATGGATTGTGGTCCGTTACCACCGTAAAATGGCGGCCATGCAAATAGGGCTGAAGCTTCTTCACAGCCCAAACAATAGCCAAACATTCCTTTTCAATTGTGGCATACCCCACCTCCCGCGGTAGCAGCTTTCTGCTCAAATAGGCCACAGGGTGCTCCTGTCCATCCGGCCCCTCCTGGCTCAGTACTGCCCCGAGTCCGTACTGTGACGCATCAGTTTGTGCAACAAAGTTTTTACTATAGTCCGGTGCCATCAGTACTGGGGCTTGTACTAGAGCAGTTTTCAACGACTGGAATGCCAACTCACATGCGGTCGTCCAGTCAACTATCTTGGGGAGTTTCTTCTTAGTCAGATCAGTCAGGGGTTTGGCCACAGAACTAAAGTCAGGGACAAAACGTCTGTAGTATCCTGCGATCCCTAAGAAAGCCAGGACCTGTCTCTGGGTTGTGGGCCGGGGCCAGTCGCGGATCGCCTCCACCTTCGCTGGTTCAGGCTTCACCTTACCTCCCCCCACACGGTGCCCCAGGTACTGTACCTCTGTCATCCCCATTTGGCACTTGTCTGCCCTGATGGTCAGACCTGCCCACCGAATCCTCTCTAACACCAACCCCACATGGCCCAGGTGCTCTTCCCAGGTTCGGCTGAAGACAGCAATGTCATCCAAGTAGGCCTGGGCGAACTCTCGGAACCCCTTCAGCAGGTCATCGACCACACTCTGGAAGGTGGCTGGCGCATTCTTCATCCCGAATGGCATCGTTTTGAACTCAAACAAGCCAAAGGAGGTGATGAAGGCGGACCGTTCCTGAGCCTCGGGAGTCATTGGTATCTGCCAATACCCCTTGCTCAGATCGAACGTAGAGATGTACTTCGCCCCAGCCAGCTCGTCTAACAGTGCGTCAATGCGGGGTAGGGGATAGGCGTCTGATTTGGTTACTTCGTTCAACCGGCGGTAGTCTACGCAGAACCTGGTTGTCCGGTCCTTCTTGGGAACCAGTACAACAGAGGCGGCCCAGGGACTGTTGGAGCGCGTGATTACGCCTAGCGCTAACATCTCCTGCACCTCTTGGTAGATACTCGCCTGCGCCTCTGGTGAGACCCGATACGCGGGTTGCCGAATCGGCCTATGCTCACCAGTGTCTACATGATGGGCACGTAGGGAAGTCAGGCCGGGCTTCCTGCTGAACTGGGCCTCAAAGGACAGCAGCACTGACTCCAGCTGCTCCCTCTTGTGGTTACCAAGCTCACTGCTCCAGCTAACTTCCTCTACACCACCCTCACCCTTGGCATCCGCGAGGAGGTCAGGAATGGGATCTTTTCCTGGTTCCTCCATCGGCAGGCAGCACACAGCGGCTACCGACTCCACACGCTCGTGGTATGCCTTCAACATGTTTATATGGTAGGTACGCTGCCTCCTACCATCGCTGTCAAATGACACCACGTAGGTGATGTCGCTTAGGCGTTTTGCAACCGTGTACGGTCCCGCCCAGGCAGCCTGGAGCTTGTTCTGACGTGTGGGCACCAGAACCAGCACCTTCTGCCCTACTCCAAAGACCCGAGCACGCGCGCCCTGGTCATACCAAGTCTTCTGCTTGGTCTGTGCTTCCGCAAGATTTGCTTGCGCTAGTCCCATGAGATTTTCTAACCGATCTCTGAGCTTCAACACATACTCCACCACGGACTCATCCTGGTGGTTCAGCTCCCCCTCCCAAGACTCCCGGAACAGGTCAAGAGGTCCACGGACTCTGCGGCCATATAGTAACTCGAAGGGCGAGAATCCGGTTGACTCCTGGGGCACCTCTCGATATGCAAACAGGAGGTGCGGCAGGTATCGCTCCCAGTCTCCTCCCTCCGAAGTCACAAATGCCCGTAGCATCTGCTTCAGAGTGCCATTGAATCTCTCGCAAAGTCCGTTCGTCTGGGGATGATAGGGGGCAGTGCGGAGTTGGCGCACTCCGCACTTCGCCCAGAGACACTGGACCAGATCACTCATGAACTGCGTCCCTTGATCGGTTAGGATCTCACTGGGGAACCCTACTCTACTAAATATGCCTAGCAGAGCGTCCGCTACCTTTTCCGCAGTGATGGCGGACAGAGCCACAGCCTCCGGATACCGGGTAGCATAATCCACCACGGTGAGGATGTATCTCTTCCCCGATCTACTGGGCACAGGTAGGGGACCGACTATGTCCACCACAGCCACTCGTTGGAAAGGTTCCCCGACTATTGGCAAAGACCTCAGGGGAGCCCGAGCACTGGGGCGTCCCAGCCGTTGGCACACATCACAGGACTTACAGTAGGTCCGGACGTCATCCGACACTCCGGGCCAAAAAAAGTTCTGCGTCAGGCGCCTCAGTGTTCGGTCCCTCCCCTGGTGTCCCGCCAAAGGAATTTCATGGGCAACTGACATCAATTGCTCCCGAAAGCTCCTGGGAACCACCAGTTGAACTTGCTCCCGCACTGGCCTATCCCCTTCTACCTTGGCTACCCGGTACAGTAACTGTTTCCACCAGGTCACACTCCCTGCCCCCATCCCAGCAAGGCCGCGGCCAGCTTGGCGCCTCATACCTTCCAGGGATGGGTCAGAGAGCTGAGCTTCCCTAAACTCCTGCCTGCGGCCCTCACTTTCTCCTAAGTTTGGACACTCTACAGGGGGAATATTGGGGTCAGTCAAGTTGGGGTCAGTCAAGTTGGGGTCAGTCATGGTAGGGTCGGGGTAGTCACTCATACTCACCGCCGGAGTTGGCAAACCACTAGGGACAGGAGCATCACTGGGCACCCGCACAGGATTCAACAAACTGGAACCGACATCCTCTGCGTTGCTAGGGGACGTAGGCCCACCAGAGGCAAGGGGCAGATGTGCTGATCTGGCCGCTGTGGTCTTTTCCTCTGGGATGGCTGACGCTGTGGTTGGCGGTTGTTCAGCCGCTGGGGTCTTTTCCTCTGGACTGGGCGGTGCTGGCAGAGACGATGAAGACTGTCGTCTGGCCGCTTGACTCCGGGTGATGGCGTTCGCGAAGGCAGTAACGATCCCTCCACCGAGATCATTCCCCAAGACGACATCAGTTGGGAGGCCATCCATGACGGCAACATCTCTTAACTCTTGTCCAGCTCCCCAGTCGAGGTAGACTCTGGCCATGGGCACTTCTCGCTCTAGCCCATCGGCCACTGTAACTTTTGCAGTGCAACCCTGCAGTACGGCAGCAGGGTCGACCAGGTGGGGGCTTACAACGGTTATGGAGGCCCCAGAGTCTCTTAAGCCTTCGCCCTGCAGGGATCCCACTTGAACCGGCTGCAGGTGCCGCCACATATTTGGTGGGGGCTTCTTAGCCATACAGGTGACTCTTTCCGTGGAGTCCACCTGTTTCTTGCCACACTCCATCGGACTGACTGGAGGGGGTACAGTCTCTGGAAGCTCATCTTCCCGGGTTAAGCAAGCAATCCGGGCTCCAGCACTCGGATTTGGGGCACGAGTCTGGGGTGCTTGGGATGCAGGACAGTTCATCCTCAGATGTCCGATCTTCCCACAGCCATAGCACTTTTTGTCCAGGCGTGGCTCCGATGGCCTCTGATTACTGGCAGGGGCACTGCGGGGCGGTTGCTGGCCAAAAGCACCCGGGTTGGAAGATGCTTGCTTTGGGGGGCGATGAGCTGAAGAGGGGTGTCCCCCTGGTGGTACAGTCTTTTGGGGTTGGCTGCTGGTTGGGCGCTTCTGCCCCTGCGGCCGAATTGCCACATATTTGTCTGCTAACTGGGCAGCCATCTTTAAGCTGGGTGGCTCCCGATCTAGCACCCACTCCTTCACTTCTGGGGCGCACCTGCGGTAGAACTGCTCCCTGCAGATCAGGTCGATCAGTGCGTCCCACGTAGTGGCTTCCGAATCTTTCACCCACTTCACCACGTACTGCCTCAGCTGGGTGGCGAACTGCTCATGGGTGCTGCTAGGATTCTTGGGCAAGTCTCTGAATTTCTTCCTGTAAGACTCAGGAGTGATGAAGAATCGCTGGAGGAGGGCCTTCTTGACTTCGTCGTAGTTCCCACAGTCCTCCGTCGCCACTCCTCGATAGGCCTCCAAGGCCTCTCCATGCAGAGTGGGCACAAGGTGTCTCACCCACTCTGACTTGGGTAGATCATGTAGTTTACAAGTCCTCTCAAAGACTTGCAAATGTCCATCAATGTCCCCATCACTGTCTGCAAACTTGGCAAACTGAACTCGTCCTGATCTGTGTACAACAGCTGACAACGGCTCCCGGGGTACCACGGCCTGTGGTGCCCGCTCATCACGCCACATCTGGATGATGATCAAGCGTTCTTGCTCTGTTGCCCTTTCCCCCAATTCCGCTAGCCGATCTGCTAGGGTATCCGGGCCGCCCCCCCTGGGACGTTGGGATCCTGGCCCTGCTAGGGATTGTTGGGAGACATGGCTGTTGTGAGAGAGGGAGGGGCTTGTGGTTCTCACCGGTTCCTCATGAAGGTCCACTGCTGGGCCGTCCTCTGCGTTGCTGACGCCGTCAGTGCTTTCCACCTCCGCCCGATGAGACTCCTCCACGCTTCTGAGCGCCGCCTGCATGACGCTCCTGGACGCGTTGAAAGGGATTTCCACACCCTTCCCCTGGCATACGATCTCCAGATCCTCCTTGGACATTCCGCTGAATTCCGCCATCTTGTGCGTTCTCCTGCGCTGCAGTTACTCCTCTCCTGAGTAACTCGGCTTCTCCAATCGGGTGATGAAAAGCCGCCTGGGATTATCCCACCACTATGCCACCAATTTCTGTGACAGGACGGTACCGTACGGAAGCACTCGCCGCTTGCCGCGTCCCGTTGACTGCGCACAGAATGGAAGGTCAAGCCGCACGAGGCCTGACCACATAGGGGATTCCCGCTTACCGTCAGTAACCGCCTGTTACTGACTCCACCCACTGCGTTGTGGGCGGGTTCTTGCTGCCACCACCAAAC
Organism: Pseudophryne corroboree; assembly: GCF_028390025.1. Classification (NCBI taxonomy): domain Eukaryota; kingdom Metazoa; phylum Chordata; class Amphibia; order Anura; family Myobatrachidae; genus Pseudophryne; species Pseudophryne corroboree. Next base: position 452,237,724 of record NC_086451.1, read on the forward strand.
TCCTAACCTGCCGTGGCGTTTGGAACCACGGTTCTGCTCTGTATGTGCCGACGCACTGCCTTACCACAGCTGTGTGGTGCTGACGAATCCCCACTAGCCACTTGCTAGGCCTCTACCGGTAGCTGGCGGAAGGCGGAGCTTGGAGACGTCAGGTGCTTCCCTGGACAGCCGGAGAACGGGGCTAGGTTTGGCCTAACCCTGTTGGTCACAAGATGAAGCAGTCTTCTTGAGGCAAAGGTGTTTATTGCTCAAAAACCTTTAAAAAGGCTCCTCCCTATTGCTAGGGGCAACAGCATACAATTAAGATGTTTCAGCAGAAGAAGATGTTACAATACAAACAAACGGTCTTCCTTCCTTTATCTGCCATCCACGGATCGTATATCAAATCCAAGCCCATAAACCCAATGATTAGCATCTCTCTCTAAGGAACTTACACATCAAAAAGGTATTGTCCTTCTCACCTCTCTGCTAGGACAGAGCCATTAGCATGCCACTTCCTATTTCCAGAGGATAAGAGTTGCTTATTCAGACAGCTATAGTAACTGCATTTTTCCTTTAAATATACACCAAGCCTGTCTTGAATATAAAATAGATACAGTTAAACATGCCTTCCTGCAATGGTGCACAGAGCACTACATAGGACATGTTAAAAGTAAAACACATCATTAAACAAACTTTTAAACAGTCCGTAACATGGCGCTGGGCACGAGGGTTAACCCCTTCAGTGCCGCAGGCGCCATTATACGTGTGGCTGGCTAGTCTCTCCGGCCACAACTAGGCTATCCTTTAAGGCTCAAAATACACCGTGAGTGTGGCTCGGACAGTTCTGGGCGTGGTTTTGTTAAAGTGGGTGTGGCTAATAACTGTCGAAAGGTGATCGAGAATGGATTTGACCTGATTCCGTGCACAGTGCACCATACCGAGTGCAGGAGATGCTGAGTATTAAGTACACGTGGGTAAAGTGGAAGTGGCTCTACAACAGTAGAATAAAACTGTGGGCCTAATTCACATCTGATCTCTGGGCTGCCTTTTTTTGCTGCATTGCGATCAGATAATCGCCGCCTAAAGGGGGAGTGTTGTTTTTTTTTCGCTGTGCAAGTGTGCGATCGCATGTGTAGCAGAGCTGCTAAAAATCAGTTTGTGTAGTCTCTGCGCAGCCCCGGACTTACTCCTACAGTGCGATGAGAACAGGCTGTTCGAGGCCGGACCTGAAAACGCTTGAGCCCGCCTGCGTTTTTCCGGACACTCCCTGAAAACGGTCAGTTGCCACCCACAAATGGCCTCTTCCTGTCAATCTTCTTGCGAACGCCCGTGCGAATAGATCCTTCGCACCATCCCATCGCAGGGTGCAAATGCCGTTGCACCCGTGCGATGAGCCGGCGCAGTGCGGTGCACACGCTTGCGCAGTTCTGACCTGACCACCTGCTGTGCAAAAAAACGCACAGCGGCGATCAGATCTGAATTAGGCCCTGCGCCCCAGCAGGAGGGCTAGAAATGAACAATAAACACATTGCATGGTGGTAATGGCAGCTATAAGAGCTTGTCACACCACATTACCGATGGCAGATGTTTATTGTGAGATATGGTATGTGATTTATATGAAACGTGACAGCGCTCGTTAATCATACATTATATGCTATGTCTTCATTAGTACATCCCAGTAACAACGTATAACATCACTGCACTCCCATCCACTGTGAAATGGGATATCAGCGCCATTATCTCCGTAGACACCCGGCACAGGCGCAGCTTCATAATGATGTCATTAACCTGTTTAATATACTGCACAAAACGACGATTCCGCTGTAGTCAGGGGTGACGCTGCCATACGGCTATTATGTCGGTCAGTCAGCGAGATAACTATCCGGGGGAGCCTAAACGCTGATATGTAGCACAGCGCAGGTCTGTATAGCGTTCAGGACCAAGAACCTAATTGCCGGAACCTGAATATAAAGTCAGCTCTATTCTTAAAGTTGGGCTTGCTGCCATGTTTCTGTGCCCATCATTTACCTTATTATAGAGCAGTTTTTTTGCTTTTTATCTCCCTGTACACGCCACGGTGCCACCCACTTTGCCATACTTTACCATGGCTGGCGCCAGTCAGAGACGCCCAGATTCTACAGCACAGAACGTTACTTGTGTCGCAATTATTTGTTGCAATTCACTTAAACATGACAAACTATTCACAGTTAAAACAAATGACCACAAAATAGCACTAATCCTCCTCTTACTGCTCAGCCAAGGTGTACCATTCACTGCAACACATTCTACTCCAACTGTGATACCCATTTACATGTTCAGATATCTAGTCCCTGCTTTTCTTTCTTCCCATCAGTCCCCCCACCCCCGATGTCGGCAGAATATAAAATACATTTTATGACTAAGCAGTACATTTTGTGTCTAAGCACTGATGTCAGGTCATGTCCGCCTGTCAGATCATGTAGCACTTGTAGCTCAAAAATACCTGTTAAGTCTTAAAGCCCAAATGTATTAAGCCTTAAAAAGGGATACAGTGCAGACGGATAAAGAGTGATAAAGTACCAGCCAATCAGCTTCCTGTAATTTTGCAAACAGAGCCTGTGGCATGACAGTTAGGAAGCTGATTGGCTGGTTATTTCTCACTCTTTATCCGTCTCTTGTTAAGGATTAATACATTTGGGCCTTCCTAAACCACATGCAGTACTCTGTATAGATGAGGCTTATTTATGATCCGCCAGCTGCCGTGGAACTACAAGATCTAGCATACCGTCCCAGCGGTGGGCCATGTCTCGCTGATCTCTGGTGTAGAGCTCAGTGGCTCCCATTGTAACCGTATAACAACACGCTGTAATGGTCTGTTATTCTGTTACAGCTGTCACACTGCTTAGGTGATTGTTACATTGTGATTAGAAGTGTCACACGGCTTTGAACTTTATTATATTAGGAACCATAATGTTGTTTAGAAATGTGACACGTTATATAATTCGCAGTTACTTTTTATGAGACTGTGACATAACATATACACAGCTCTGTGTCTACAGCCATTAGATCTGTATTATACAGGCCTGTGCTATGCGACATATACAGTAAATGTATTGTTCTATACCATTTATGGTGTTTTTTAATACTACAGAATTATACAGGTTGAGTGTCCCATATCCAAATATTCCGAAATACGGATTTTTTTTGAGTGAGAGTGAGATAGTGAAACCTTTGTTTTTTGATGGCTCAGTGTACACAAACTTTGTTTAATACACAAAGGGGGTCATTCCGAGTTGTTCGCTCGTTATTTTTTCCCCGCAACGGAGCGATTAGTCGCTAATGCGCATGCGCAATGTCCGCAGTGCGACTGCGCCAAGTAAATTTGCTATGCAGTTAGGAATTTTACTCACGGCGTTATGAGGTTTTTTCTTCGTTCTGGTGATCGTAATGTGATTGACAGGAAGTGGGTGTTCCTGGGCGGAAACTGGCCGTTTTATGGGTGTGTGCGAAAAAACGCTACCGTTTCTGGGAAAAACGCGGGAGTGGCTGGAGAAACGGAGGAGTGTCTGGGCGAACGCTGGGTGTGTTTGTGACGTCAAACCAGGAACGAAACTGACTGAACTGATCGCAGATGCCGAGTAAGTCTCGAGCTACTCAGAAACTGCTAAGAAGTGTCTATTCACAATTCTGCTAATCTTTCGTTCGCAATTTTGATAAGCTAAGATTCACTCCCAGTAGGCGTCGGCTTAGCGTGTGCAAAGCTGCTAAAAGCAGCTTGCGAGCGAACAACTCGGAATGACCCCCAAAGTTATTAAACATATTGTATTAGAGTGACCTTCAGGCTATGTGTATAATGTGTATATGAAACATAAATGAATTGTGTGTATGTACACAAACTTTGTTTAATACAAAAAGTTATTAAAAATATTGTCTAAAATGACCTTCAGGCTGTGTGTATAAGGTGTATATGAAACATAAATGCATTCTGTGCTTAGACTTGGGTCCCATCGCCATGATATCTCATTATAGTATGGAATTATTCCAAAATACAGAAAAATCCGCTATCCAAAATACTTCTGGTCCCAGGCATTTTGGATAAGGGATACTCAACCTGTATACTATTTAGGTCTGCATTAGAAGTAAGTTATACAGTATTAGGTGTCTTTTATCTGATTATTGCAGTTTTGGGTTTTTTACATTTCTTTTAGCTTTTATAACATATTTATTATCATATAATTATTTTTTTGTCGGTATTCAGTATATTCTGGGTGATATTTAGTGGGGGCAGACATGGAGATACTGTGTGGCTAGAAATTGCAGAAAGGTACTGTATGGGGATAGGTGCTGAATCTTCATTATTGTGTAGGAACTAGGGGGCTAAATCAGAACTGATCGCTCGCTATTTTTTTTTTGCAGTCCTACGATCAGATAGTCGCCGCCCATAGGGGAGTGTATTTTAGCTGTACAAGTGTACGTCCGCATGTGTAGCCGAGCTGTACAAACTGATTTTGTACAGTCTCTGAGTAGCCCAGGACTTACTCAGCCGCTGCGATCACTTCAGCCTGTCCGGGACCGGAATTAACGTCAGGAACCCACCCTGTAAACACTTAGACACGCCTGCCTTTTTCCAACCAGAAAACGGTCAGTTGCCACCCACGAACGCCCTCTTCCTGTCAGTCACCTTGCGATCATGCATGCAAATGGATTCTTCGCACAATCCCAACGATGAGCAGCGATCCGCTTTGTACCCGTGCAACGCGCCTGCGCGGTTTAGACCTGATCGCCCGCTGTACGAAAACGCAGCCTAGCGATCAGGTCTGAATTAGCCCCCAGGTGTTCTGAGAGATTCTGTGGGGCCAGACAGTGGCCCCGATCATTTGGAATGACACATCGTGTACATCGTTCCGTGTGTATGCCAGATACCGATGGCGATGCACGCACCCGCGGGTCGCTAATGACAGCCCCCGATCTTTTGAACATGCAAGAAGATCTGGGGCTGTCGTTAGCGATGCCATGCTGCCGGATGCAGCATGGCGTCTGCTGCCGTTTGTCACCGCCGGGCACAATGTGTCATCGTGCCATGTGTACCCACCATAAGAGTATAGGTGGGTACACACGAGACGATTCAAAATAGTCACACTTGCCAATGCCACCGGCGCGCGGGGGGGGGGGGTGAGAAGGGGCGGGGGCCAATGCTGCATAGAGATGCTGTGTGGAACAGGTGTTGTAGATGGATGCTGTGGGGAACAGGTGCTGTAGAGGGATGCTGTGGGGAACAGGTGTTGTAGAGAGATGCTGTGGGGAACAGGTGTTGTAGAGGGATGCTGTGGGGAACAGGTGTTGTAGAGAGATGTTGTGGGGAACAGGTGTTGTAGAGAGATGCTGTGTGGAACAGGTGTTGAAGAGGGATGCTGTGGGGAGCAGGTGTTGTAGAGGGATGCTGTGGGGAGCAGGTGTTGTAGAGGGATGCTGTGGGGAAAAGGTGTTGTAGAGGGATGTTGTGGGGAACAGGTGTTGTAGAGGGATGCTGTGTGGAACAGGTGTTGTAGAGGGATGTTGTGGGGAACAGGTGTTGTAGAGGGATGCTGTGGGGAGCAGGTGTTGTAGAGGGATGCTGTGGGGAATAGGTGTTGTAGAGGGATGTTGTGGGGAACAGGTGTTGTAGAGGGATGTTGTGGGGAACAGGTGTTGTAGAGGGATGTTGTGGGGAACAGGTGTTGTAGAGGGATGCTGTGTGGAACAGGTGTTGTAGAGGGATGTTGTGGGGAACAGGTGTTGTAGAGGGATGCTGTGGGGAGCAGGTGTTGTAGAGGGATGCTGTGGGGAGCAGGTGTTGTAGAGGGATGCTGTGGGGAACAGGTGTTGTAGGGGGATGCTGTGGGGAACAGGTGTTGTAGAGGGATGCTGTGGGGAACAGGTGTTGTAGAGGGATGTTGTGGGGAACAGGTGTTGTAGAGGGATGCTGTGTGGAACAGGTGTTGTAGAGGGATGTTGTGGGGAACAGGTGTTGTAGAGGGATGTTGTGGGGAACAGGTGTTGTAGAGAGATGCTGTGGGGAACAGGTGTAGTAGAGGGATGCTGTGGGGAGCAGGTGTTGTAGAGGGATGCTGTGGGGAACAGGTGTTGTAGAGGGATGCTGTGGGGAACAGGTGTTGTAGAGAGATGCTGTGGGGAACAGGTGTTGTAGAGGGATGCTGTGGGGAGCAGGTGTTGTAGAGAGATGCTGTGGGGAACAGGTGTTGTAGAGGAATGCTGTAGGGAACAGGTGTTGTGGAGAGATGCTGTGGGGAACAGGTGTTGTAGAGGGATGCTGTAGGGAACATGTGTTGTGATGCTGTGGGGAACAGGTGTTGTAAAGGGATGCTGTGGGGAACAGGTATTATAGAGAGATGCTGTGGGGAACAGGTGTTGTAGAGGGATGCTGTGGGGAAGGGGTGTTGTAGAGAGATGCTGTGGGGAGCAGGTGTTGTAGAGGGATGCTGTGGGAAACAGGTGTTGTAGAGGGATACTGTGGGGAACAGGTGTTGTAGAAAGATGCTGTGGGGAACAGGTGTTGTAGAGGGATGCTGTGGGGAACAGGTGTTGTAGAGGGATGCTGTGGGAAACAGGTGTTGTAGAGGGATGCTGTGGGAAACAGGTGTTGTAGAGGGATGCTGTGGGAAACAGGTGTTGTAGAGGGATACTGTGGGGAACAGGTGTTGTAGAAAGATGCTGTGGGGAACAGGTGTTGTAGAGGGATGCTGTGTGGAACAGGTGTTGTAGATGGATGCTGTGGGGAACAGGTGCTGTAGAGGGATGCTGTGGGGAACAGGTGTTGTAGAGAGATGCTGTGGGGAACAGGTGTTGTAGAGGGATGCTGTGGGGAACAGGTGTTGTAGAGAGATGTTGTGGGGAACAGGTGTTGTAGAGAGATGCTGTGTGGAACAGGTGTTGTAGAGGGATGCTGTGGGGAGCAGGTGTTGTAGAGGGATGCTGTGGGGAGCAGGTGTTGTAGAGGGATGCTGTGGGGAAAAGGTGTTGTAGAGGGATGTTGTGGGGAACAGGTGTTGTAGAGGGATGCTGTGTGGAACAGGTGTTGTAGAGGGATGTTGTGGGGAACAGGTGTTGTAGAGGGATGCTGTGGGGAGCAGGTGTTGTAGAGGGATGCTGTGGGGAATAGGTGTTGTAGAGGGATGTTGTGGGGAACAGGTGTTGTAGAGGGATGTTGTGGGGAACAGGTGTTGTAGAGGGATGTTGTGGGGAACAGGTGTTGTAGAGGGATGCTGTGTGGAACAGGTGTTGTAGAGGGATGTTGTGGGGAACAGGTGTTGTAGAGGGATGCTGTGGGGAGCAGGTGTTGTAGAGGGATGCTGTGGGGAGCAGGTGTTGTAGAGGGATGCTGTGGGGAACAGGTGTTGTAGGGGGATGCTGTGGGGAACAGGTGTTGTAGAGGGATGCTGTGGGGAACAGGTGTTGTAGAGGGATGTTGTGGGGAACAGGTGTTGTAGAGGGATGCTGTGGGGAACAGGTGTTGTAGAGGGATGCTGTGGGGAACAGGTGTTGTAGAGGGATGTTGTGGGGAACAGGTGTTGTAGAGAGATGCTGTGGGGAACAGGTGTAGTAGAGGGATGCTGTGGGGAGCAGGTGTTGTAGAGGGATGCTGTGGGGAACAGGTGTTGTAGAGGGATGCTGTGGGGAACAGGTGTTGTAGAGAGATGCTGTGGGGAACAGGTGTTGTAGAGGGATGCTGTGGGGAGCAGGTGTTGTAGAGAGATGCTGTGGGGAATAGGTGTTGTAGAGGAATGCTGTAGGGAACAGGTGTTGTGGAGAGATGCTGTGGGGAACAGGTGTTGTAGAGGGATGCTGTAGGGAACATGTGTTGTGATGCTGTGGGGAACAGGTGTTGTAAAGGGATGCTGTGGGGAACAGGTATTATAGAGAGATGCTGTGGGGAACAGGTGTTGTAGAGGGATGCTGTGGGGAAGGGGTGTTGTAGAGAGATGCTGTGGGGAGCAGGTGTTGTAGAGGGATGCTGTGGGAAACAGGTGTTGTAGAGGGATACTTTGGGGAACAGGTGTTGTAGAAAGATGCTGTGGGGAACAGGTGTTGTAGAGGGATGCTGTGGGGAACATGTGTTGTAGAGGGATGCTGTGGGAAACAGGTGTTGTAGAGGGATGCTGTGGGAAACAGGTGTTGTAGAGGGATGCTGTGGGAAACAGGTGTTGTAGAGGGATACTGTGGGGAACAGGTGTTGTAGAAAGATGCTGTGGGGAACAGGTGTTGTAGAGGGATGCTGTGGGGAACAGGTGTTGTAGAGGGATGCTGTGGGGAACAGGTGTTGTAGAGGGATGCTGTGTGAATAGGTACTATAGAGTGATACTGAGGGGAAAAGGGGTTGTAGAGATATGCTGTGGGAAATAGGTGTTGTATAGAGATGCTGTGGGGAATAGGTGTTGTAGAGAGATGCTGTGGGGAATAAGTGTTGTAGAGGGATGCTGTGGGGAGCAGGTGTTGTAGTGGGATGCTGTGGGGAATAGGTGTTGTAGGGGGATGCTGTGGGGAATAGGTGTTTTAGAGGGATGCTGTGGGGAATAGGTGTTGTAGAGGGATGCTTTGGGGAATAGGTATTGTAGAAAGATTCTGTGGGGAATAGGTGTTGTAGAAAGATGCTTTGGGGTATAGTTGTTGTAGAGAGATGCTGTGGGGAATAGGTGTTGTAGTGGGATGTTGTGGGAAACTGGCGTTGTAGAGGGATGCTGTGGAGAACAGGTGTTGTAGAGGGATGCTGTGGGAGACAGTTGTTGTAGAGGGATGCTGTGGGAAACTGGCGTTGTAGAGGGATGCTGTGGGGAAACTGAGGTTGTAGAGGGATGCTGTGGGGAACAGGTGTTGCATACCCTCCAACTGTACCTTTTTAGCAGGTACAGTACCTTTTTTTTATGGTCTGTACCGATTTTTGGCTCTCCAAACTTCCATTGAAAGTATAGGTAAAGGGTTGTGGCTACGCCCCCTTTACCCGTGACCATGCCCCTTTCCTAATTTGTACCGGTTTTTATGTGTAAAATGTTGGAGGGTATGGTTGTTGTAGAGGAATGCTGTGGGGAATAGGTGTTGTAGGTATGCTGTGGGGAACAGGTGTTGTAGAGGGATGCTGTGGGGAACAGATGTAGAGGGATGCTGTGGGGAACAAATCTTGTAGAGGGATGCTGTGGGGAACAGGTGTTGCAGAGGGATGCTGTGGGCAATAGGTGTTGTAGATGGATGCTGTGGGGAACAGGTGTTGTAGAGGGATGCTGTGGGCAATAGGTGTTGTAGAGGGATGCTGTAGGGAACAGGTGTTGTAGAAGGATGCTGTGGAGAACAGGTGTTGTAGAGGGATGCTGCGGGGAACAGGTGTTGTAGAGGGATGCTGTGGGGAATAGGTGTTGTAGAGGGATGCTGTGGGGAACAGATGTTGTGGGGAACAGGTGTAGAGGGATGCTGTGGGAAACAGGTGTTGTAGAGAGATGCTGTGGGGAACAGGTATTGTAGAGGGATGTTGTGGGGAACAGGTGTGTAGAGAGTTGCAGTGGGGAACAGGTGTTGTAGCGAGATGTTGTGGGGAACAGGTGCTGTAGAGGGATGCTGTGGGGAACAGGTGTTGTAGAGGGATGCTGTGGGAAACAGGTGTTGTAGAAAGTTGCTGTGGGGAACAGGTATTGTGGAGGGATGTTGTGGGGAACAGGTGTGTGGAGAGTTGCAGTGGGGAACAGGTGTTGTAGAGGGATGCTGTGGGGAATAGGTGTTGTAGAGAGATGTTGTGGGGAACAGGTGTTGTAGAGGGATGCTGTGGGGAACAGGTGTTGTAGCGAGATGTTGTGGGGAACAGGTGTTGTAGAGGGATGCTGTGGGGAATAGGTGTTGTAGAGGGATGCTGTGGGGAACAGGTGTTGTAGAGAGATGTTGTGGGGAACAGGTGGTGTAGAGGGATGCTGTGGGGAACAGGTGTTGTAGAGAGATGCTGTGGGGAACAGGTATTGTAGAGGGATGCTGTGGGGAATAGGTGTTGTAGAGGGATGCTGTGGGGAACAGGTGTTGTAGAGAGATGTTGTGGGGAACAGGTGTTGTAGAGGGATGCTGTGGGAAACAGGTGTTGTAGAGAGATGCTGTGGGGAACAGGTATTGTAGAGGGATGTTGTGGGGAACAGGTGTGTAGGGAGTTGCAGTGGGGAACAGGTGTTGTAGCGAGATGTTGTGGGGAACAGGTGTTGTAGAGGGATGCTGTGGGGAACAGGTGTTGTAGAGAGTTGCTGTGGGGAACAGGTGTTTTAGAGAGTTGCAGTGGGGAACAGGTGTTGTAGAGAGATGTTGTGGGGAACAGGTATTGTAGAGGGATGCTGTGGGGAACAGGTGTTGTAGATGGATGCTGTGGGGAACAGGTGTTGTAGAGGAATGCTTTGGGGATAGGTGTTGTAAAGGGATGCTGTGGGGAACATGTGTTGTAGAGGGATGCTGTGGGGAACAGGTGTAGAGGGATGCTGTGGGGAACAGGTGCTGTAGAGGGATGCTGTGGGGAACAGGTGCTGTAGAGGAATGCTGTTGGGAACAGGTGTAGAGGGATGCTGTGGGGAATAGGTGTTTTAGAGGGATGCTGTGGGGAATAGGTGTTGTAGAGGGATGCTTTGGGGTATAGTTGTTGTAGAGAGATGCTGTGGGGAATAGGTGTAGTGGGATGTTGTGGGAAACTGGCGTTGTAGAGGGATGCTGTGGAGAACAGGTGTTGTAGAGGGATGCTGTGAAGAACAGGTGTTGTAGAGGGATGCTGTGGGGAACAGGTGTTGTAGAGGGATGCTGTGGGAGACAGTTGTTGTAGAGGGAAGCTGTGGGAAACTGGCGTTGTAGAGGGATGCTGTGGGAAACTGAGGTTGTAGAGGGATGCTGTGGGGAACAGGTGTTGCATACCCTCCAACTGTACCTTTTTAGCAGGTACAGTACCTTTTTTTTATGGTCTGTACCGATTTTTGGCTCTCCAAACTTCCATTGAAAGTATAGGTAAAGGGTCGTGGCTACGCCCCCTTTACCCGTGACCATGCCCCTTTCCTAATTTGTACCGGTTTTTATGTGTAAAATGTTGGAGGGTATGGTTGTTGTAGAGGAATGCTGTGGGGAATAGGTGTTGTAGGTATGCTGTGGGGAACAGGTGTTGTAGAGGGATGCTGTGGGGAACAGATGTAGAGGGATGCTGTGGGGAACAGATCGTGTAGAGGGATGCTGTGGGGAACAGGTGTTGTAGAGGAATGCTTTGGGGATAGGTGTTGTAAAGGGATGCTGTGGGGAACATGTGTTGTAGAGGGATGCTGTGGGGAACAGGTGTTGTAGAGGGATGCTGTGGGGAACAGGTGTTGTAGAGGGATGCTGTGGGGAACAGGTGTTGTAGAGGGATGCTGTGGGAAACAGGTGTTGTAGAGAGATGCTGTGGGGAACAGGTATTGTAGAGGGATGTTATGGGGAACAGGTGTGTAGAGAGTTGCAGTGGGGAACAGGTGTTGTAGCGAGATGTTGTGGGGAACAGGTGTTGTAGAGGGATGCTGTGGGGAACAGGTGTTGTAGAGAGATGTTGTGGGGAACAGGTGTTGTAGAGGGATGCTGTGGGAAACAGGTGTTGTAGAGAGATGCTGTGGGGAACAGGTATTGTAGAGGGATGCTGTGGGGAATAGGTGTTGTAGAGGGATGCTGTGGGGAACAGGTGTTGTAGAGAGCTGCTGTGGGGAACAGGTATTGTAGAGGGATGTTGTGGGGAACAGGTGTGTAGGGAGTTGCAGTGGGGAACAGGTGTTGTAGCGAGATGTTGTGGGGAACAGGTATTGTAGAGAGTTGCAGTGGAGAACAGGTGTTGTAGAGGGATGCTGTGGGGAACAGGTGTTGTAGATGGATGCTGTGGGGAACAGGTGTTGTAGATGGATGCTGTGGGGAACAGGTGTAGTAGAGGAATGCTGTGGGGAACAGGTGCTGTAGAGGGATGCTGTGGGGAACAGATATTGTAGAGGGATGCTGTGGGGAACAGGTGTTGTAGAGGGATGCTGTGGGGAACAGGTGTTGTAGAGGGATGCTGTGGGGAACAGGTGCTGTAGAGGGATGCTGTGGGGAACAGGTGTTGTAGATAGATGATGGGGAGCAGGTGTTGTAGAGGGATGCAGTGGGCAACAGGTGCTGTAGAGGGATGCTGTGGGGAACAGGTGCTGTAGAGGGATACTGTGGGGAACAGGTGTTGTAGAGGGATGCTCTGGGGAACAGGTGTTGTAGAGGGATGCTGTGGGAACAGGTGTTGTAGAGGGATGCTGTGGGGAACAGGGGTTGTAGATGGATGCTGTGGGGAACAGGTGTTGTATATGAATGCTGTGGGGAACAGGTGTAGTAGAGAGATGCTGTGGGGAACAGGTGTAGTAGAGGGATGCTGTGGGGAACAGGTGCTGTAGAGGGATGCTGTGGGGAACAGGTGTTGTAGATGGATGCTGTGGGGAACAGGTGTTGTAGAGGGATGCTGTGTGGAACAGGTGTAGTAGAGGGATGCTTTGGGCAATAGGTGTTGTAGAGGGATGCTGTGGGGAACAGGTGCTGTAGAGGGATGCTGTGGGGAACAGGTGTTGTAGATGGATGCTGTGGGGAACAGGTGTAGTAGAGGGATGCTGTGGGGAACAGGTGCTGTAGAGGGATGCTGTGGGGAACAGGTGTTGTAGAGGGATGCTGTGGGGAACAGGTGCTGTAGAGGGATGCTGTGGGGAACAGGTGTAGAGGGATGCTGTGGGGAACAGGTGTAGTAGAGGGATGCTGTGGGGAACAGGTGTAGTAGAGGGGTGCTGTGGGGAACAGGTGTTGTAGAGGGATGCTGTGTGGAACAGGTGTAGTAGAGGGATGCTTTGGGCAATAGGTGTAGCAGAGGGATGCTGTGGGGAACAGGTGCTGTAGAGGGATGCTGTGGGGAACAGGTGTTGTAGATGGATGCTGTGGGGAACAGGTGTAGTAGAGGGATGCTGTGGGGAACAGGTGCTGTAGAGGGATGCTGTGGGGAACAGGTGTAGTAGAGGGATGCTGTGGGGAACAGGTGTTGTAGAGGGATGCTGTGGGGAACAGGTGTAGTAGAGGGATGCTGTGGGGAACAGGTGTTGTAGAGGGATGCTGTGGGGAACAGGTGTTGTAGAGGGATGCTGTGGGGAACAGGTGCTGTAGAGGGATGCTGTGGGGAACAGGTGTAGAGGGATGCTGTGGGGAACAGGTGTAGTAGAGGGATGCTGTGGGGAACAGGTGTAGTAGAGGGGTGCTGTGGGGAACAGGTGTTGTAGATGGATGCTGTGGGGAACAGGTGTAGTAGAGGGATGCTGTGGGGAACAGGTGCTGTAGAGGGATGCTGTGGGGAACAGGTGTTGTAGATGGATGCTGTGGGGAACAGGTGTAGCAGAGGGATGCTGTGGGGAACAGGTGTAGTAGAGGGATGCTGTGGGCAATAGGTGTTGTAGATGGATGCTGTAGGGAATAGTTGTTGTAGAGAGATATTGTGTGGGGTGATGTGTAGTATTTCGGGTTTGTCACCCCATTTATAATATGACAACAGATCATCCCTTCTGCCTTTGCGCTCTACATCTTACACTGACAGTAAGTACTTGACTTTTCAAAAACACATATTGCTTAAAGTTTTTCTGGACACGAGATGCTTAGTGACGTCTGGTTTTACATCTCAAAGAATAGAGAATAACTACAGAAGCATGAGTATTAACACAAAGCTCTCTAGAGTTGCTAAGTAACAGTATATAACAGTAATTGTGCAGCAGATACAAATATCAGCTCTCTTATGGAACGGGCACTGTGTGAATACAGCTGCTGTGATGTGTAATGAACCTGTACCTGCTGATGCGGCCATTTTGTGGGTTAAACCAGTAGCCACAAGGATTCTGCCTATGAATTCACCAGGAGTCCTGCCAGCACTGAGGCACGAGACATTAAGTCTTATGAGGTCCAGAACCTCTCACTGCCTTTCTCCACCACTCCACACAATAATCTCACACAGTCACATCAGCTTGTCATTGTCTCATAGAAAACCTACTGACTCGCACCTTTGTCCATGGTATTGTGAATAAGGTGCAGCGTATGGTCAGTTCTGTGGTAAGAGGGGACATATGGCCAGTCCTCCAGATAGGTGAGACCCTCATATTAGCCAGTTCCGGGATTTCTATTATATAATAAAGCTGTATGCGCCAATTAGTGTCTAAGGCCTGGTAATCATGTTCTGAGAACGACCAATTTTCTAGTCTTTGACCATAGTTCAAGGCCAGAATAAGGGCCTGGGGCTGAAAATGTTCAAGGGCCTACACTGAGAAGAGGAGGAGCTGTGACCACTGCTGTGTGGGTATGGCCAGTGCTGTTTGGGTGTGGCCAGTGCAATGTGGGCGTGTACATCCCCTGCACTATCACCCCCACTGTTTTTCCCCCAAATGCATAAAAATAGAAAAATTGCTGAATTTTGTGAGAAAACTAGAAAAACAATTTGAATATTTATGAATTACGGGCAACTGTGTTGCCAGATAGGCATCGTGCTGCCATAATGGTCGGCCATTTTTCCGTGAAGGCCTGCGCTGCTGGTAATCTGGCCCTACCATACCTCCGCTGTTATTATTAGTATGATGCTGACGGTACTTGCTCTTTGTGTTAATGCTTATGACTTGCTGTACATACTGAGCCCTGTCTTCTCCCCCCCCCTCCCCCTGTAGGACAACAGCCGGCGAGTGGACAATGTGCTCAAGCTGTGGATCATCGAAGCTCGCGACCTACCCCCCAAGAAGCGCTATTACTGCGAGCTCTGCCTGGATGACATTTTGTACGCCCGTACCACCAGCAAGGCCCGGGGTGAGACCGTTTTCTGGGGGGAGCACTTTGAGTTCAACAACCTGCCAGCCGTCCGGAACTTACGCCTCCACCTGTACAAAGACACCGACAAAAAGAGGCGCAAGGAGAAGAGCAATTACGTGGGCATGTTGAATGTGCCTATCGCCAGCATCAGTGGGCGCCACTTTGTGGAACAGTGGTACCCGGTCTCCCAGCCCACATCCTACAAAGGGAAGAGCAGCTGTCCCTCTATCCGCCTAAAATCCCGATACCAAACTATGAGCATCCTCCCTATGGAGCTGTACAAGGAGTTTGCCGAGTATGTCACCAACAACTACCGGATGTTATGCGCTGTGCTTGAGCCGGTGTTGAGCGTGAAGAGCAAAGAGGAGGTGGCCTGTGCGCTGGTACATATATTGCAAAGCACGGGGAAGGCTAAGGTACACATACATATTTCTAATTATCTATGTATCCGCACCGGTATGCAATGCAGATGTGATTGCTCCTGGGACAGTGTTTCGTGGGTCACGTATAAGGCCGTTCCTGCAATGAGGCAAGGTGAGAATCTCACCTTATGCGGCACAGTCCTAGGATGGCAGATTGGGAGGTTCTCACCGCACCGTCTGCCCCTTAGCTAAACTCTTACCGTCTCCCCCTCTGGTCATGTCAAGAAGTGCAGGGTGACATGAGAACTGCGTTTCTTCCTGCAATCAATGTAGTGTGACAGTCATCAAGGTGGTGTCTGCTGCAGGACAAGAAGCTAAGTCGTTTTGTGTAGTAGAAGAAAAAATACTAAAAAATATTGGATGTTTTATTGTAGTATTGTGTTGCTTGTATCTATAATATTAGCACTATTTTTTAATACCCCCGCCCCTATAATAGTCTAACATTCATATTAAGAAATGAACATAATGTTTCTATAACGGTGTTACTAATTTTGTTTACAGAGCTCACTGTACAGTTGTCATTGTTTGACTTCTCTTTCCCGTAATCAACATATCTCGTCCCAGAGTGTTCATGTCACTCTTATTGATGTGTGCAAATTCTATCAATATACAACAGAGCTGGGGCTTAAGCTAATGGCCCTCATTCCGAGTTGTTCACTCGCTAGCTGCTTTTAGCAGCAGTGCAAACGCTAAGCCGCCGCCCTCTGGGAGTGTATCTTAGCTTAGCAGAAGTGCGAACGAAAGATTAGCAGAATTGTTCGAAAATCTTTTCCTGCAGTTTCTGAGTAGCTCCCGACCTACTCCTAGATTGCGATCACTGCAGACAGTTTAGTTCCTGGTTTGACGTCACAAACACGCCCTGCGTTCGGCCAGCCACTCCCCCATTTCCCCATCCACTCCTGCGTTTTAGCCTGACACTCCTGCGTTTTTTTAGCACACTCCCGGAAAACGGTCAGTTTCCGCCCAGAAACACCCACTTCCTGTCAATCACTCACCGATCAGCAGAGCGACTGAAAAGCGTCGCTCGCCCCTGTGTAAAACTGCATAGTTTTGTGTGAAATTACTTGGCGCGTGCGCCCTGCGGCCCATACGCATGCGCAGAAATGCAGATTTTTTGCCTGATTGCTATGCTGCCAAAAACGGCAGCGAGCGATCAACTCTGAATGACCCCATTAGGATAATGAGATGTGCAGTGTCACCAGGAAGGGGTATAACATTATTGGGAGTGTGGGCAGGTCTATAAAAGACTCAGTTATACATTCCCATATGGTAAGCATAATAAGAGTTCCTTTAAGTAAGTAGAATCTTAGGAAACATTGGGGGTCATTCCCAGTTGATCGCTAGCTGCAGTTGTTCGCAATGCAGCGATCAGGCTAAAAATCGGCAGTTCTGCGCATGCGTATGCTGCGCAATGCGCACACGCGTCGTACAAGTACAATGAACGATGTCGTTTCACACAAGGTCTAGTGAAGCTTTTCAGTCGCACTGCTGGCCGCAGAGTGATTGACAGGAAGAGGGCGTTTCTCGGTGTTAACTGACCGTTTTCAGGGAGTGTTCGAAAAAATGCAGGCGTGCCAGGAAAAATGCAGGCGTGGCTGGGAGAGCGCAGGGCGTGTTTGTGACTTCAAATCCGGAACTGAATGGTCTGAAGTGATCGCCAGCGCTGAGTAGGTCTGGAGCTACTCTGAAACTACACAACATTTTTTGTAGCCGCTCTGCGATCCTTTCGTTCATACTTCTGCTAAGCTAAAATACACTCCCAGTGGGCGGCGGCATAGCGTTTGCACGGCTGCTAAAAACTGCTAGCGAGCGATCAACTTGGAATGATTACCATTGTTCAGAATGCAGCAGAGAAATCCATATTTTTATCTTTCTACTATGTATTTTTTAGTAGGTTGCCAGCAGCTTAGCGCTACCTAACAGGAACAACACTAATGCAATTAGCAGTGGGTGTGGTTCATAGGGTCGACCACTATTGTTCGACAGTAACTAGGTCGCAGGGTCTCTAGATCGACATGTTCTAGGTCAACAGGTCAAAAGGTCGACATGAGTTTTTAATGTTTTTTTTTGTTGGTGTCGTTTTCTCTGTACAGTGACCGGGAACCCCAATTAGTGCACCGTGTCCCCTCGCCATGCTTTGTTCGGGTTACTATTCCCAATCGTAGTCCGCATGGATCATTAAGTATGAAAAAGTAAAAAAAAAAAAGAGAAAATCTCATGTTGACCTTTTGACCTGTCGACCTAGAACATATCGACCTAGAAACCCCGCCGACCTAGCATCCCTGTCAACCTAGTTACTGTCGACCAATAGTGGTCAACCTAAACATTGTCGACCTAGAGACCGGATCCCATTACTAATATAGAATGTATTTATTCGTAGTTACCGAGGCGATCAGTATACACACCACAACCCGTCATGTCGGGAATGAGGCTGCACTGATCTCTGCTCTAGAGGTAGTCTTTGTATATATTGTTAGAGCTGTACTATACATATTATGGGTATTCTCCTTGGGTCTCCAAATCTCTGTGTTGTATAGGTCTCCCATAGCCACCTAGTAGACAGCGCAGGTGACGGGTACATAATAAAGTGTACCATAACCATTAGGGGAATACATACTATATCCCAGCTGTTGGGATGCGGGCGGTCACATGACCCACCGCGGCATCCCGACATTGAAGATCCCCACATTGGAGAGGGTAAGTATTTCTAGACCCCCACCTTAACCCTAACCCTCCGGGAGTGGCGGCTAGGGCTAACCCTCAGGGGATGTCAGCTAGGGCTAACCCTCCGGGAGTGGCGGCTAGGGCTAACCCTCAGGGGATGTCAGCTAGGGCTAACCCTCGGGGGTGGCGGCTAGGGCTGTCCCTCCACCTAGTGCCTAACCCCACTCCCTCCCCCTGGGCCCTAACCATAACCCTCACCCCAATACTTACCTTCAGGATGTCGGCTATCTGTGATCCGATGACGGTCTTCTGAGTGGTGTCAGGAATCCGTCCGACGGCATCCCAACATCCGGGATGCTAAACGTATCCCCCATTAGAGGACCTGTTCTAGAATCAGCGTGGCCCGTGGGTTGCTCACCATACCAGAACCTGTAACAGGTAACTTGTTTTTGGCCGGGAGGGAGCAGGGAGGGATTTATAGATGCCAGGCATTGCAGCGTTCTCGATGGCACTAATTAGATTGCTGGGAACTATGGAAGGGCAAAATGGTCATTGCGGAAATATCGCCCTAAAGGTGGAGTCCTCCTAAAGGGTGACAAAAACAAACGGCATCTTGTCATTTTGAGAAACGTGTAATGTAGTATGACAGTGATGTCATTGCATGAAATCTTATCTTATGAGTTCAGTTCAGACACGGATCCACTGTCACCTGCTTCCCGGGGCTCGGAAATATCCTGACGTGCACAAGCAGAACCTTATCTCAAATGTCTTAACACATTCAAGAAACTTTTACAGATGCATTTGAGAACCTGATATTAAAGCCTGTAAATTATGTAGCTGTGCTGAATAACATACATGAAATAATGAAAGAGAATATAGTGCAGTACAGTGTCGGAATGAGGCATGGAGGGCCCACCGGGGATTGTAGTTGTAGGGTCCCATGTTTAGGGGTGTGGCCAGTCTTCAGAGGGGGTGTGGCCAGCTGCCACGGAAGTTTGGCTAACCGTAGAGTGTGCAGGGTCTGGGCCCCTTGATATTCTATCTATCTATATATATATATTTATATAGATATATATATATATATATATATAGTAAATACCGCTAGTGCATCATGATAATGTTCCAGATTAATAACCGCAATCCACTGTAGAGAATACACCATAGTCCTGTGCAATATTAGGTAATATATGTATAACGTGTGATTCAAGTTATAGTCTGAGACTTTATCCCTAGAGGAGGAGGTGGGCCCCCAGGCAGTAGGGCCCACTGGGCATTTCCCCTGTACTCCTGGTGCAGCATTTACACTGTCTCATGGCTTTACAGAAGGTTGTGCTATGAGGAAGGTGGCGCGTCTCTATCTTACATCAGTTTGATTGTCAGAGACAGGCTGGCGGTTTTGCAGTGTACGGGATGGTCACTTCGGGGCAGCATGGCCAGTGGCATCGCAACAAGCTCACATGCTGTGCTTTGACATTTGCCCTTTTGCCGCATATCCTATCCAGCGTCCTAAATAAGTTGCACCAGCTGCCTGTAACGCGTGGGGTAATAATCACTGGATCTTACTGTACTTTGCTGAGCTGCAGTATAAAGTCAGAGCGAGTCTGTAGCGTTTCGAGTGTGAAAGTTTATTTTTCTAGTATTTGTTTTCTTATTATAATGTACAGTACTGTTATTTAGGCTTCTTATACTGCCCTGGCCATAATGTACTAGACATGTGTTTCCTATAGTGTAATCTGATATTATACCTTCACAACTATGTGCTGCCATTCTTCTGTTATAGTATGCGGCAGCCCACGGGGCTTTTATCCAAGACATCCCAGCATTTAATGAGGACTTACCCCTGCCCAACGCTTGTATGGTTTCTTTTTTTTTTTTTTTTTATTCAACAATTTTTATTAGATTTTTTTTTATAGAAATACAAGAACAGGGAAGACCTTCATGATACAGACATACCAAAAACCGGAGAGAAACCGGTATAGTTACAATAATCCATCGTAAAGTGCTGTTAAGCCACATCAGTAAAACCACAGATACATAGTCGGTACTTGTAGGCTTGAGTAAGAGGTAAAGGATAAACAATCTTAACCTACATGAGGTCTAGGAAATGATGAAGACATTACCGACGTGCGTCTTAGCATAAGAAATCACCATATACCTAAGGCTAAGCATACAATTCTACCTGAGGAATCACAGGACATCAGTATACCCGAGAGGTCAATAAAGAAGACAGACAGGAGGGGGGGGGGGGGGGGAGAAACAAATGGGGAAAACAATACAAGTATAATCATATCATGAATGAGTAGCGGCCAAAGAAGTCCTAAGTAGAAATATTAAAGAAGTAATTCAGGCATGGTTAGCTATTCTAACCAAAGAGAAGGTTCAGTATCCATATGGCATCAGACTAAACATACAGCATGGGGTATTAAAATTAATATAATTGCATTTCCTAAGAAAACAGCAGGGGGTCCCAAAGGACCAGTACATGGGCCTAGGTTGTCAAGAGGCCCTATCGATTTGTCTATATAGATACCATGTTGTGGTCTCAAAAAGTTTATAGATGAACGACTGTACATCCGGGTCTAGAGTATCAATATACCTCTCCCACTTCTTGGCAAACCGCCTGACCCCCAATTCAATATCAGGAGGAGTAGCACGCCTCTCAAAATAAATAATCCGGAGGGTCATGTGTTTCACAGCCATCAAAGAAGGGGTAGACGGTTTGATCCAATTATTAAGAATTTGTTTCTTGGCAATTGTCAGGATAACAGAGAGTACCGGAACAATATCTCTATCTTCAGGCCCAAGAGACCACTCCCTAAAATCAAGTAGCAAACAAACCCTCGGGCGTTTTATTAACCGTAAGTTAAATACTGTGTTGAGATAAGCGACCACCTTGTACCAAAACTTAGATATTTTCCGGCAAAACCACATATTGTGGTACAAGGTGGCACTCTGCGCAGTACATTTGATGCAACAGCCAGTGTCGTCTGGGACCATGTGTGCCCTCTGATTAGGTGCTATATATGCCCTTTGGAGCGTCTTCAAGTGAACCTCTTGCAAAGAGGCAGAGTATAAGAACCTAAAAGTGGGTAAAATGTTATCTAACAATTCAGCGCTCGATCCCATATTGGGGATATCTCTGGACCATGAGGACAGCGCGGGTTCCCAGAGCCGGTCTCTATATGAGACCCTAAAGGTGTTTCTGAAGTAACTAAGATGGTAAGGACAATCTTTAGTAAGCACCATTAAGGTGCGCAGCGGGTCTGTGGTAGCCTCAGAAATCATTGGGTGAGACTGGGATTGAGCAAAGTGTCTAGCCTGCAAGTACATAAAAAATTCCCGGTGGGAAATACCAAATTTTATCTGGATATCAGAGAAAGAAAGTACTGCGTTGCCTCCTGGGTCGTATATGTCTCTAATAGCTGCGATCCCCTTTTCTCTCCAACTCAAAAAATGTGCGATATCAAGGTCAGGAAGGAAACATGGGTTACCCCAAAACGTAGTGTGAAGAGAGGTGTCAGGTTTTCTCTGGGCTTTAGTGTGAGTGGCCTGCCATGCTCGATATGTATGCCAAAATAAAATATTATGTTTTATCTCAGATGGGAGACGGGAGTTTGGGGTGTGTAAGAGTGCAGCAGGGGAGAAAGGATGGAATACGGCCAGTTCAAGTGGCAAGTTCGTAAATACTGATCTGCCCCAAAGCCAGTCTGTGATATACCGGTACATCGCTGCTCTACTAAATAGAACAGGATCCGGGATTCCCATACCTCCCTCTTCACGTAATAGCTGTAACCTAGCGTAGGGGACTCTTGGTCGTTTACCTGCCCATAGAAATCTAGTGAAACACTGTTTAAGAAAAAGGACATCTTTGTCAACAAGGGCAACAGGGAGCATAAGAAGAAGATAAGCAATCTTGGGAAAAACAACAGATTTAATAACTTCTGCTCGACCCATAAGAGACAAGGGCAGAGACGCCCAGTCTGTAAGGATTTTAGACACCTTGGACAAAATAGGACCAAAATTAACCGCATATAGATTCGGGAGGGAAGTAGGGCTGTGAACCCCTAAATATCTAAGACTATCTCGAGCCACTGGGAATCGGGACAGGACCGGGTGTAATGGAAAGAGGGAAGAGTCTCCTGAAAGGAGGAGAAGTTTGGATTTAGATATATTAATTTTGTATCCCGCAAAGGAACCAAATTGTTCAATCAGGGAGACAATCGCAGGGATGGACGTATCAGGATGAGAAATAAATAGAAGCATGTCGTCAGCATACAGTGATAATTTTACCATTGTGTCCATTATTTTTATGCCTGTAAATCTGGGAGAATTTCTTAGGGAAACCGCTAGGGGTTCTAAAGCTAAGGCAAATAATAAAGGTGACAAGGGGCAGCCCTGACGTGTGCCACTCTGGATAAGAAAAGGGGATGAGAGGATACCATTCCCCAAAACTTGAGTGGAGGGAGATTCATATAATCGGAAAATAAGAGAGACAAAGTCCTCAGGTGCACCAAAGCGGTGGAGCGTTTCATACAGATGGTCCCAGGTGACCAGGTCGAACGCCTTTTCGGCATCAAGTGACAATAATACATTAGTGTCAGTGGGTTTGGAAAGCTGAAAGGCCTGCATAACAGTCAAGACCTTACGGATATTGCTCACTGATTGCCAACCCCAGACAAATCCAGTCTGGTCTGTATGAACTATATCAGGGACTATGAATTTGAGTCTATTCGAGAGGATTTTAGTGAACAATTTATAATCCGTGTTTAGAAGGGAGATCGGACGATAAGAACTGGGAGATTCAGGATCCCGGCCAGGCTTCGGGATAACCTTTATGACTGCGGAATTAAAATATTGGGGCAAGGAAGCACCCTGCATAAAAGAATTAAATAAGACAGAAAGAGGTTCGCACAGTCTAGTAGATAGAATTTTATAGTAGTCATTGGCAATACCGTCAGGGCCCGGAGTCTGCCCAGTCTTCAGTCCAGCTATTGCTAAAGAAACTTCTTCAGTGGTGATAGGTGCAAGAAGAGAGGTACAGTGCGACTCTGACATTTGAGGCAGATCAGTAGAAGACCAAAAGCTAGACTTGTGGGTCTGGTTAATAACAGGACGTGCATAAAGAGTGGTATAAAAAGACTGTAGCACCTCAGCAATCTCGGCCGAGGTCCGTACTCTGTCCCCACCTTGGGTGAGCAGAGAGTGAATGACCACTTTAGGGTGTCTGCCTTTTAACAAACGGGATAACAGTTTGCCAGACTTGTTGCCATATCTGTAAATGCCACAGTCTCTTGAAAATGAATATTTAGCTTCCATTTGAGAAAGGAGGGTATCAACCAGTGTTTTTTTGTGTAAGGTACCGTTCCCTAGTAGAAGGGGAGGGGGAGGATTTAAATTCCTGAAAAGAGTGAGTAAGAGCCGCCTGGGCTTCCAAATATTGTGAGTTTAAATCTAAATCCCTTTTTTTACTATAGGACATAATGTGCCCCCTAATAACTGATTTTGACGCCTGCCAGAAAAGAGCAGGATCCTCGCTCAGAGTTTCTCCATTATGCGTATGATAGTCCAGCCACGCTGCATCTAATGAGGAGCGGAATTTCAGAGAGCCACTTAAATGAGAGGGGAAGTGCCAGGAGCGAAAAGGGGATTTTTCTGAGAGGAGCATCAATTTCATCCAGCATAAAGCATGGTCCGAAATACAGATATCCTCAATTTTAGAGTCAGCCACTTTTGAGAAAAAGGAGTCAGATAACAGCAGATAATCAATCCTCGAGAACGTGTGGTGCGCAGCTGAGAGGCATGTAAATTCTCTTTCTAATGGGTAGCATGCGCGCCACACATCCACTAAGGACAACTGCGAGCAAATATAGAGGATACCAATACGTGGTAACGAGGGGGGAGCGCGAGGGGGAGGGGATTTATCCAAGGTTGGAGAAGAATATAAATTTAAATCTCCACCCAAGATTATAGGAATTTCAGAGTAGCTTAGTAGCTTAGTGACCATGTTCGTATAAAATTGCTTAGAGTACTGATTGGGAGCATAAATAAAACAAAGTAGGAACCTGGATGCATACAATGTGACATCTGCCAGTACATACCGACCCTGAGTGTCATCTAAAATCGCATGGACGGAGATAGGGGCCGTGTGCCGTGCTAAAATAATCACTCCCCTAGCCTTAGAAGAGAAGGAGGAAGAGGCTACCACAGACCAGTTTTACCACCTCATTTGGCATAAGGTGAGATTCCTGAATGAAAACAACATCCATCCCCACCTTCCGAAGATAGAGCAAAATCTTTCTGCGTTTAGCTGGGGAGTTGATCCCTCCCACATTCCACGTACCGACACTCAAACTAGCCATGCATAAAATGAACTGGGAAAACCTGAAAACCTGTGCAGTAATCATGATATCTACAGCCGCTGAAAAACAGATACAAATCATACCGGGGTGGACACATTAGGAGGAGAAGGGGAGGGGGAGAAGAAAAGAGGGACAGAAACATAGAAAACACACAAAATATAACATTAACATTGTGAAAGAAAGTCCTGCTAAGGACAATCATAACTTCAGAAAATGAGAACAACCGGGTCAAGCAAGCACAGAGGCCGTCATAGACCGCCAATGAGCCAGCCAGAATTATGAAAACCTGAGGAAAAAATGAGGGAGGGGGCGCCCTTACCCACCCTCGGCAACATAATATATGAAAATATACATAGGAAAAATAACAAGAAATATCAGAGCACACAGAGCATGTTACAGAAAAAGAAAAACGCAGCCTGTCACATAAGAAGTAGGGGGAGATATCTCCGATAAGCATATATAACCATTCTAGAAAGATTACATAGCCACAAAAAGACAACAGATGAATAAGAAAAATCTAAAACAGAAAACAAGGCAAAAAGGTTCAGCCTCTGTATAAGACCAAAGTCTCTTTTGGGGGAAAAAAACACCTGCAGCAGATTCTACAGCAATAATTAAATTGGCAGACATAACCGGAAACAGAGAAGTCCAGGAGCAATACTCAGCCATCTCGATCCAGGGTGTCATCCGCCTGAGACGAGTCGTCATCTGCCTTGGATGCCTCAGAAACATAAGCCTCTGCATCTGCAAGATTTGTAAAGTCCCGGAAAGAATTTCCATCAAACAGGCGTAGTCTTGCAGGGAAGAGCAGAGCAAATTTTTTATTCGCCTTTACCAAACGGGAGCAAAGGGGGGTAAATTTCTGACGTGCCCGGGATACCTCCGCGGAGTAGTCCTGGAAAATGGCCAAACGAGCTCCCTCCCATTGTAAATTCCTATGCCTCCTGGATGCCGTCCATATTGCCTCCTTATGGAGAAAGTTCAGACATTTAAATATAATCACACGTGGTCTGCTATTAGGTGAAGAACGTGGGGGACCCAGTCTGTGGGCTCTCTCGATAACTAAGCCAGAGCATTCATCTTGGATATGCAACAAATCAAGGAGGGACGTTTGTAAAAAAAAAAAGAGTCAAATCAGGACCTTTCAGTGACTCAGGGAGCCCCAGCACCCGAAGATTCAATCTCCTCGATCTATTTTCAAGATCGTCAACCTTGTTCAGCAGCTGGAAGTGAGATTTCTGGAGCTTATCATATCTGTGCTTAAGATCCCCAACATCCTGAAAAGTCTCCCCCAGCCTTTGTTCATTTGTAAGAACAGTCTTAGATAACTGCTTGATTTGGGATTTTAGATCTTTTACTGCCTGCTGCATTTTAGCAGCATGTGCATCCATGATAGGCTCCATGGCATCCCTAACAGCTCTCACTACATCAGCATAAGTCACTGGAGAGGCAGTTGAACAGTCAGGCTCACCTGAGGGAGAAGTGTGTTTTGCAGAAGCCTGTTTAATGCTGCCAGCAGCCTGCAGACTCGTTTGTGAGCTAGGTGCGGCGGCCATCTTGGATTCCCCCGGCCGTTTTTCAGACCTCGATCTCTGGGCTTTAGGGGGCATGGGGGAGGACAGAAACCTTTCCATCCAATCCCCAGCACTTTCCCACAGGTAGTGTGCGCCAGGTGCGGAGAAAAGCCACGAACGGGAGGCGCTGTGTGCTCCGGTTACCGAGGGTGCAGGAGAGCTGCAGCAATCAGCTTCTCCTCACATGGGCGCCGGAACCGGAAGTCGCTTGTATGGCTTCTTATTGTTGCTTGAACAACCGGGGACAGTTCTCAGAGCTGCAGCACTTTCCAATTAACATCAGTGCTGGAAGGATGCTCCTGGGTGGCGGAGAAGTGGTCCCATCGGATGTAGTGTCCAGGCCATGGCATGACTGACCTGGTGTCTGGCGGTCACATGGTCTGGCTGCGCAGGGTACACCTAACAACCATGTATGAGATGAGGCAATGAGAGGGGAGATATCAGAACATCACAGGAGGGGCGCTTTAGGCACCGGGTAGATTATTTATGCGGGATTTCAGATATATAGGATGGACCTGAGTTGTAGAGGATCTTGCAGGCAAGGATCTTGCACTATTCATTTTATTGTGACATTTATGGAAAGCCTGTAAAGGGAATAACAGAGAGGGGCAGTAGATGAGGATGTTGCGATGGCCAAGGCAGTAAATTATAAGGCTGTGGATCAGACCTTGCACAGTGCATGCTCCAGAAACAAGCGTACGCAACTACGGGCGATATACAGTCATACGCGTTTCAGTTGCATCTCCACTTGCGGCTGGGTAGTCGGGCTGTAACAAAGCATTCTCACGTAGGCAATGCTAGGTGAGGACGTGCTGAGGCAACTATGGCCCGCGCTAATGTCTCCATGTGCTCCTTTTACACCAAGTATAGACTGGTGCAATTGTGCCCTGATGATGGTGATGACAGAAGTGAAACGCAGCGTACAGATTGGGGTTGGACTGGCCAAAAGATATATATAACTCTTCAAATACACATCTTTTGCTGTGTGCACAAAGCAGAACCATCTGTGGCCCATTTCTGTTTCAGACTCTACCAGGGGCGGATTGGGTGGAAAACCAGCCCAGAAAATTTATGAAAGCAGCCCTAATGGGGGAGAGGTCTATTGTAGGGGTGGGGTCTGTTGAGGGGGCTGAATTCATCCTCATAGGGTCTGATTATGAGTTGGATGCAGTTGTGGCCTTCCTTGCATTTTTTGCTGCTGTTGCGTCTGTGACTTAATGCTAATGCTGTGACTTAATGCCAATGCTGCTACAATGCAATTCCCTAGTGTACATCCATGCATCCAAATATGCAAGGACTGAGACGCCCACTGTCAGTGACTGTGATGCCACCATCGGATGCACCATTGAAACTTTCACCATCCCTATGCTAGAGCAATTCAACGTCTCTATATGCAACCACTATAAGCAGCTCGCCCACACTACGTTACATCTGCGTCTGATTAGCCAACCCGCTGTAACCACACAGGAATGCCCAACACATTTCTAATACACTTCTTGGTGCGTGTGTCTGACTCTGTACTGCAGCTCTCTGCAAACACAATTGTGGTGCCTGCATGCACGGTGCAACTCAGACACGAGCACAGATGAAAAACATTGCACTAGAAAAAAATAAAATACATTGACCCCCACAGGAAAAAAAAACACACATTGGCCTCCCACAGAAAACAATAAAACAAATTGTCTGCCAAAGGGGGAAAAAAAGAAATAAATGTATAATATAATATAGCTTTTGGTATTACAATTTGTATCAAATTTCCACTGCTGTGTGAAAGGCCCAGTGACACCATGGGGTTTTATAATTCTTGGCTGTAACATCTATATATTCATTTATTCTTTAACATTTATGTAGCACTAGCATATCACATTGCACTTTCTTTCAAAGTCTTCAAGTGGAAGGATAATGCCATTAAATTAAATTAATATGTAAATTATGCAAATCACCACTAGCCCTGAAATAAGTCGTCTGATATAAAAGTGCAAGTAATAAAATTCACAGATATGTAAAAGTTCCCATACCTTATAAGGGGATGCAGCTAGCATGTCTGCATTTGTGATGCCGGCCGTCATGTGACAGATGACGGGAATCCAGACACCACTTGGAATCCTGGTGCCAGAACACCAACCACCGGCATCCCGAAGGTAAGTAAAGGGGTCACTGCTAGTGTTAGGGCCCGGAGGGGAAGTTAGGGTTAGGCACTAGAGGTGGGGAAGTTAGCCGTAGACACCTACCACCCTGAATCTTAGCCCTAGCCACCTCCCCAGGCGGGTTAGGGGAGGGGACAGGGGAGGGGTAGAATAATTACCCTGTCCCTTGTCTGCATGCTCAGAGTAAGGATACCGGTGTAGGTCATGTGACCGCCGGGATCACATACCCAACCCCTTATTAGAGCTTGTGATATTTGTCATTCTACTTTCATTTGCTGTGTGGCTAACCGTTCACTACTGCTCTCTGTTATCATCTGTAGTCTGCAAAAGGCGGCTTAAAGAAACGTTCATACATTTCCAAAGAAGCTATGATGGAAAAGGACACTTGTATGCTACATATAATAATCCCTAATTACAACGCAAACCCGAAAAAATTATTTCTTTAGGTTGATACTAAAGGAAAATTAAATGTATGAAGCACTATGGAAAATGCTCTAGAGTAATAATACAGAGCAGTACAAATATATAAAGGCAATTAGATCTGAAAGCAAAACTTCACCACTAAACATTGGCGTTCGGGCTCCCCGCGAGCGCGGCGTGCGGAAAATAAATATACGAATGAAAACATATTATCAATTTAAAATAGAAAACAAAATTATATTCTGCAGCAATTTGTAAAATCTTCTCCACATGGACAATTAATGAATAGCAAATTGTATTTCTGTTATTTAAAAATTGTTTCAGCGCACAAAAGATTTTTTTCCTAAGACATCAGTGGCGCAAGGAACGCGGCTGATCAGATATTATTCTTGTATGTAGAAAGTTTGTATAAGAGAGTTGCAGACTGAAGCGTGTTGTACGGTGAGATGAGCCGGCTATAACCATGGTTCCGAGGACACAGGATAACACAACCCTGTCCTATCATATTGAAGCTGACTCAAGGGTCGGGGTTCCCAAGAGTTCATGTGCTCCTCTGGGCTGGTCTGCTCGCTCAGCACAAGCCGTGAACGGCCACCTCTAAGTGGTTCTGACCACATGGACAATACGCGAATACATGGGGAAATTACAGTCAGCAGTCAACAGTTTTGGGCCTTCACAATCAGATTTGGTGTAAAATTAAAAATTTAACAGTTGGAGTTAGTTCAAGTTTGGAAACCTTAAGTCAGTGGTTCCCAAACTTTTTTGAACCA
Source organism: Pseudophryne corroboree (assembly GCF_028390025.1). Classification (NCBI taxonomy): domain Eukaryota; kingdom Metazoa; phylum Chordata; class Amphibia; order Anura; family Myobatrachidae; genus Pseudophryne; species Pseudophryne corroboree. The sequence goes on from NC_086451.1 coordinate 452,266,900, forward strand.
CGGTGCCCTAGAGCATCAGAATCTTTTTCACGGCACCCCTAGGCCAAGTTTTTTATTGAGAAATTTAGAAACAAATATGAAATTAATCAAATTGTGTTTCTAGGTCATCCTTAGGTTCAGTCATGTTGTGTGGGACAGGATACGCTTCTGTTTATCCACATAGTTTATGATTGGGAGCCACCAGCGCTGGTTTTACCCATCACATTGACCATAAATAATTTGTAACCCAGGGCACCCTGCAAGTGTCCCAAGGCACCCCAGGCTGCCGCGGAACACAGTTTGAGAACCACTGCCTTAAGCCATTCTGTTCAGTTTTAGTACATGTTCAGTTTTTGATAATTAATTTTATTTTGGGTGTCGGTGTGGGCAGCTCAGATGTGAGGAGGCCTCACAGTGCTGGGGTCATGTGTTCAATTCCAACTAGGAACGGTATGTGTAGAGTTTCTACGTTTTCCCCCTTTGTTTTTCTCCATAGCTTTTATATACAGTATGTACATATATATATGTATGTGTATATATATATATCTCCTATATAATAGCCCAGATCTGTGACTCTGTGCCTGGCCATAACGCTGGGCGGAGTCACAAACCTGGGAGGAGTCAACTGCATCTGGACGGAGATACACCATGCCCAAAGCCAGCAGCACATTTAGGTACAAATACCCACTGATACTACCTAGACCATGGCCAGTGGTAACAGCAGAAACTGTTCCTGCCAGCATCAGCAGGGAGGGGAACTCACGCGTGGGTATTTTGAAGCAGCAGGTGGCCGCCCGCCGCTCCTTCTCCAGAGTACCAGACCCCACGCCAGGCAACGCGCCCACATGTATCACCTCCGGCCGCATACTGTACACACGGGGGGTGGGTTCGTGCTGGCAGCCAGGCGGCCTATAACATGTTCAGCGTGACGGCAATGGAACACCCACTCACCGATCCCCCTTACTGTTCGGACGAAGCCCGCTCCGTCTGTCACACCATGCTCCTCTACAGTATAGCAATTATGCCTGCCTGCTGATAGCTTAACCACACCGCCGGGGACACGAGCGCCAGACCCGCAACACACTCACCTACCGCGGCCTTCACAAGGGACGGACCATGTGCTGCGGAACTGATACAGGACACAGCACATTGCTGCAGAGCCGGTGCTCGCTCTCTCAGCTGCCAAATCATTACAGCAGGTAGAAAGTTAGCGCACAAGTACCCGCACATGCTACCGTCCCAAAGACGTGACCCCCACTTCCTACATGTGCCACACCAATACACCTGACCCCCTCACCAACCACCCCACCCTCTACTTCTTCACAGGCAGAAACACTCCACCCACCCCTCCACCAAGCCCACCACGCACGCTCTACTACAGCGCTGCTGCTGCAGCTCCAGCAGATTGTGTGTGTGTGTGTAGTGTATTGTAGTGTGTGCATGGGGTATGTGTACAGTGTATCCTGTGTGAATGGTATGATGTAAATACAGTGCCCCCCCCCCCCCCCCCCGAAACCCCCGCACCTCCACCACCCGCAGCGCCCTCGGACCTCCTCCCCCATCCGCGGCAACCCTACACCTGCTCCTGCCCCACCCGCGGCGCCTTCGGGCTCTCTACCCTGCCCGTGGAACACCCCCCCCCGCCACCGCAGCCCCCCTGCCCCTCCCCCACCCACAGTACTCCCGCCCCTCCCCCCCCCCACCCGCGGCGCCCCAGGACACCCTACCCCAACCACAAATCCCCCAACCATAGCACCTACTAGGTGACTCATCATGCCCTGCGTGCAATGTTCACGCCATCGCAAGGGGCTACGGCCCCTTAACCATCACACGCCCTTTGTCCGTGCTATAATTCACCACTCACAACATTTTAATTGGCAGTAAGACTCCATATAATAAAAATGTTGCACACCCAAAGGGCGTGCAAAGGTTAAGGGGGCGTAGCCCCTTCCGACGGTGTAAAGAGCGCACGTAGGGCGCGATGAGCCACCTAGTATAAATATATATATATATATATATATATATATATATATCCAGTTAAGTCCACACTCACTGCTACAGTCCACAACATAGGCGGTGCTCCATAAAGGGCTCCAGAGAAGTCCAAAATATATCCAGAAAAAGTACAGGCACTCACCACTTCCTTGAGAATAGAAAAATGTATTGCCACTCACAGGTATGTCTCACATGGAGACAGTCAGCATGTCAGCATATCGTGTCGACGTTTCGGCTCCAATCGAGCCTTTTTCAAGACAGAGAAAATAACAACAGGTGTATACCCAGCAGCCCATACCACACACTGCACCCTGGATTGCTTATGTAGCAAAGACCACACACAAATCCCGCCCCTCTTTGTGACATGGGCCACATCACAGGTCCTAACATGAACCACGTTGTGCCCTAGGGTACATTTATATAGTATTGTCATTCCCCTTCACCTGTTGTTGCCCTGGTGGGCGTGTCCATCCAGGGGAAGGTGGGCGGGCCATCTTGATAGTGTTCGGTGACCCCATATATTTCACATAAGATTTAACTATTTGTTGTCAATCACTAATTGAAAGATTAATTAGATGTCTATACGATTAAATTGTGATCTTGGATTTATTTACTATTATCATCATTATAGCATATTATGTGCCTGGGATCACCCTGTGGTTCACACTCAATTTCACTGCACTGCAGTCCAAAGTTGTTTTTTCCTTGCAGGGTTCTGGTTACATGCGGTCATGATTGTATTTCTATGTGCTGCAGTCCGGCTGCCTAGCGACGGCTGGCAGCCGTCCTATATTACCCTGGTGTTCCGGTCACGTGGTTGCGCTCCACGGCGGTGGAGCGCACAGCGCTTCCGGTATGACGCCGGTCAGGCGTGCGTTCCACGGTCAGTGGAACGCACGCCACTTCCAGCATCGCGGCAATTTGCCGCGATCAGCCGCTGTCTGTGTCATTCTTTCACTACATTTTACCTATGGTAAATTCATTACATTGACATGACCGTTGGCTGTCCAGTCTTATAGGTGATTTTAAAAGTGCATCTGACCAGTATGGTTATTTCCTGTTTGTTAATTGAGGGGCGGGATTTGTGTGTGGTCTTTGCTACATAAGCAATCCAGGGTGCAGTGTGTGGTATGGGCTGCTGGGTATACACCTGTTGTTATTTTCTCTGTCTTGAAAAAGGCTCGATTGGAGCCGAAACGTCGACACGATATGCTGACATGCTGACTGTCTCCATGTGAGACATACCTGTCAGTGGCAATACATTTTTCTATTCTCAAGGAAGTGGTGAGTGCCTGTACTTTTTCTGGATATATTTTGGACTTCTCTGGAGCCCTTTATGGAGCACCGCCTATGTTGTGGACTGTAGCAGTGAGTGTGGACTTAACTGGATATTTTGGGGAACGGTTTGGGTGCCAAACTGTTTCTTTAGTCCAACACCCGCCTATATTTGTATACTAATATTTTTTGTTGGTAATTTTGTCCCAAATAGCCTCTTGGTCACCATATATACCAACACACGGTGACTTTTTAACAAATTTTTTAAGAAAAATATAAAAAATATAAATAAAAAAATTTCGATTTTTTTTTTTTTTTTGGCTGATTACAGGATTGGTCAGCCATCTCTGAAACTCTAGTGTCGGTTTTTTTATTTATGTGTAAATTTTTGGTCTGTACATTTGACCAATTTAGTACTTACTGTTGTATTGATCCAGCTGAGTTGTGGGCAGGATGTCAATTGATCCTAATCATGTGATTGATGAGGTTACCTTCCAGTTAGCACACAGTACCTTTTTATCTCTGACGGATGACGACGCCGAAAAGGTGCTCTTTGACCGTACAGAGTTTTCTAAATTGCCGGATAAGACACCTTTGGATTTGTTTCATAAAGTATTAAGATTAAGAAAACGCGAAGTTGATCTCACTTTGCATGGCCAATTCCTCTCGGACTATTATCGAAACAAAAAAATTCCAAGAGGATTTCGAGTAAATAACGTACCCACCATTGGACGCAATAGTCCCACATTTTGCACCAAGTGGTGTGGTGTTTTCAATAAATGTTCGTTGGACCTCATCCTCCTCGTTATTGAGGAGGTGGGGGTGGAATTGAAACAAGTGCGAGAGGACTTGGCCAAATTTAATTCTTTGCATCTGTCCACATTGGTGGTTGATACTGCTGACAAGTGGGTGGATCGCTTGACTGAGCAGGTTAACACTTATCAACAAGAACTTATTACATTTAAACGTAAAAAATTGGTTACTGTTAATTCTGACTACACTAACAACCAGGTTTACAGGTGGTTGAGGGGTGATTCCAAAAGTTTTTCAGGTAGAAGACCACGCCCATACAATAGAGGTAGATATCAGGGCCCCCTAGATAATTTCTCATCTCAATCTAACTCAGAGAGTGAGGTGACTGACAATAGACCCCCCTCGGGTGTTTTTTTTAGGGAGGAACGCCCGGACCAACATAAATCCAAACAGAAACACAGAACGAGGTTCCCCTCGAGGAAGGGTGGTCGCAAGGCGAAGGGGACGCCCAAGAAAATACCAGTAGACACTGTCTTTAATTTGTCCACCTATAATCTTTCATCAGTTGAGACCGAAATTTTAGCCCTAGGACTTACATTTGTTCCCACTGTCCCACATAATAAATTTGGTTGGGCTATAGACCACTATAAATTTGGGAGAAAACTTAGGCTGCGGGAATTTTTTTCGGATAAGGCCCAAGAGGTGACCCAAATTACTGGATTGGCCAGACCAAGTGCTTTTGATCCTCAGTCTACCAATCCAAGCATACGTACATTTCTTCGGTTAACCGACAGCGATATGCATGCCGATACTGCACAACCACGATACAGCAATCTCTCTCCTGCACAGAGGGATGCATTGAAGAGTTTAATCAACAATGAACAGATAGTAATTCGACAGGCCGATAAGGGCGGTGCCGTGGTGGTGTAGGATTGGCGTAAGTATAATGCTGAAATACTTAGGCAATTGGCGGACTCTAAAGTATATGTCAAATGTAGGGGTAACCCCATGTTACAAATTAAAAAATCAGTGGATACTACCATCACTCAAGCCTTGGTGTGTGGATGGTTGGACCAGAAGATTGCTGGCTACTTAACTGTAGATAATCCAATATGTCCGATCATCTACACACTACCAAAAGTGCACAAATCAATGAGTGACCCTCCCGGTCGTCCGATCATTTCGGCGATGGGATCTGTTTTACAGCCACTAGCCATTTTCATCGATTCTTTTCTTCAACCACTTGTCACCATGATGCCTAGTTACATCAGGGATACTACAGATTTGCTCGACAAAATTGATTCACTTGGCCCAATACCTGATGACACTTGGTTAATAACCATGGATATTCAGTCGTTATACACAGTTATTCCTCACAAGGAAGGCCTTGAGGCTATGCGAGATGCCCTAATTGTGGGGCCATATGAGGGTCCCCCATCGGAATTTCTACTTGACCTCGCTGGGCTAGTACTAAAAAAGAACCATTTTTCTTACGGTAATGATTTCTACATTCAATGCAGTGGTACTGCGATGGGGTCAAATTTGGCCCCATCGTATGCTAATTTGTACATGCATAAATATGAATCCAGCAATATCATACCTGGATTTGGGTCTTAGTGTCTATTTTTTGTCCGCTATATCGATGATGTTTTTATTATTTGGCTAGGGACCGACACTGAGTTTTACGAGATGGTTGACTACCTCCACAGCTTGGATAGCCCTATCCGTTTCACCTATCACATCAATCGTGATAAGGTTAATTTTTTGGATGTGACTCTGTTTCGTCACAAAGGAAGACTTGCCTCGACCCTCTTTAGAAAGGAGACCGACAGAAACACACTCCTCCATGCCTCCAGTCACCACCCAGTTCATCTCAAGGAGAGCCTACCGATCTCGCAGTTCATGCGTGTGTTACGCAATAACACCTTACAAGAAGATACTGAGCTACAGATCAAGGCGATGGCAGAGAGATTCTATGAACGTGGTTATGCCAAAAAGACTGTCGCAAGATGTCTCAAAAAGGCAAGGTACAGGCACTCCCACCCCAACGATCATGGTGCTAAGGGTTCCACCAATAGAATGATATTTGCTTCCACTTACGATGTTGCTTCATCACAATCTGAGAAAGTGCTGCGGAAACATTGGCCGATTGTGGCCTCAGACCCAGTATTTAAAGGGTCTAATCTACAGCCACCACTCTGTGCATACAGACGAGGTAAAAATCTCAGACAATTGTTAATGCGCCCAACTCTACAGCCACTAGCAACCAATAAGACCTGGCTACCGGATAGTAAGAAAGGCTGCTATCGGTGCCCCAATTGTACCACCTGCCGATCAATGATGTCTGGTGCAAGCTTCGCACATCCACATAGTGGTCGGCAGATTAGGATCCGCCAGCGGTTACATTGCACTATGGACCATGTAATCTACATCATTGTGTGTCCTTGCGGATACTACTACGTTGGTATGACGACAAGAAATTTTCGTGACAGGATGGCTAACCATCGCACATCAATCCGAGCTGCATTGGTCTCTAAGGTGTCTGATAAACCAGTGGCACAACACTTCGTATCCAGAGGACATTCGGTATCCAGTTTGAAGTGTATGTTGATAGACCACGTACCGAGACCTTCCCGCGGGGGTGACTGGGAAAGGCAATTACGTCAACGTGAAGCCAAATGGATCTACGAATTGGACACTCTAGCCCCTCGGGGGTTAAACGAGGCTAATCCATTCAATATTTTTCTCGGCTAGGGCTACCGCTGAATAAGAATCATAATTATTAAAAAAAAATTTTTAAACACAAAGTAAATTCTTTTGAGTCTATCATGCATTATTACATGATGTTGGAATCGTTTTTTGTCTTTTTTAATTTTATGTGTTGGTGAGCACCCTGGATTGCTTTTTGTGACATGGGCCACATCACAGGTCCTAACATGAACCACGTTGTGCCCTAGGGTACATTTATATAGTATTGTCATTCCCCTTCCCCTGTTGTTGCCATGGTGGGCGTGTCCATCCAGGGGAAGGTGGGCGGGCCATCTTGATAGTGTTCGGTGACCCCATATATTTCACATAAGATTTAACTATTTGTTGTCAATCACTAATTGAAAGATTAATTAGATGTCTATACGATTAAATTGTGATCTTGGATTCATTTACTATTATCATCATTATAGCATATTATGTGCCTGGGATCACCCTGTGGTTCACACTCAATTTCACTGCACTGCAGTCCAAAGTTGTTTTTTCCTTGCAGGGTTCTGGTTACATGCGGTCATGATTGTATTTCTATGTGCTGCAGTCCGACGGCTGGCAGCCGTCCTATATTACCCTGGTGTTCCGGTCACGTGGTTGCGCTCCACGGCGGTGGAGCGCACAGCGCTTCCGGTATGACGCCGGTCAGGCGTGCGTTCCACGGCCAGTGGAACGCACGCCACTTCCGGCATCGCGGCAATTTGCCGCGATCAGCTGCTGTCTGTGTCATTCTTTCACTACATTTTACCTATGGTAAATTCATTACATTGACATGACCGTTGGCTGTCCAGTCTTATAGGTGATTTTAAAAGTGCATCTGACCAGTATGGTCATTTCCTGTTTGTTAATTGAGGGGCGGGATTTGTGTGTGGTCTTTGCTACATAAGCAATCCAGGGTGCAGTGTGTGGTATGGGCTGCTGGGGATACACCTGTTGTTATTTTCTCTGTCTTGAAAAAGGCTCGATTGGAGCCGAAACGTCGACACGATATGCTGACATGCTGACTGTCTCCATGTGAGACATACCTGTGAGTGGCAATAAATTTTTCTATGCTCAAGGAAGTGGTGAGTGCCTGTACTTTTTCTGGATATATATATATATATATATATATATATATCTCCTATATAATAGCCTTGTAATTCTGTGCCTGGCCCTCTAACGCTGGGCGGAGTCACAGGCACAGATCTGGGTGGCTGGATGCAGGCCAGGAACAGTCCCCTCCCTCGGTCCGCCCATCCCCACCCAGTCTCCTCCCCATCTCCGCCCAGTCCCCTTTTTCCCCCCTCCCCGTACACTTCCTGCACCCTGGTGACACTGCAGCCGGAGAGTTTTGCGGCTGCCGCACAGTCCGGGGGAGAATGCTGTGGACGACCTCTGCATGCCGCACCCGCCCCCCTCCCACCCGTGGCACCCGCAGCTTCCACAACATCTGACCCCCACCCGCGGCACACGCCCCGCTCCTCCCCGCACCCTCCCACCAGCGGCACCCACACCTGCAGCACCCCACACCCCTCCCCCACCCGCGGCACTCCCGCCCCTCCCCCACCCGTGGCAGGCACCCCTCCCCCAACCCATAGCACCCACATCTGCAGCACCCCTCCCCCACCCGCGGCAGTCCCGCCCCCTCCCCCCACCCATAGCACCCACATCTGCAGCACCCCTCCCCCACCCGCGGCACTCCCGCCCCCTCCCCCACCCATAGCACCCCCCACCCCTCCTCCACCCGTGGCACTCCCGCCCCTCCCCCACCCGCGGCAGATGCCCCTCCCCCACCCGCAGCACTTCCGCCCCCACCCGTTGCATCCACACTTGCAGCACCCCCCGCCCCTCCCCCACCCGCGGCACTCCCGCCCCTCCCCCACCTGCGATACACGCCCCTCCCCCACCCACGGCACTCCCGCCCCTCCCCCACCCGTAGCACCCACAACTGCAGCACCCCCGCCCCCTCCCCCACCCGCGGCACTCCCGCCCCCTCCCCCACCCGCAGCACCCCCACCCGCGTCACCCACAGCACCCACCACATCTGTCACCCACCCACAGTACATGCCCCTCCCCCACCCGCGCCACTCCAACCCCCTCCCCACCCGTAGCACCCACAAACCATGGCGGCCCCCGCCCCTCCCCCACCTGCGGCACCCCCGCCCCTCCCCCACCCCATACCCGCCTCTCCCCCCTCCACCCCACCCGCCCCTCCCCCACCCGCGGCACCCACAGTATCCACCACATCCGCCCCCCACCTGCGGCACTCCCGCCCCCTCCCCCACCTGTAGCACCCACACCCGCAGCACCCTCCGCCGCACCCACCACATCCGTCCCCCACCCCGGAACACGCTCCTCCCCCACCCACGGCACTCCCACCCCCTCCCCCACCCGTATCACCCACAACCCGCAAAACTCCCGCCCCTCCCCCACCCCACCCCCATACCCTCCTCTCCCCACCGCTACACCCTAGCACCCTCCACCCCACACGCCCCTCCCCCACCCGCAGCACTCCTGCACCCACCACATCCATCCTCCACCCACGACACACGCCCCTCCCCCACCCGCGGCACTCCCGCCCCCTCCCCCACCCGTAGCACCCACAACCCATGGCCCCGTGCCCCTCCTCCACCCCATTCCCATACCCACCACTCCCCCCCGCTACACCCCCACACCCTCCACCCCACCCGCCCCTCCCCCACCCGCGGCACCCCCGCACCTCCCCCACCCGCGGCACCCACAGTATCCACCACATCCGCCCCCCACCTGCGGCATCCAACATATCCGCCTCGCGCCCCCTACCGCACCCACAGCACCCACACCCGCAGCACCCCCCTCCCCTCCCCCACCCATGGCACTCCCACCCCCACCCGCAGCACCCCCTCCCCCACCCGCAGCACCCCCGCATCTCCCCCACCCCACCCCCATACTCACCTCTCCCCCCCTGCTACACCTCCGCACCCTCCACCCCACCTGCCCCTCCCCCACCCGCGGCACCCACAGCATCCACCACATCCGCCCCCCACCCGCGGCACATACCCCTCCCCCACCCGTTGGACCCACCACCCATCCCCCGCCCGCGGCACCCCCATACCCATCTTCCCCCGCTACACCCCCGCACCCTCCACCCCACCTGCCCGCTGATGTCTGCATGTGCACCTTTTACACCAAGTATAGACTGGTGCAATTGTGCCCTGATGATGGTGATGACAGCAGTGAAACGTAGCTTACAGATTGGGGGTGGACTGGCCAAAAGATATATATAACTCTACAAATACACATCCTTTGCTGTGCGCACAAAGCAGAACCATCTGTGGCCCATTTCTGTTTCAGACTCTACCAGGGGCGGATTGGGATGGAAAACCAGCCCAGAAAATGTATGGAAGCAGCCCTAATGGGGGAGAGGTCTGTTGTAGGGGTGGAGTCTGTTGGGGCTGAATTCATCCTGATAGGGTCTGATTATGAGTTGGATGCAATTGTGGCCTTCCTTGAATTTTTTGCTGCAGTTGCGTCTGTGACTTAATGCTAATGCTGCTACATAGCAATTCCCTAGTGTACATCCATGCATCCAAATATGCAAGGACTGAGACGCCTACTGTCAGTGACTGCAGATGATGCAGTCTTGCTTTGTGCATCTTTAGACGCCACCATCGGACGCACCATTGAAACTTTCAGCAGCCCTATGCTAGAGCAATTCAACATCTCTATATGCAACCACTATAAGCAGCTCGCCCACACTATGTTACATCTGCGTCTGATTAGCCAACCCGCTGTAACCACACAGGAATGCCCAACACATTTCTAATACACTTCTTGGTGCGTGTGTCTGACTCTGTACTGCAGCTCTCTGCAAACACAATTGTGGTGCCTGCATGCACGGTGCAACTCACACACGAGCACAGATGAAAAACATTGCACAAGAAAAAAATAAAATACATTGACCCCCACAGGAAAAAAAAACACACATTGGCCTCCCACAGAAAACAATAAAACAAATTGTCTGCCAAAGGGGAAAAAAAAAGAAATAAATGTATAATATAATATAGCTTTTGGTATTACAATTTGTATCAAATTTCCACTGCTGTGTGAAAGGCCAGTGACACCATGGGGTTTTATAATTCTTGGCTGTAACATCTATATATTCATTTATTCTTTAACATTTATGTAGCACTAGCTTATAACATTGCACTTTCTTTCAAAGTCTTCAAGTGGAAGGATAATGCCATTAAATTAAATTAATATGTAAATTATGCAAATCACCACTAGCCCTGAAATAAGTCGTCTGATATAAAAGTGCAAGTAATAAAATTCACATATATGTAAAAGTTCCCATACCTTATAAGGGGATGCAGCTAGCATGTCGGCATTTGTGATGCCGGCCGTCATGTGACAGATGACGGGAATCCCGACACCACTTGGAATCCTGGTGCCAGAACACCAACCACCGGCATCCCGAAGGTAAGTAAAGGGGTCACTGCTAGGGTTAGGGCCCGGAGGGGAAGTTAGGGTTAGGCACTAGAGGCGGGGAAGTTAGCCGTAGACACCTACCCCCCTGAATCTTAGCCCTAGCCACCTCCCCAGGCGGGTTAGGGGAGGGGACAGGGGAGGGGTAGAATAATTACCCTGTCCCTTGTCTGCATGCTCAGAGTAAGGATACCGGTGTAGGTCATGTGACCGCCGGGATCACATACCCAGCCCCTTATTAGATCTTGTGATATTTGTCATTCTACTTTCATTTGCTGTGTGGCTAACCGCTCACTACTGCTCTCTGTTATCATCTGTAGTCTGCAAAAGGCGGCTTAAAGAAACGTTCATACATTTCCAAAGAAGCTATGATGGAAAAGGACACTTGTATGCTACATATAATAATCCCTAATTACAACGCAAACCCGAAAAAAATATTTCTTTAGGTTGATACTAAAGGAAAATTAAATGTATGAAGCACTATGGAAAATGCTCTAGAGTAATAATACAGAGCAGTACAAATATATAAAGGCAATTAGATCTGAAAGCAAAACTTCACCACTAAACATTGGCGTTCGGGCTCCCCGCGAGCGCGGCGTGCGGAAAATAAATATACGAATGAAAACATATTATCAATTTAAAATAGAAAACAAAATTATATTCTGCAGCAATTTGTAAAATCTTCTCCACATGGACAATTAATGAATAGCAAATTGTATTTCTGTTATTTAAAAATTGTTTCAGCGCACAAAAGATTTTTTTTCCTAAGACATCAGTGGCGCAAGGAACGCGGCTGATCAGATATTATTCTTGTATGTAGAAAGTTTGTATAAGAGAGTTGCAGACTGAAGCGTGTTGTACGGTGAGATGAGCCGGCTATAACCATGGTTCCGAGGACACAGGATAACACAACCCTGTCCTATCATATTGAAGCTGACTCAAGGGTCGGGGTTCCCAAGAGTTCATGTGCTCCTCTGGGCTGGTCTGCTCGCTCAGCACAAGCCGTGAACGGCCACCTCTAAGTGGTTCTGACCACATGGACAATACGCGAATACATGGGGAAATTACAGTCAGCAGTCAACAGTTTTGGGCCTTCACAATCAGATTTGGTGTAAAATTAAAAATTTAACAGTTGGAGTTAGTTCAAGTTTGGAAACCTTAAGTCAGTGGTTCCCAAACTTTTTTGAACCACGGTGCCCTAGAGCATCAGAATCTTTTTCACGGCACCCCTAGGCCAAGTTTTTTATTGAGAAATTTAGAAACAAATATGAAATTAATCAAATTGTGTTTCTAGGTCATCCTTAGGTTCAGTCATGTTGTGTGGGACAGGATACGCTTCTGTTTATCCACATAGTTTATGATTGGGAGCCACCAGCGCTGGTTTTACCCATCACATTGACCATAAATAATTTGTAACCCAGGGCACCCTGCAAGTGTCCCAAGGCACCCCAGGCTGCCGCGGCACACAGTTTGAGAACCACTGCCTTAAGCCATTCTGTTCAGTTTTAGTACATGTTCAGTTTTTGATAATTAATTTTATTTTGGGTGTCGGTGTGGGCAGCTCAGATGTGAGGAGGCCTCAAAGTGCTGGGGTCATGAGTTCAATTCCAACTAGGAACGGTATGTGTAGAGTTTCTACGTTTTCCCCCTTTGTTTTTCTCCATAGCTTTTATATACAGTATGTACATATATATATATATATATATATATATATATGTATGTGTGTATATATATATATATATCTCCTATATAATAGCCTTGTAATTCTGTGCCTGGCCCTCTAACGCTGGGCGGAGTCGCAGTCACAGATCTGGGTGGCTGGATGCAGGCCAGGAACAGTCCCCTCCCTCTGTCTGCCCATCCCCACCCAGTCTCCTCCCCATCTCCGCCCAGTCCCCTCTTTCCCCCCTCCCCGTACACTCCCTGCACCCTGGTGACACTGCAGCCGGATAGTTTTGCGGCTGCCGCACAGTCCGGAGGAGAATGCCGTGGACGACCTCTGCCTGCCGCACCCGCCCCCCTCCCACCCATGGCACCCACAGCCTCCACAACATCCTACCCCCACCCGCGGCACACGCCCCGCTTCTCCCCGCACCCTCCCACCAGCGGCAACCACACCTGCAGCACCTCACACCCCTCCCCCACCCGCGGCACTCCCGCCCCTCCCCCACCCGCGGCAGGCGCCCCTCCCCCCACCCATAGCACCCACATCTGCAGAACCCCTCCCCCACCCGCGGCACTCCCGCCCCCTCCCCCCACCCATAGCACCCACATCTGCAGCACCCCTCCCCCACCCGCGGCACTCCCGCCCCCTCCCCCACCCATAGCACCCCCCACCCCTCCTCCACCCGTGGCACTCCCGCCCCTCCCCCACCCGCGGCAGATGCCCCTCCCCCACCTGCGGCACCCCCGCACCTCCCCCACCCGCGGCACCCACAGTATCCACCACATCCGCCCTCCACCTGCGGCATCCAACATATCCGCCTCGCGCCCCCTACCACGCCCACAGCACCCACACCCGCAGCACGCCCCGCTCCTCCCCCACCCATGGCACTCCCACCCCCACCCGCAGCACCCCCTCCCCCACCCGCAGCACCCCCGCATCTCCCCCACCCCCATACCCAACTCTCCCCCCCTGCTACACCTCCGCACCCTCCACCCCACCTGCCCCTCCCCCACCCGCGGCACCCAGAGCATCCACCACATCCGCCCCCCACCCGCGGCACATACCCCTCCCCCACCCGAAGCACCCACCACCCATCCCCCACCCACCCCCCACCCGCGGCACCCCCATACCCATCTTCCCCCGCTACACCCCCGCACCCTCCACCCCACCTGCCCCTCCCCCACCCGCGGCACCCACAGCATCCACCACATCCGCCCCTCACCCACGGCACACACCCCTCCCCCACCCGTAGCACCCACACCCGCAGCACCCACCACCCCTCCCCCACCCGCACCACCACGACACCCCCATACCCACCTCTCCCCCCCCCGGTACACCCCCGCACCCACCCCTCCACCACACGTAGCACCTCGGACACCATCCGCAGCCGCTACAAGTGATTCCCTGAATCGGGGTGATCAGCGGCACGGATAGGCACCTCCACCTCACTGAACCCACCCCCTTTCCAAACCCCCCCACACACACACACACACACACACACACACACACACACACACACACACACACACACACACACACACACACACACACTGAACTTCTGTGAGTATAGTTGCTACCAGTGGACATTGGATTAATAAAAAAAAGTAATACATTGGCCATCATGTGTCTAAGCGACACTGCTACCTGTGGCCATTGTGTATAAGTGGCACTGCTGCCTGTGGCAACTGTGTGTATACGTGGCTCTGCTACCAATGGCCATTGTGTGTATAAGTGACACTGCTACCAGTGGCCATTGTGTGTATAAGCGGTGCTGCTAAAAGTGGCCATTGTGTGTAAAGGTGGTGCTGCTACCTGTGGCCATTGTGTGTATAAGCGGCTCAGCTACCTGTGGCCACTGTGTGTATAAGCGCCTCTTTTACCTATGGGAATTGTGTGTATAAGTGGCCCTGCTACCTGTGGCCATTGTGTGTATAAGCGGCTCAGCTACCTGTGGCCACTGTGTGTATAAGTGCCTCTGTTACCTATGGGAATTGTGTGCAGAAGTGACGCTGCTACCTGTGGTCATTGTGTGTATAAACTGCTTTGCTACCTGTGGGCACATTGTGTATAAACGTCTCTGCTACCTGTGGGCACTGTGTGTATAAGCGGCTCTGCTACCTGTGGGCACTGTGTGTATAAGCGGCTCTGCTACCTGTGGGCGCTGTGTGTATAAGCGGCTCTGCTACCTGTGGGTATTGTGTGTATAAGCTGCCCTGCTACCTCTGGCCACTGTGTGGATACGTGGCTCTGATACCTGTGGCCACTGTGTGTATAAGCTGCGCTGCTACCTGTACCCGCTGTGTATATAAACGTCTCTGCTACCTGTGGGCACTGTGTGCATAAGCGGCTCTGCTACCTGTGGGTATTGTGTGTGTATAAGCTGCGCTGCTACCTGTGTCCATTGTGTGTATAAGCAGCTCTGCTACCTGTGTCCATTGTGTGTATAAGCAGCTCTGCTACCTGTGTCCATTGTGTGTATAAGCAGCTCTGCTACCTGTGTCCATTGTGTGTATAAGCTGCTCTGCTACATGTGGGTATTGTGTGTATAAGCAGCTCTGCTACCTGTGGGTATTGTGTGTATAAGCTGCCCTGCTACCTCTGGCCACTGTGTGGATACGTGGCTCCGTTACCTGTGGCCATTGTGTGTATATGCGGCTCAGCTACCTCTGTCCATTGTGTGTATACGCAGCTCTGATACCTGTGGCCACTGTGTGTATAAGACAGACAGAAGGATAAACTTTCACTTTCATATAGTAGATATATATATATATATATATATATACATAACTGAGAACAAGGCGGCACTCACAGGACTTCACTGATAAAGAATCAGCAGAGAACCACGTGGAATGCTCGGGCACCATTGGACACGGTTGTCTGCTGGTTCTTTATCAGTGAAGTCCTGTGAGTGCCGCCTTGTTCTTATCTATTTCTGGGTCTTCTTCTGATTGGTGGAGGGCACATGGGAAGTAGAAGGTTTGGCAGCAGTAGAGTGCCGACCATTGTCTCTACTGCCCCGGCTGCTGTTTATATTTCACCATACTGTAGTATTTGCTGTTATAGTCTTACTGGACACTGTTATTGCTCCCGATATGCCCTAGGGGTGCTGCGGCAGGGCAGGACCGCCGTGCCCCTGGCAGACGCCAGTTGGACCATCTCCTGTTTATGCCTCTCTGAGCTATATCTGGGCACGCGGCTGCTGCTGCTACTTTACGCCTCTTCTGATGTGGCCTCAATGTGACATTCCATGTTGGGTCTTCCGCTACAACCCACTTTTGCAGCACCCCATACTGCTGCCACGGCATGTCATGGTCTGGAAGTAACTGGATGCCCTGTTCACCTGCACCCGTTGGTATGACCTCACCTGTGACTGTTGTGCGTGGCTGGACTCATGTTCGGGCTATGTGGGTTTTTCAGGTTCTCTATATCCTGTTGGTGGGTTTGCCGCTCTTCTTGCTAGATACAGTATTGCATCATTTCCTGTTATTTACATCTGACTGTGCAGAGCCCCGTAATTGCTGGACAGCTCTCTGCAGTAGGCAGAGTGGATTATTTGCCAGACACTTCCAGTACACAGATGGCAGATGCCTGGCATATCTTGTAAGGGCAGAGTGGTCTAATGCAGCAATTTCTGAGATTTTGGTCAAGTAAATGTATTAAGAGGGTGATTGTGTCAGGAATTATTGCAGTTGTTCTGCGATATTGCAGGTTCATATCAGCCCATGGTGTCAGTGTCCGGGGGAAATATCATTTTATTTACATGACATTTATCTGCTCCACTGTCGCAGCTGAACCCTAACCGTCCACTCCTTTAGTGTAACCCTAACCACCTCCTCCTGCAGTCTAACCCTAATCTTCCCCTCCCACAAGCCTAAACCTAACCATCCCCCCTGCACCCTAACTGTCCCCTCGCACAGCCGAATCCTAACTGTCCCCTCCTGCAGCCTTACCCTGACCATCCCCCCCTGCACCCTAACTGTCCCCTCACACAGGTGAATCCTAACCGTCCCCTCCCGCAAACCTAACCGTCCCCTCCTGCAGCCTTACCCTGGCCATCCCTCCCTGCACCCTAACTGTCCCCTCGCACAGCCGAATCCTAAACGTCCCCTCCCGCAAACCTAACCGTCCCCTCCGGCAGCCTTACCCAGACCATCCCCCTCTGCACCCTAACTGTCCCCTCGCACAGGTGAATCCTAACCGTCCCCTCCTGCAAGCCTAACCGTCCCCCTCGCACAGCCGAATCCTAACCGTCCCCTCCCGCAAACCTAACCGTCCCCTCCTGCAGCCTTACCCAGACCATCCCCTGCACCCTAACTGTCCCCTCACACAGCCGAATCCTAACCGTCCCCTCCCGCAAACCTAACCCTAACTGTCCCCTCCCATGGCCTAACCCTCAGAATAACCGTAATACTCACCTTGGACATCCGTTGATATTGGGATTGACAAAACTCTTGTCTCGGGATCCCGACCACTGGGATCCTGATTACATCCCATCTGCCCAGACACAAGGGCTTTTTTATTGCTTCACTTACCTTACAGAAGGTGGATCTGGCTGTCCTATCATTCCCAAACAGTAAGGTTTAAGGTTCTGATGGGTTACCTATAGAGCTATACAAAACGCATATTGCATTATGCAGTCCTAAGCTGCTCGATGGCCTACGAGAACTAGCTAGGCTTCCTCGGTCCATGTCACAGGCATTTATTATTGTATTACCTAGACCTGGGAAGAAGCCTCTGATCCCTGAATCTTATCATCCTATATCTTTGCTCTGCACAGTTATCACAGTTCTAGCTAAGGTCCTTGAGACTCGCCTTAACCAGGATATCGTGTACTTTACCTACCCATATCAGACAGGCTTCATGCCTGGACATTGGAGAACCTTTACCTCCAGGTACAGTATCCCAGAGAAGAGATCCTGGTGGCACTAGTCTACTCAGACACTGCTCTATGATCTAACTCCGCTGAGTGGCCAGTCCTCTGGGTGACCTTGGAGCAGTTTGGGATTGTCCCTGTGTTTCTTAGCAGGGTCAAATTACTTTTTTCCCCCAACAATCTTTTATCGCGGCTTACAATGCAAAAAGCATGGAGAAGCAACAATGAAAAAGAAGAAGTGTTGAAACAGCAAAATCAGTTATTCAAATGAGAACCCGAACATAGGGGGTAGTTCAGACCTGATCGCAAGGCAGCGATTTTTGCACTGCTGCGATCAGATAGTCTCCGCCTACCGGGGGAGTGTATTTTCGCTGTGCAAGTGTTCGAACGCATGTGTAGCAGAGCTGTACAAACAGATCTTGTGCATTCTCCGCGCAGCCCGGGACTTACTCAGCCGCTGCGATCACATCAGCCTGTCCGAGGCCGGAATTGACCTCAGCCCTGCAAACGCTTGGACATGCCTGTGTTTTTCCAAACCCTCCCAGAAAACGGTCAGTTGCCACCCACAAACACGTTCTTCCTGTCAATCTCCTTGCGAATGCCCGTGCGAATGGATCCTTCGCACAAACCCGTCGCTGACCTGCGATCCGCTTTGCAGCTGTCCGTCACGCCTGCGCATTGCAGTTCATGCGCAGTTTGGATCTGACCGCCCGCTGTGCGAAAACGCACAGCAGCGATTAGGTCTGAATGACCCCCATAGACCTTTACAGAGAGACGGCAGAAGGTTGCCATGTATTATATACATCAATAGCCCAGGACATTTATGATCAAAAGCTCAAATTTAAAGAGAGGACAAAAGAAGACAATAAGAACAGGTGTGAGATTGTTTTATCAGTCCAGAGAGAGAGACAGTTGGCAGATGATCCATAGTCTGGTGCAGGCTCCTGTATATATCTAGCTACAGGTGGTAGGGTTCCCATACAGGAAAGAACTGAGCTGCTTCCTTCTCTTCATTCCATTCGAAATAGGGAATACAGCTCATCAAATACCAGACATCTGAGGGGGCGTTCTCTGTATCCAGCTCTGCAAGATGGTCTTCTTTCCTGCGGCACTTGTTGCTATCAGTCAGATTTTTCCTTCTGTGGTTCTGCGCTGGGTGGGGTCAAATACACCAAAATTATCCCACTCAGACGTGAAGGCTACATAATTAATAAGATTTTGCTTCTCATATTGCCTAATGAGATACCAGAGATATTTAATTAACGGACAATTCCATAAGCTATGAAAAGTATCAGCCTCATGTCGTTCTAATTATGGACAATTGTAGGTTAAAGAGATTCCCATAGAGTATCATTGAAGAGGGGACAGATATGAATTTTGATATATTAAGAAACAATTCAGGGTTAAATGGCAATGTGCGTGAATGGTTTTATGTGTGCTGGCTTTTCACTTCACAGGGTCACAAGGCGGGAAGCCCCTCGCTCACCTGCCCTGTTTACTATTGCAGATTATCCCTTTGCCTGTAAGATAGTAACACACTTGCATATTTGGGGTTAACACCTAGGCCAGAGGGGGGGGGGGGGGGGGAGAGACCGTGGCTCTATATTTGGATATGTTGCCCGTACAACCCGATTCCGACATGTTCCTGGTATACATGCTCCAGGGTGTGGAGCACTTTGCTTCTTTGTTGGGTCAGCTAATTAACTTGAATAAATCGCATATACCCCCCTCTGGGGGTTGAACGCCTTGCTGCGTCCACTCCGATCTTGTGTCCTCATTGGCTGTCTCGCTCTAAGTATCTGGGCATACGGGTTACCAATAACACACAGGACTTTGTTGGGCTGACTGATAATCCTCAGATGGAATATTTTATAACCAGGATGCAGGGACGGCGTGAATTACTTCTGTCGCTGTCAGTGAGAGTCAGTCTTGTCAAGATGATGGTTCAACCCAAGCTCCTATACATATTCCAACAGTCTCTGGTCTTTATTCCCCTCCGGGTGTTCTGTATGATTGATGGATAGGTTTCCTCTCTGATCTGGTTGGCGTAACCTACGCTCTGTAGTCCCAGGGTGGTGGAGTGACTGACATTGTCTATACTATTATGCTTCGCAGCTAGCCCATCTGTGGGTGTTGGTGTGGGTCAGTTAGAGGAAGGATCTCCATGTTCTCCTGGTTGGCCGGTCTGGCTCTGGCCATTATCCTCTTCTGCCATTATTGGGTGGGAGTCAGACTGGTTTTAAACTACCTATCAGCAATACAATTATGTAATATAGTTTGTAAACTGTTGGGATGCTCTGGTTTTCATCCCGAAACCTCTCTGTAGTAGGCCACTCATTTGCTGGAACTCGAGTCTCTGCAAATTAGATTTGCCTGGAGCCAATAAGGACTAGTCTAAAAATGCCCTGGAAACTCAGTGATTTGGACCTCCTAAATTGCAGTACTCACCCACTCCTTCCTGGTAAGTGACCTTCATATGGGAACTCAGCCATTTCTTAAAAGTAACTAGGAGAGGGTTTTTGGAGCCTCCACAGGGCAAAGTCTGGGGAGAAGGTCTGAGTAGCCATCATAGCTATTCCACCTCAGACTGTCCTAAGTTTATGGCTGCAGGGGGAACATTCCTCCTATGGACTTTTGGATTCATGTCAAGAACTATTTCTACTCACTTCCTCTGGTGGCCCCAGGGTCTGTATTTTTGGTAAATTGGCAGAGGACATTCTTAATAGATGTACTAAACAATACATTATCTATACTTCAACATTGGCCAAGATCTGAAATGTGGAGGCCTGGATGGCGTCTTCGGGCCGACTGGGTATTCCCAGCCGACAATACCGTGGGGCATTTGTGTATACCAGTAGACTTGCTATCCATAAATTTTGACAGCATATGGACCTGGTGGTTAGAGTGCCCATATGCTGCGGGTTCCACTGAGAATGATCGGCCTACACAGCCCGGATCCCACCAGGCAGCCGCTGACCTATCCTATTTGTGTTCACTTTATCGTGGATGTACATTTCCTGTGCTCTCCAATATCCTGCTGTATCCCTGTCATCTCTGTCAATGTGATGACTTTGTAAATGTGTTGCTGGATGTATGTTCTGTTTGTTCTGACCTGGAAAACTTTCTAAAGTATTTTCTATGACATGCTGGGGGACCCCCAGCACAGGGCTAGCCCGCCCTGCATGTCTGTCCATCCCCCCCCCCCCCCCCCCCCGCACAAGTACAACAGCATTGCACAGCGGCGATGCTTCTGTACTTGTTGATTAACTCCCGGCCAGCGCATCTCCTGCGGCTGGCCGGTAGCTGCTCGTCGCTGCCCCAGGTCGCAGCGGCTGCGTGTGACGTCACGCAGCCGCTGCGGCCCGCCCCCCGCACAGTCCAGCCACGCCTGCGTTGGCCGGACCATGCCTCCAAAACGGCGGCCAAACGCTACCATGCCGACGCACTGTGGCGCATGCGCAGTTCCGACTCGATCGCTGCGCTGAGATAAACTGCAGCGAGCGATTGGGTCGGAATTACCCCCAATGGGCCTTATTCAGGTGTGTTAGCAAACCAAAAAAGCACACCAATGGGCAAAATAATGCTGCACTGCAGGTGGGGCAGGTATAACATGTGCAGAGAGAGTTAGATTTGGGTGGGGTGTGTTCAAACTGAAATCTAAATTGCAGTGTAAAAATAAAGCAGCCAGTATTTACCTTGCACAGAAATAATATAATCCACCCAAATCTAACTCTCTCTGCACATGGTACATCTGCCCCACCTGCACTGCACATGGGAGCTAATTCAGACCTGGTCGCACGCAGGCTATTTTTTGCACTGCTGCGACCAGGTAATCGCCGCCTACAGGGGGAGGGGGTAATCGCTGTGCAGGGGTGCGATGGGCTGTGCAGTGAGCTGCACAGCCCAGAACTTACTCAGATGCAGCGATGATCGGGGGACGGCGGTGACGTCAGGATCCCTCTTTTGCAATGGCCGGACACGCCTGCGTTTTTCACCACACTCCCAGAAAATGGTGAGTTGCCGCCTAGGAACGCCTCCTGCCTGTCAATCTTCTTGCGATCGCCCCTGAGATCGCTTTCGTCGTTGAAGCCATCGCTCTCCGGTGACCCCTGTCGCCGGGCAGCGACGCGTCTGCGCATTGCGGGTCACACACATGCGCAGAACAGACCCGATCGCACGGCTGCGAGAAAATTCAGCGTGCAAACGGGTCTGAATGAGGCCCATGGTTTTTCCCATTAGTGTGATTTTTTTGGTTTGCTAACAAACCTGAATAACCCCCGGTGAGCGGTGTAATGTACAAAGAGCTGACAGGAGGGCTCGTTACTATCCGTCTGGTAGGGCATACATTGGATAGAAAGGGGGGGATTCAGACCTGATAGCTGCTGAGCGTTTCCACACAGCGGGCGATCAGGTTATAACTGCGCATGCGTATGCACCACAAGGCACATGCGCGTCGGACAACAACAGGCATCGCCGGTCAGCGACGAGATGGTGCGAAAGATGTGATCACACGGGCGTTCGCAAGGTGATTGACAGGGGGAGGCCATTTATGGGTGGTAACTGAGCGTTTATGTGGAGTGTCCGGAAAAACTCAGGTGTGCCCAAGCGTTTTCAGGGCAGGAAGGAGTAAGTCCTGGGCTGTGCACACACTGCACCTTGGAGTACACATGGGATTGCACACTTGCACGGCACATTTATGCTCCACCCGGAGGTGGCGACTGTCTGAACGCAGGACAGCAAAAAACGCAGCTCAGCGATCAGGTCCAAATCACCCCCAAAGTCTGTAACAGCAATACAATAATAAATACAGTATATTACATGAACTTCTGCTGATGTAGATGGAAATACATGGGCAGATTCTGGGTTGGGAACAAAGCAAAATTAGGAGTAACTTTGCACCTGGAACAAACCATGTTGAGATACAAGGAGTGCATTTATTATGTTTGCACGCAGGGTAAATACCGGCTGCTTTAGCACGTAGGGCCTAATTCACCAAGGGCTGCTAATGCAATGCGATCGCATTATACCC
This sequence comes from Pseudophryne corroboree, assembly GCF_028390025.1. Classification (NCBI taxonomy): domain Eukaryota; kingdom Metazoa; phylum Chordata; class Amphibia; order Anura; family Myobatrachidae; genus Pseudophryne; species Pseudophryne corroboree. The sequence continues at coordinate 452,289,670 of NC_086451.1, forward strand.
TTTTTAGACCCAGTGCGCACACGCAGGTACCGATCTGCGCATGCACGGGCCAGCCATTGCGATCAGATACAACCGCCTCTGCCTGATTGACAGGCAGAGGCAGCCGGGGGCGGCGTTGCGGCGGTGTAGCGTCGGAAACGGGGGTGGGTTCAGGGCGGCCGCTGCAATGGCAAAAATGGCAGTGGCCCGACCGCCTTTGCAGCCAGGGCGCAGAGACAGGGGAGCTTCCCTTATTTAGCGATGCGATTGCAATTGAATTGCGTTTGCATCGCTAGCCGCCATTAGCATGCTGGGTGGCCTTGTCCTGTGGTATCCGGTCTCTAGGTCGACAGTAACTAGATTGACAGAGTCTAGATCCACCACTATTGGTCGACAGGGTTTTTAGGTCAACAGGGTCTCTAGGTAGACATGTTCTAGGTTGACAGGCCAAAAGGCCGACATGAGTTTTTTTTTTTTAAATTATTTTTTTTAACCTATTCATACTTAACGATCCACGCGGACCACTATTGGGAACAGTAACCTGTGTCGAGCGCAGCGAGGCACCTTGCCCGAAGCATGGCGAGGGGACACGGTGCACTTATTTGGGGTTCCCGGTCACTGGGGGTCATTCCGAGTTGTTCGCTCGTTGCCGATTTTCGCAACGGAGCGATTAAGGCAAAAATGCGCATGGTTCGCAGTGCACATGCGCTAAGTATTTTAGCACAAAACTTAGTAGATTTACTCACGCCCGAACAAAGAATTTTCATCGTTGAAGTGATCGGAGTGTGATTGACAGGAAGTAGGTGTTTCTGGGCGGAAACTGACCGTTTTCTGGGAGTGTCTGGAGAAACGGGGGAGTGGCTGGCCGAACGCAGGGCGTGTTTGTGACGTCAAACCAGGAACAAAACGGGCTGAGCTGATCGCAGTGTAGGAGTAAGTCTGGAGCTACTCAGAAACTGCTAAGAATTATTTATTCGCAATTCTGCTAATCTTTCGTTCGCAATTCTGCTAAGCTAAGATACACTCCCAGAGGGCGGCGGCCTAGCGTGTGCAATGCTGCTAAAATCAGCTAGCGAGCGATCAACTCGGAATGAGGGCCACTGTACGGAGAAAACTACACCAAAAAAACATAAAAAACTCATGTCGACCTAGAAACCCTGGGGGTCATTCCGAGATGATCGTAGCTGTGCTAAATTTAGTACAGCTACGATCATTCACACTGACATGCGAGGGGACGCCCAGCACAGGGCTAGTCCGCCCCGCATGTCAGTCCGGCCCCCCCCGCAGAAGTGCAAAGGCATCAGCGGTGATGCTTTTGCACTTCAAGAGTAGCTCCCGGTCAGCGCAGCTTTAGCGTGCTGGCCACGAGCTACTCCTCGCTCCCCGGCCCGCAGCAGCTGCGTGTGACGTCACGCATCGGACCGCTCCCACAAAACGGCGGCTAAACGCCGCCATTCCGCCCCCTCCTGCCCAGCGGCCGCCTCTGCCTGTCAATCAGGCAGAGGCGATCACAGCCCTGCTACGGCCTTCGGCCATTTGGCATGCGCCGGTGCACTACGGCGCCGGCGCATGTGCAGTAGGGACCCGTTCGCTCGGCTGCAACAAAAATCAGCGAGCGAACGGGTCAGAATGACCCCCCCTGTCGACCAAGAAACCCTGTCGACCTAGTTACTGTCGACCAATAGTGGTGGATCTATACCCTGTCGACCTAGTTACTGTCGACCAATAGTGGTGGATCTATATACTGTCGACCTTCCATACCACACCCGTGCCCTGTGCCGGCTCTGTATCAGCCCCATAGACTGGAAACATAAGCACAAGACACAGACAGACATATACCGTATACCACAGCTGAGAGATAATGTAGCAGTAAAGCAGAACAAAGGAAAGGAACATATAGAGAGAGACGGGGGTAAACGTTGGCGCAGTTGGTGAGAATGGCGGCTAATAATAGTAAGAGCAGGATTGGTCCATAGAGACCGGTAATTCCCCCTGTAATGTGTGTGCCGACGCCGTCTCGCCCCCTCTGCACCTGATTATACGAAGATTGTGAAGGGTAATTACACCGCCCGCATTGTGTTAACAACAGTGAAACCACAGGGGGGTTTGGTAAAAAGAAATTAGGACATGAGAGGAGGCGTAATACAAATTCATTATTATTTATTGATAACGGGGGCAAAAATATGTATCTTACGGGAGCAAATTAATATGTGATTAAATTGATGTTAACATTAGTTTAAGGGGGCAATATTATACTGTATATTAATTAAATAAAGCGGGCAATAACTATTTATGGAAGTTATATTCCAAGTGATGTGCCGCGCTCAGCGGCGCACGTATCAGCCATACACGGTGTCGCAACAGTTTTCCTCTATGGCGATGACGATGGACGCGGTTTCATTCTATTGTGCTTAATAGAAATCCCACCAACAATGTATATGGGGGGTCATTCCGAGTTGTTCGCTCGCTAGCAGTTTTTAGCAGCCGTGCAGACGCTAGGCCGCCGCCCTCTGGGAGTGTATCTTAGCTTAGCAGAAGTTCGAACGAAAGGATCGCAGAGCGGCTACAAAAAAAATTGTGCAGTTTCAGAGTAGCTTCAGACCTACTCGGCGCTTGCGATCACTTCAGACTGTTCAGTTCCTGTATCACAAACACGCCCTGCGTTCGCCCAGCCACGCCTGCGTTTTTCCTGGCACGCCTGCGTTTTTTCAAACGCTCCCTGAAAACGGTCAGTTGACACCCAGAAACGCCCCCTTCATGTCAATCACTCTGCGGCCAGCAGTGCGACTGAAAAGCTTCGCTAGACCCTGTGTGAAACTACATCGTTCGTTGTAAAATGACTTTGCGCGTGCGCATTGCGCCACATACGCATGCGCAGAAGTGCGTTTTTTTTTGCCTCATCACTGCACAGCGAACGAAAGCAGCTAGTGATCAACTCGGAATGACCACCATGGTGCCTACGTCATGACGTCATAATTGTTGCCCTGGTCATAAGTGAATTATTATAGCACCCATCATTTTTTTTAATTATTATTAAATAGCATTGTTTGCCATGATTGTGTTTTGCCTCCTGTATCAGTCAGCTAGTTATATCAAGCATTTAAGTTTTAAAAGCCAGTCTTACATCATAGGTGTGAAACCTGCAGAGAGATTTTCAGGTTATATTCAACTTTTATCCAGGAGATGCCTTAAGCTAAAACCATTAATCTGTTGGTCACAGGTCGGATAAAGCTGATTAAGTTCTTGGAAACCTTTTGAAAAGATTGCTAAATTTTTAGCTTATACATAAGTAATATTTTCCAAGTATTGATTACAGTATTGACTACATATATATTAGCAGCCTTAAACAAAGCTTTGCGTCCTGACATTCTGCGCTACAAATAATTCTCTTTCTTGCCTTCGCAAGTGTCTGTGAACTTTAGGCCTGATTCATGTTTGTAAGTAAAGCGAAAAAGCAAGCAACTGAGCAAATCTTGTTGCACTGCAGGTGGGGCAGGTGTAACATGTGCAGAGAGAGTTAGATTTGGGTGGGGTGTGTTCAAACTGAAATCTAAATTGCAGTGTAATAATAAAGATGTCTAACGTGTGGGCTACATGCGAAAGCAGCCGGTATTTACCCTGCATAGTGTGTTCCAGACACAAAGCTACTTGCTGGTTTTTGCTTTACTTACCACTATGAATCAGGTCCTTACTGTGACCTGAGGATCGTAGCTTGATCTGATGACTTTGGGCCTGATGAAGGGAGGGGTGCAATGCCATCACAGCTGCGATTCTGTACCCAGCTGCTGTTGAAAATATGCAAATGATGCAGCTGCCGGGATTTGTCTTGAGACGCCCACTGGGGGCGCCTGAGATCTGCCGCTTCTGTACGAAGACGCGACTGTTGGACGCCGCAAATCAGTCTATAACTGACGTTGGGTCCAGTCAGGAGAAGGAGAAGGTCCCAGAAGTCTTAGACATTGACTGTGATGCCTCCTTTCAGCTGTATCACTCCATAGTACCCCATAGTGCTATAGTGCAGGCCTTACCAACCTGTGGCTCTCGAGCTGTTGTGGAACTACAAGTTATAGCATGCCTTGCCACAGTTTTCTTACTAGGGAATGCAAAAACTGTGGCTGGGCATGCTGGGACGTGTAGTTTCACAACAACTGGCGAGTTACAGGTTGGCCAGGCCTAATACGGTGTGTAGAAGACGGTCACCCGCTGTACCCACGGCTAATCCATGATGTGTTATTGGAGTTTCAGCAAAGTCATGGTTACTGTAGATATCATTTTTAAGATTACAGCATCTTTCAACCAGTCTACCTAACTTTGGGGGTAATGCAGACCTAGGGTGCAGTTTTTTGCATCCCCGCGATCAGGTAGTCGCCGCTTACAGGGGGAGGGTATTTGCTGTGTGCAGGTGTGCGATCGCATTTGTGACAGAGCTGCACAAACACGAGTTTGTGCAGTCTCTTCTCAGCCCAGGACTTATGTCAGAAACCCTCCCTCCAGACGCCTGGTCCCTCCGGCGTTTTCCCGGACACTCCTACAAAACGGTCAGTAGCCGCCCACTAATGGCCTCTTCCTGTCAGTCACCTTGCGATTGCCCGTGCGATCGTTTTTTTTCGCACCATCCCGTCACTATGCACCGGTGCAGTCATTCGACGTGCTGGCGCTTTGTGGTGCATACGCATGCGCAGTACAGACCTGATCGCCCGCTGAGCGAAGATGCACAGCAGCAATCAGGCCTGAATTACCCCCAATGTCCTCACACCTGTAGGGTTCTCTCCATGCTGATGTTTCCAAACAAGGTTACGTTATACGAGACGTATTATACAGATTGTACCTTTACTTTTACTTCACTTGTAGTAGAATCATTGGGAGAGATTTTTGAAAGTTATGGGAATCTCTGGGGTCACTAACAGGATGAAACCTGATTTGCAGATATAGAAAAGACATCTGAGATGGGTGTAGTATTATATGCCGGCGGCCGGGCTCCCGGCGACCAGCATACCAGCTCCGGAATTCCGACTGCCGGCTTACCGACATCGTGGCGAGCGCAAATGAGCCCCTTGCGGGCATGCGCCACGCTATTTATCTCCCTCTTGGTGGTCCACGACCCCCCTGGAGGGAGAATAAAGTGTCGGTATGCCGGCTGTCGGGATTCCGGCGCCGGTATACTGTGCACCGGGATCCCGACAGCCGGCAAACTGAAGACCACCCATCTGAGATATGTACCAACAATTGTAATATTACTGTCAGAGGGCCTAATTCCTTAAGGATTGCAGTTGTAATTATTATTATTACATGATGTACTGAGAAGGGGACGTCTTGTCACCTAAGGGTCAGTGATTGGCCAGAAGTTACCGCCCGTTTCCCGATCATTGCTTCTGCTAATCCATCTCAAGGCCATAGCTACCAGTTTGCCAGGATGTTGGTCATCACCATGGCCGTCGGTTGATGGCAGGGCTGGGCCATACACAAATTGTAGCCCCTGGGGGAAAGTTGTCCGCAAATTACCCCAGCCTTACCTCTTGGCCTGAGCTCCTGTCTGCGGGCTCCATCATGGAGCCACCATGATGTTGTGGCCCAGAAGTGCAATGCTCACTTTATCAGTGGCGTAGCCCCAGCGAAATTGGTGGCTCTCCCCCAGCCATGATTCCCTGGAGAGCGGGTAAACATGACAGCACCAGGAGGATTTGCCGTTTTGTTCTCTAGAACCATAAATGACAGTAATGTGAGCAGTCTATGGAACAGATCAGGTGCATTAAAAGGAGTGATGATAGAGGAGAACGTGCATATGACCGGTATAGACCGGATTCCTGGCATGACTGCGCAGTCAGTGGGGAAGGACATAGTGTGGTTAGGAAGGCTGGGAACCATAGGAAAGGAGAGGGGTTATGAATATATAATACCTGTGTCAGATCTGCACAGCGGGAGGATTTCTTTGAAATGATGATACTGTAGAGAGCTCAGGTACAGATGATATAGAAGGAGTAGAGACACCAGCAGATCACCAGCCAGGATTCAGGGGCAGCCTCCTTACTGATAGAGAGAAAGAGGGTTACATCGTAAGAGAGCTGTCTGCTTTGTCATTAATTAAACAGGTGCCTTGGAGGTGGCCCAATAAACACCTACTGTGTAAATAATCTATCAGGGTGCGCTACATAGATTTATTTTTCTTTAATAAACTTATAATACCTACGATCAAACAGCGGAGACAAGAGCAGCAATTATGAATGCTTTGAAAGACCAGGGCCTGAATCATAAAGTAAGAAAGAGCCGGTAACGGTGCACCTTGGTAAGCCCGTGCTGCGCTGCAGGTAGAGGCAGATGTACCATGTGCAGCAAGACGTAGATCTGAGAGGGATGTGTCCAAACTCTAATCTAAAGTGCAGTGTAAAAATAAAGCTCACCAGTACTGTATTTTTGGGCTACATGCAAAAGCAGACAGTATTTATCCCTCATGCAAAAAAATAGCTGTATATGCACTCCTTGCCGTGCAACAGGGTTTGTCCAGATGCACAGTTTCTTGATCTTTCTTGTTTTATGCCTTACCAGGGCCATCTTAACATATAGGCACACTGGTCAGATGACCAGGGCACCACTATTTTAGAGATCTTCGAGCAGGGGTGGGCTATGCCAGAGTGCATCTGCCTCCCGGGCTGGTTCCTCCGGAGCTTCTTGGGAGGTAGGTAGAGAATGCTGCCCGGCTGCTCTGATTGTGAATTCCACCCAATCAGTGCGGCCAGGCAGCAATTCTCTACCTGCCTCCCGGGCTGCCAGCAAGACACCAAGGGGTATATGTACTAAAATTCGTATTTGTGCCGATTTGAAGGGAGATTCATCACGAATGACCTCGAATGTGTGATTGTGCAACTTTTTGAATTTATTACGCCTCATTTACTAAGCTGCCGTATTTTACATTTTCGTAATTTCCGATGTCGATGTCATTCGTATATCTTTTGGCAGTGTTTTACGGGAGTGAATAGTAAAACACTGCCGACATTACAGCAATGAAACTCGGCCGGATCTGAGAGATCCGTGCAGGGTTTCATTGTGCATCTTTAAAAAAAAAAAAAAAGTAGTTTAAATTCGGTAAAAAAATTGCGTGGGGTCCCCCCTCCTAAGCAAAACCAGCCTGCTACTAAAAACAATATTCTCTTTTTTTACACAAGGCTATCAGCCCCCCATCCGTCGCCCTTGGATGGGGGGGGACAGCCTCGGGCTTGAGCCCTGGTCCTTGGGTGGCTGGAGGGGGGGGACCCCTTGATTTAAGGGGTTCCCACTCCTCCAGGGTACCCCGGCCAGGGGTGACTAGTTGGGTATGTAATGCCAGGGCCGCAGGGACCAGTATAAAAGTGTCCCCCGGCTGTGGCATTATGTACCTGGCTAGTGGAGCCCGGTGCTGGTTTAAAAAATACGGGGGACCCCTACGCTTTTTGTCCCCCGTATTTTTGGAACCAGGACCAGGCGCAGAGCCCGGTGCTGGTTGTTGAAATATGGGGGAACCCCTGACATTTTTCCCCCCATATTTTTTCAACCAGGACCGGCTCAAGGAGCCCGAGGCTGGTTTTGCTTAGGAGGGGGGACCCCACGCATTTTTTTTTTCTGAAAATTGAACACTTTCCCACCCCTTCCCACTGATAAACATGTACGGATCTCATGGATCCGTGCATGCCTATCAACACGGTAAAAAAAAGCAGGTCTGTTTTAAATCTGCTTTTTTTTACGATTTGTATTTTTTCACGGCAGTGTTTGGCTATTGCCGGCAGTGTTCGTGAAATACACTTTTTAGTAAATTACCGAGTTCTAGCAAATAACAGGCGTATTTGACCGATGGTGTATTCATTCGAATTTTTTTTCTTGGACTTCCAAAAAAATACGAATGCCCTCATCACTGCCGAGATTTGAGTTTAGTAAATTCCCGAGATGACACTTTGAAGAAAAAACACCAGCTCAGTCAAAATCGGGACCTTAGTAAATATACCCCCAAATGTCTGTCAGTTTGCTGATTGGTGGATAGGTGGAGCTATCCACCAATCAGAGTGCAGCATTCTCTACCTGCCTGCAAATGTCTGTCAGTTTGCTGATTGGTGGAGCTATCCAGCAATCAGGCTGCTGATAGCCATTCACTGTATGGAAGCATGTGGAGACACGGGGCCTAATTCAGCATGGAGCGCATCTACAACGCATTCGTATGCATATGCCCTTCTGGAGTGTGTGTACGCGCAGAAGCTGCACTGCGCATGCACACACAGTGAGATGTGACGGCATCTAACATATGCAATTGCGTCTGCCTGATTGACAGGCAGAGGCGTTCGTGGGGTGGGAGGGGGCGTCGATGCAACATTTAAGGTGGCGTTTGGGGCTTGACCTGGACAACACAGGCGTGTCTGTATCGCTTGTGGTGCGGCCGCAGTGGCAGCGCGGCGTAACACGCAGCCGCTGCATGCCTAAACATGGCAGGTAGCCGACTGCATTCGCAGCGAAGCGTTCACATGCTATAGCGGGGAGAAGGGACCGACATGTGGGGCAGACTTGCCCTGTGCTTGCCCCGCATGCGAGTGTAAAGGGTTGTGGTTGTGTGATTTTTCCGCACAACTGCAACCCATGCTGAATTAGGACCAGTGTGGGAGTGCATGAGCGGTAAGTTATGATTTTTATTTTATTCCTGTGGATAAGGGTCCCAGTGAATTGCTCTTCCCAGGGCCTACAATGCTGTTAAGATGGCCCTGAATCAAGCCCCATGAGTCTTTGTCCTTCCCTCCCACATGAGGTGGTGACAACAAATTCACTAACAGCATGTAATGGGATGGGATACCGTTCTTCCAAGCCACGTACCTGTAGCTATAACCACCAGAGAATATGGCGTGAATGATCCATCCCTGGAATGTATTAGTTTACTATTTGTGACGTTAAGAAAAAATCCCAGTCAGATAAATTGGCCGCCCCCCCATGATAAAGTAGCAGCAGTCCCACTGGGTGTTTTGTTTCAGAAATGTTGAATGGTCAGCATTGCCACAATACCGGAACAATTACATCATGCTTGCGTTCCGCAGCAGCCCCCCTGCAGCCCTGCATTCTTGTACGATGTAAGGTGCTGTAGGTAGGTGTCTGCATTTAGCAGTGGGGTGGAAGTGATGACGTGCTGGACATCTATAGGCAAGGCTGATATCTCACTTATAGTATTAACATCTTGGATTAGTAGATGTCTATGGTGAAAGTCGTTCCCAGTGGTCATTGTTGTATAATGTAACTAGATCTGTCTCCTTCCCTGCAGGACTTCCTCTCAGATATGGCTATGACAGAGGTTGATCGCTTCCTTGACAGAGAGCACCTTATTCTCCGTGAGAACACACTTGCAACTAAAGCCATAGAGGAGTATCTGAAACTGATAGGACAGAGATACCTCAAGGAAGCCATTGGTGAGAAGTTCTGTGTCTGCTCCATAACCAGCACACACTCTATGCAGATAAGTAGGGTAGAGGAACGTCAGCTGTAGCCCCTGGTTTTGACCTTCTAGCCATGCATGGGTCCAGGTTATAGGATGGATGTATACCTGATCAGTGGAGGAGCGTGGTGGATGACTAGTATTTATAGGTGTGATGGTAATTAGGGGCTAGGGTCATGGAGGGAGGTGTAGGCTAGGCTGAACGCTTAGATTTGAATTGTGAAGTTCATGAGAAGCCAGTGAAGGGGGTGACAGAGAGGGGGAATAGATAAGGAAGGACGGGAAGTGTAGGTGAGTCTTCACTATTGGTAGTCGTGTCATTAGCAACCAGGCAGAGGAGGTTATGAGAGCGGAAATGGATGTAGATCAGGTGCTTGGATTAGGAATGGATGCGGAAGACTTGCAACACGTTTCATGCTAAGTGCTTTGGAAACATCCATGAGGAGATGAGTGAAAGACAGACCGAGATGTAAGCTAAGGGGGAGAGAGGCACATTCTGAGATATTGGCTACTACAGAGGGAGTCAGGGGTGGAGAGGTAAATCTGTCTATCACCTACATACATGTGTGAATGTCAGTATATCACAAGCTGTGGAGTAAGCAGAGAACATTAGTGGTCCAAGGACTGATGATCCATAGTGTGGATCAGAGAGGGTGGGGTCCGGGGAAGGATGAGATGAGTGATCATTTATGATGAAAGCAGGAGCGGTGACTTCTGATGTTATCACCTCAATGTTCATTAGGAATACTCTTTATTAGAAAGAATAGCATACACCCTACTGTAAATGATGGATATTAGTAGTCAGTTCAGGTTCTTATAACCTGTAACCATGCATTGGGCGTGTATGTTCTGGATGTCGTCTAATAGCCTTATAATTTACGAAAGAGAATGCATTATAGATGTCTCTGACTCTCTCCACCCACCACACCTGTTTGTCTTTGTGCTAATAGTTCACTTGTACTCTGATTACGCCCTTACGTAACATGCGCCTGTTTTGCAGGTGAGTTTATTCGGGCTCTGTACGAGTCAGAGGAGGACTGCGAGGTTGACCCCATGCGTTGTCCGCCTTCTGCCCTCTCCGATCACCAGGCCAATCTCAGGATGTGCTGCGAACTTGCGCTTTGCAAAGTCTTCAACTCCCATTGGTCAGTGTCTGGTCATGTGATGTCATTGCCAGGAAAAGAATAAGACATTATATGTTAGTCATTATCCATTACATTTTACTTTTCTCTCCGTCCCTTTTCTCCTGTGACAATTTCCTTTCCTCTCTGTACTTCCCATCTTAATGGTTCTCTTACTATTCTCACCTTCACGGATGACTTCCTCCTCTTGTTGGTCCTTCTATGTCCCCCCTTCCCTCAGTTGGTTTGTTAAAGTGTACCAGATGCCTACTCACAGTGCAGGCAGCATTTTTGTGGTCTGAACCAATAAAGATTAGATTGCAATGTATCAGTTTACCAGGATCTAGTGACATCACTGAGATATAAGGCGCCAGCAGCCCGCAAAACAGCTGCCTGTACTGTGTGGTGATGTGAGGTACGCTTTATGTGTCTTCTGTGGCCAAACGTCTAACCATCTCCTTGCCTTCTCACTTCAACTATTCTCAGTGTGTTTCCCCGGGAGTTGAAAGAAGTCTTTGCATCATGGAGGATGCGCTGTGCGGAGCGCGGCCGCGAAGACATAGCAGATCGACTCATCAGTGCCTCTCTCTTCCTCCGCTTCCTGTGTCCGGCCATCATGTCCCCCAGCCTCTTCGGCCTGATGCAGGAATATCCTGATGAGCAGACATCAAGGACCCTCACACTCATCGCTAAGGTCATCCAGAACCTGGCCAACTTCAACTTCAAGTGAGAGTAGGGGAAGCGGGGGGGAGTGGTACAGGGAGAGAGAGGGGAACATGGGACGTGTGCTGTCCCATCCGTTGTGACTCATGATTGGGGACATACTGTGTTGACTTCATCACCTAGAACATTACCTAGAACATTACAGTGGATATCACTTTAGGTAACCCACCTCTACATCACTGAAGACTTACAGACGGACGCGTACATGCACCACGACTGCGCACAATTACATCATAAGGACATAGGACACACAAACTTAGTATTTGATAGGAGGTATCAATGACTCGCCCAGTTTTTTCTTTAGCGTATACATAGTCCGTATTCTGATTTATTTATTTTTTTTACAGAAAATATTTGGTCCTTGCCCCAGTGGACCTTACAATCGATATTCCCTAACACATACACAATTTTTGTCAGTAGCCAATCAGCATGCCAGTATATTTTTGGAGTGTACTCTGAGAAAACCCACGCAAGTACGAGGGGAATATACAAACGCCACACAGATAGGACCGTGGTGGTTATTGAACCCAAGATCCAATGCATAGCGATAACTACGTATAGAGACAAGTATGCTGTTTCCTGATATTTATGTGGGAATGTGTTTTAGTCTAGATACACACTTGACAGATATGTCGGTGGACCCGCCATCGTGGCGTCCGGTCAGAGTAAGTGTACACACTTACCGATCGGCTGCACGATATGTCGGTTGCAGCTGGGCATGCATTTGAATTTGCCCGCCCAGCTGTGATGTCGCCCCCCCCCCCCCCCCCCCCCCGCAGCAAATCTTCCCATACACGAAGCACAGGGCCTAATTCAGACCAGATCGCAAGTCTGAATTGTGCATGCGCCGGCGTCGCAGCATGCTAGACAGCCGATGGCCATCCCAGCCCTGCGATCACCTCTGCCTGATTGAATGGCAGAGGCAGTCGCTGGGTGGGAGGGGGCAGGCTGGCGGTGTTTGCCCGCCATTTTAGGGGCGCTGTTTGGGCAACACAGGCGTGGTCGGACCGTGTGGGGGGCGGGCCGTGCCGGCAGCGTGATGTCACATGCAGCCGCTGCGACTCTCACAGTGACGAGTAGCTCCCTGCCAGTGCGCAGGAGCTACTCCTCAGGTACAAAAGCATCGCCGCTGTGCGATGCTTTTGTACTTGTGCGGGAAGGGGGGTGTCAGGCCAGACATGCGGGGCGGACTAGCCCTGTGCTGGTCATCCCCCCCGCATGTCTGAGTAACTGATCGTAGCCGTGCAAAATTTTGCACGGATACGATCAATTCTGAATTAGGCCCTGCCAGCATTCTAATCCCAGTATGGTGACTGGCGGGATCCCAAGCGCCAGTCACCTGTACCCAACCCACACACACAATAGTGATTACACTGTAAACCGTTGGTGTGCAAGGATACTAGTGGATATACTGATATTTTAGCCACTTCTTGAGACTCTTGTCCTAGCTAGTGCAAATTGGTGAGTGAATGTCAGAACATTTTGTTAGTGTCTTGTCTGGAAATATTGGTCCATACCTCAGCAGAAACCTTGCTTTTATCAGTAGTGGTTGGAATAAGGCTGTAGCCTACACAACTGGCCATGTGGTGTTCATTATCCTCCGTATCCTGACACATGACACCCGCTGCCGCTACATGATGCGCTTACGTCAGACGGAAGGGACAGCAGACTGATGCAATGACAGACGGTCCTACTGGTGACAGACAGGCGCTAGTGCATTGTGACCAATACTGAGATGCCGCTCTCATCAGGTTCAGCAGTAAGGAAGAGCACATGTCCTTCATGAATGAGTTCCTGGAGACGGAGTTGGCCAATATGCAGAATTTCCTGTACGAGATCTCCAACATGGACGCGCTCACCAACAGCAGCAATTTCGAGGGCTACATCGACCTGGGGCGGGAGCTGAGTACTCTCCATGCCCTGCTATGGGAGGTGATCCCCCAGCTTAGTAAGGTGAGTGCTTGGTACACGGAACGTGAGATAGGTTCTAGGCCTCCTATGTGTCTGGTTCGGAGTATGAGGTGTAGGTCATAAATGTTGGGTAGAGTCGAGGAAATAGAAGTGACCATGTATAGTGAGGTTCAAAGAAGACAAATTCAGTCCTTCAAAACTCTAATTGCATTGGTGTCAAAACGCCAGAACCAAAATATTGGCCACTCTTAAATGTGCATTGTATCTGCCTGGTGTGTACATTTATCCCCACTTGTGCTTTTAATACTAGTTGGATCCATGTATTAGTTGGTAAGTATTAAACCTCAACCTTGATCATTGATGTCTCTCTTTTTTTTTTTCTCCACCCCACCCCACCCTTCCCCATATGCGGATCAGGAAGCGCTTGTAAAGTTGGGGCCCCTCCCTCGCCTTCTCAATGACATCAGCCTAGCGCTCAGGAACCCCCACATCCAGCGACAGCCGAGTCATCAAGAAAGGCTACCACCTCCCAAACCCGTCATCCCAAGGGGGCCGTCAGCGGAGCTTCAAAGCTACCTGGTGCGGGACCTCAACAGGTACTATAATTATATATATATATATATATATATATATATGTCTTACTGAATGTAGAGTGAAAACGTGCCAAGACATTAAGATGAGTCTGGGGAAAACTTTTACTCAAGTGAGACCATTTGTACAGTGCGTAAAGCCCCCCAAACAGGCAATGAAGGTGTTTGTACACTTGCCCATCCACTAATAGCTGATACTGATAACACAAAGGAGTTCATGTATCAAGCAGTGAAAAAAGTGAAGAAGTGGGCCAGTGTAGAAGTTGCCCATGGCAACCAATCAGCTG